>NC_071404.1:30350357-30660000 GCF_017976375.1 Cuculus canorus | reverse complement strand
AGCCATAGGTTAAAACAGACAATTTTAACATTCTTTACTGATCCCCTGAGATTACACTATAAAACTATTGGTGCTGAGGGTTAAAAGCACCCTGTGAAGATAGAAGCTGCTCATACTCTCATTTTACAAGAAAGGAAAGTGAGCTGAACAAAGATAAAACAATAGAATCATAGAATAGATTCATAGAATTGTTTGGGTTGGGAGGGACTTTAAAGGTCACCTAGTTAGTCCACATCCCCTGCGGTGAGCAGAGACATCTTCAACTTGATCAAGTCGCTCAGAGCCCCATCCAACCTGAACTTTAAGGTTTCCAGGTGTGAGATTTCTACCACCTCTCTGGGCAACCTGTTCCAGTGTTTCACCACCCTCATTGTAAAAAATGCCTTCCTTATATCTAGGCTAAATCTACCCTTTTTATTTTAAAGCCACTACCCCTTATCCTATTGCAAGAGGCCCCACAAAAAAAAAAACCTGTCCCCATCTTTCTTATAAGCCCACTTTAAGTAGTGAAAGGCTGCAGTAAGGTCTCCTCCTTCCCTCACCTGTGAGGACAGGTGAAGAGAGTTGCTGAAGGACAGCACACAGCCATTGCATTCCTGGCTCCCAGGTCCTCTTGCAAAGCTTTGCTGCTACTTCCAGGACCTCCTGGGCTCCAGTGTCACACTGCCCCCAGCCCTTCTGCCAGCCCCACCTCTGACAGGCCAGAACAGAGTGGTGTTTATTTTTCTTACAATTACCCCTCCTCTGGCACAATTGGTTCACTCTGTGTTTTGTTATGTAAAATGAGCTAGGGTTCAGGGTATAGCAGAAGGAAGAAGAGCAAACCTGGAAGCCTGCAGGATTTTTTGCAGCTGCCATCAACTCTTTCCATTTTGTGCATCCTGCAAAGCTGCAGAAACAGACCCATAAAAACACCCTTTTCTTTCTCCATCATGCACAGCCAAGACCCCAAAACAACATTTAAACAAGAAAGAAGAACAACAAATATCATAACCTAATCTTTAGATTGAGGAAGGGGTTATGTTAAAATATGTCTCAATAATTCTTCTACCAGATTATTTTAATGGCATTCCCATCACTATAATGGCCACTGGGAAAAATCTGACAGCTAAGCAAACGGCATAGTTGCACAGTGAAAAGAAGCAGTCCAATACACAGGAGAAGTGACCCAGCAACTATTATACATTCTGCTGGGGTAAGAGAACTCCATGGATTACAGAAGAAGTTGCTAGCAGCAAGCAAAAATCTCTCTACCTGAGAAACGAAGCCAGGGATCATGAAGACAAGGCTGAAGCTGATGCCAGTGTAGAAAATACAGAATGTACAATAAAATAACACATTGGTGGTCCCATTTGGGTCTCTACTTTGCCAGATCACATAGCCCAGCAGCCACAGACCAAAAGCAAAAGGCAAAAAACCAGCTCTCTGGGCAGCTTGGGGAGCCAGTCCCTCTCCCCTGCCAACTTTATGGGCATTGCTCACCTGCTCCTCCAGTGAGGGCTTCATCTTGCCAGAGCACAATTAGCATTTAACACTTTCCCTTGTGAACATGGGGTGTAAACTGTTACCACAAAGCTGCTGCTCTCTTTTAACGGGTACCTCTGGTTTTTGCATCATGGCCTTGATCAGATTTTCTCATGTTGTTATTCTCAGGCAACCTGTCAGTCTTTACTGAGCTGGAGTGGAGAAGGGCCCTGCAGCTCTCAGAGGGTTTGCAGAGTTTTACAGGTTTTACAGAGCCTCAGGGATTAACAGTCTTGATTTACACATGCTAACGAATCTACCTGGGCACAGTAGGCAAGAAGCTGTAGCCCAGGTGAATGTAACCTGTTCAGATCTGCTGCACATGTGAAATATTACTAGAAACTCTGTATCGGGGACAGGATCACACAAGAGATGGGCTATTTGTTTTTTTTTTTTTATGAAGCCAGGTTAAAAATGCTCTTTTTGGTATTTTTCAACTTGTGCCTTCTGTAGCACCCTCTGGCTCACTTTTTCCATTTGGCAAGTTTTGCTCTGCACCATCATTTTTCTTTCTTTTCTTGTAGACTTTTCAGGTGCCGCTGGAAGCTCCAGTCTGGCCAAATCTGAGGCGAGGAGCAGTCAGTCACCTTCAGTTACCATTACAGCCACCGATGTACGACCAAGGCTCCCATTAGGAAGAGTCATGCCTGACTGCCCTTTTAGAATTCATTTTGACACACTCCTCTCTCTGTGTTTGTCTTTTCTTCTCTCCTCCCTTTGACAATAATTTGTGTTTCTGCACTTTTCTTGCACTCTCATGATTTTTACCAAAAATCCTTCCATGCCTTGCTCCATGAAGCATGCTGAGGGTATTTAATAAAATAGCAGTTCAAATGCTCAGTGCCTTGGAACTTCCTTGAAAAGTGTGGATTCTGCTTTCTATTGCAAGAAGAGGTATCTGAGGCACCCTCCCCTTGAAAGGGTCAAATCCTGCTGCTGCTGGCTCAGGACTGGCTTGAAATAACCAATGTCTCTATAGGCAAGGCCAGCCTGCCCCTTCCCTTGCTTTGTGATTTCCTCAGAACTGCTTGCTTGTGGATCAGCTGTATCAGGCTTGGAGTTGGTGAGTTTTATTCTTGACTGCTGTTAAATGGAAAATGTAAAGCAAATGAGAAAACACGGAGGCAGAATTGAAATTAAAATGTCATCCTTTTGGTCTCACTCTTTCAAAACATTTCAGGCTGATACTCAGAGAAAATAACTATTTTTAGAGCAGCTCTTCATCTGCATTTTGCTCGATTCCCTTCTGCAGATGGCTCCTATTTAGCCAAAGAAATAGATTTACTGACACCTAGTGGAAAATTTAAACTATTCTTTCTCTTATCCTGCCGAGTGACACATGCTTGGCGGCATTTAAACCAACATATGAACGTTATTGTGGAAAACAATAATATTACCAGATTGCCTTCATTTTATCTCTGTTCTACTAGTGTGTACAAATATTCAGTTTCATCACTAGCAGGACAATCATCAACAATTCATTTTTTATATATACAGGTTCTTTTATTACTGAATAAAAGATTTATTACTGAATAAAAGATATATTACTGAATATATCTGATATTAGACTAGAGTACATCCCTTCCTCACACTGAGCATATCAGTGACACAAAGCTCTGGAAGCCTCTATGGTGCTAATCAGTAGTCATAAATTTATTTTTAAAACTGACAGTCTGCTAGAGTTGTTACTACTAAAAAAAAAAAAATATTGATTCCTTTATTAATGACTTATGCATCAATATTTAAGAACTGAAAAGTAAATTTTGCCTAATTTTTTTCTTTCTAATGGTGTTAAAATTCATCGTGTAGTCTGCCTAACGATAAGAACAAGATGATTTTGCTTTGTCATTGAGAATTGTAGATGCTTTAGTCTCTTGACTCAGTGGCCGCTTAATGTTCAGCATCTGTGAAGGGATTTTGCAACGCAAAACAAATGCCAAACATAGCTTAGCTGGCTGCAGATTTCCCACAGCCTGATGTAGGTACCACCACCCATATGTGCTTGTGACTAATAGATGTGATTGGTGCAATGCTGTGCTTTACAAGCCTTGCTGAGAAATCGCTTTACAAGGTCCAGCTGGAGAAGAATTAAACAGAGGGGATTCTCCTGCAGACAAAAATCTCTAAAAAGAATTCCTTGGTAGTGAGAGGCTTCTCTATTAACTTCCTTAGGACAGAACATCCGTTCTCCCAGTACCTCTGTCTGTACATTCCAAAATAAATGATCTATCTAAACTGTCGGACCCTGACTCAGAAATTTCATATTACTCTGCCTTGCTCCTCTGTCTCAACTGAGTAGGATGTGGGTGTTTAGAGGTAATCTTGTATGTAATTTTTGATGAAGACTAGATCATATAGTGAGTAGCTGAGAATACGCCCCTCCCTGGAGGTGTTCGAGGCCAGGTTGGATGGGGCCTTGAGCCTGGTCTCGTGGGACGTGTCCCTGCCCATGGCAGGGGGGTTGGAACTGGATGATCTCCAAGGTCCCTTCCGACTCAAACCAGTCTGATTCTGTGATTTTACTACCAGCAGTGCCATTCACACCCAAATCCCAGAAATCTGAATGCTAGGTTTGATAATGATGATCTAATGGTAACCAATGCAAAAAATTACACAACTTGATCTGATTAGTTACCTTAATATATAAGTAGGTCCTGAAATGTTATTTATAAGTGAACTTCATTTAAGGCACTGATATGCAAAAGTAAATTTGCCTACATAAAATCCCAGACTAATGACCCTACAAAATCTTCTGTACTCCAACCACACAGTGATCTATGTCTTACTTCTAATTTTCCTTATCAAAATAATTAATCACTCAGTCAGTCCTTAAAAAATTAATAGTTACTTAAATGACCATTAAATTCTTCTGACTACTTATATTCCTACAAAGAAATGCAAGGACCTTAGATAGCAGCTGCAGATCCAGTGTTTGTATTCTGCCTTTCATAACATTTAGCTGCTTTCAGTTGGCCTCTAGCAAGATATGGGAAAGTTGTATTTTTCTGCAGGGTTTGGGTTTTTTTTCAGTTTGGCTCATTTAGCATCCCTCATTTTCCTCTGTCCCTACTTTTGGTCTCTGGGAACAGCAGAAACCACAAAATGGTTTTGATTATCCACTTAATCCTCTCAGGCAGCATAGTGTCTTTAGTCTAGACGTCAGTGAAACTACATTTATTTGTTGAGCTTTTAGTCCTCAACTAAAAAAAAGTTGAGAAACTTCCTGTATTTCCTTGTATAGACTTATAGACTCTTGGCCAGTTTATATGAGAAAAACATTGCCTTATATTTCATGTTCTTTCCTTTTTTTCCTTTCCCTCACTATTTTTTTAACTACTTCATTAAATATTTCTTTCTTAATTGTGGCATCCTCCAGCACTCTTCGGAATCACAGAATCATTTAGGTTGGAAAAGACCTTTAAGATCATTGAGTCCAACAATAAACCTAATACTGCCAAGTCCACCACTAAGCTATGTCCCCAAGTGCCACATCCACACATCTTTTAAACATTTGTTCCTCAGGATGTGAGGAGGGAACAATGAGTGTCTTGCAGCAAGCTGCACCATTCCCCAAGGGTGACATCTCTCAGTTGATGTCCAGTAGGCCAAATTTAGATGTTTGGGGATATGCAACTGTCTCCCCCTTGTTCGATACTCCTTCCATTCCACAGTTTCACGTAGGCCTTCTATAGCTTATTCCACACAGGGAACAACCCTTCTGATCCAAGCACACAAAGATATAAACTTGCCCTACTTCTGCTTCCCGTGCCAAAAAATCCATTTCTGTGTTATCATCCCTGAAATCTCCATATTTATTATTAAGCAGCTATCACTGCACATGACTGTTTCTTTATTTCAAACTTCAATGTAAGAATGTTGAAGCTGTTCATGCAGATGCTGTATTAAATCTTTTTTTTTATTTATCCACCTAAACATGTTTTTATTTATACTCTGTCTCCACTGAATTCTTGTTTATTCTCCTTTAGTCTCAATAAGCCAGAGCATAATATGTTACCAGAGAGCTGTGATCCAGCACAGATTGAAGGGCTCGTGTTGGTAACCTGCTCAGAAACACTAATGGTTTGTTTAAAATTTCATAGATATGTCAATTATAAATTCAGTTCATATTGGAAAGGCTTCTTTGCACAGCACTAGATCACTTCACATTTCCTGTAAAGTCTTTATGTGAACTGAAAGGCAAAGGTGGATCCGAGGACATGCAGGGTTGCATATAGACATTTCCCCAAAAACCCCTGCATCCTAATAGCAGGCACACACTCTCTGTGGCAAAAGTCCCATTAGGCACTTGATCCAAACTCTAGCAAAGTCAGTGGATGTAACTCAAAGCAAATTCAGTCACAGACTCACATCTTTTTTTTGCACTGATAAATTTGAAAATTTCCTTTTACTCTATAATTGGGTATCTCTGGCTGAATCTTAAGTATTTTTGCTGGTAGCTAAGAACACAGATGCAAAGTTTTGGTACTTTGAATATCCAGCTCAAGGAGCAAGTGAAAACATATTACAGTCCGAGTCTGTTCTTCATGTTTGGATTTTTTTAGTGTTTTATTTTATTTCCTTTTTATTATTTTTATTTTTATATTTATTTCCTCATGAATCTCAGGCAAACTCTGGAAAGAGAAAAGGAATTGGCTGTGCCAGTGGCTCACTCTTCAAGGAGCTGGGGAAACACTCTCAAGTAACTGTGGTCTAACATTTGTTCTACTATTAAACTAAAAGGTCAACTATGTATCTAAGCAAAAGTAAACTGCCTAGGGGTCTTTGTTTCTCCTCTGAATGAAAGAAATGAAAACTGCAGGGTAAACAGGCTTTTCTGAGAACAACGAATACAAAGACCAGGGAAGTCAATGGAAGACGTTGAATCAAATTTTGATGTATTTACTCCCAGAATCAAACTTTGCAGGCTTGAGCAGTTTTCCGTTGCTCTCTTAACGTGGTTCTTTTAGCACTTTTCCTTTCCTCCCA
Organism: Cuculus canorus; assembly: GCF_017976375.1. Taxonomy (NCBI): domain Eukaryota; kingdom Metazoa; phylum Chordata; class Aves; order Cuculiformes; family Cuculidae; genus Cuculus; species Cuculus canorus. Next base: position 30,653,490 of record NC_071404.1, on the reverse strand, counting down.
GCTGCCTCCTTCCAAATATGCCCCAGTTGGCAGCTCATTCATATCGATGGCTTAGTCCTCTCTTCCTTGTTATCAGATGGTTTGTCTACCTTTCAGAAATTGCACCAAGCACTAGTTACTATTGTATCATAATGTAGGTAAAACATTTAATGCATGCAGAAGGAAAAAAAAAGAACTAAACCAAACGTAAAACCAAATTAAAAACTTGAATCAATATATATATGTTTCTTTGTAGCTACTCATTATTTATAACAGGACTTAAGGGTAACAATTTCAAGCAGTCCAGTGGTCAATATTGGAATAGCCAGTCTTCATAAAATGGAGAGAGGCCATATCCCAAGAGGCAGTGAGTGCTCTTGACTGTTATTGATGTTGATAGTAGCTCCTGCTGCTCAGTACAGGCAATGACCTTCATCAGGCTATGTCACTGAATAAAACATCAATTTAAAGCAGCTTGGAGATGCTGTGTGTGACTTGCTCTCTATTACCTTTGTGACTGTCTCACCTCTGGTATTCTCTCAGACACACTGGAAAGCAGCTTTGGTCAGTGAGGCACAAAATAGTCTGTTTTCCCGCATTTTAATTAGAAAGGTTTAACCTCATGTTGAATGTCCATGCTTTCTCTGCACACTTGTTCTGTCCAAGTGGCTAATTCCTCCTTTCACAGGAAACATTATATTTAAGTACATCCAAATGTTCAGAATTAAGTCTGACTGTCCTCTTAGTCCTGTGGTAAGGAAGCAGAACTTGTGAAGGATCAATTTATTCTCAGTAATTCAGATGTGTAGCATAGACTTTCTATACAGATGTAGAAGAGAGATACAGAAAAGAATATGATGCTGCCTCACCAAAAAGCCTCCCATGAATAAATTTTATTTTTATCCCATGGAAGAGGAAACATCAGCTTTCAATCTGACTGCACATACAAACTTCTTTGTTAGCGCATTGCAAAAAGGCGGTATTTGCAGCCACAGCATGAACATCTGCTTGCTTATGCTCCCCTCCTCTGTCTTTGTCTCCTTTACTCACGACAGTTTCAAAATTACTAAGAGACACTCTTCATTCAGGAGAGAGAATTTTAAATGCTGTGCTAACAATAACAAGCATTCTACTGCTGCAGAATTCAACCTACTTTGTCGCAACAGAAGAGGGCAACCTAATACCATCTCACTGTTCCCTCATGCCCTGTCCCATCCACACACCCCTCATCATAGAATCATAGACTCACCAGGTTGGAAAGGACCCACTGGATCATCGAGTCCAACCATTCCTAACACTCCCTTATACCATGTCCCTAAGCACTTCATCAACCTGACAGGCTTGTATTTCCCTGGATCCTCTCTGACCCTTCTTGTAAATGAGTATTACATTAGCCAGCCTCCAGTCTAGTGGAACTTCCCCAGTCAGCCAGAACCGCTGGAAGGTGATGAAAAGGGGTTTGGAAAGGACATCCACCAGCTCCTTCAATACTCTTGGGTGGATCCCATCCGGCCCCATAGACTTGTGGGTGTCTAGCTGGGCAAGCAAGTCTCTAACCGCCTCATCTTGGATCACGGGACCCTCATTCTGCTCCTCTAACTCCTGGGTTTGTACACAGAGGGAACAACTTTCCTTGCTATTAAAGACTGAGGCAAAGAAGGCATTAAGTACCTCAGCCTTGTCTTCATCCGTTGTCACTGTTGTTCCTTCTGCATCCAATAGGGACTGAATATTCTCCCTAGTCCTCCTTTCATTGTTGATGTATTTGTAGAAAGATTTTTTATTATCTTTCACAGACTTAGCCAATTTGATTTCTAGTTGGGCCTTAGCCCTCCTGATTTTTTCCCTGCACTATCTCACTTCGTCCCTGTAGTCCAACCAAGACACCTGCCCTTTCCTCCAAGGTAGACTGTGGCATCTTGTCAACAAGGCTAAAGAGGATGAAGAATTTACAACCAAGATTCTTTTCAAAGCTAGGAGCACCACTCATAATACCCCTATTTACTTTGTTCTCCCATGTTTCCATTTCAGTTTGGATATGATACTACTGCCGAAGCACCTCCTGCTAGGATTTTTTTAGTTGTTTTTGTTACTTTGGGAGTGTGCTTTGTTGGTTCTTTGTTTAAAAAGATGAGATTATTTTGATTCTATGTAAGACAACCTTTCTCTCCTGGGCACTGGGAGAAACAGGTGGTACAGGTGCTGAATTGCCACAACAGCAACAGAGGCTCTGCTGTCCTCAAGCACCACAAACATAGGAAGATGCAGACATAGCTCAAAGGTTCAGAAGTACTGAAGTGAAGACAATGATGAATAAGTAAAAGATAATGAGAAAAGACAAAAAAAGAAAATTATGCATAGATGATACCATTACATATGGTACTATTAGAGATTTAAAGTGACCATAATCCCCTACATTGGTCATTGTAATGTAGTTTGCTATGATGCTTTGAAGTATTAAGGGTTTTTTTTTTTAACTTTTGTCTTCAGCTGTCAGAGAAAGAAGTTTGAAAACAGACTGGAAGTATCATCACAGAGATATAAGGGTAAAAATTAGAATTATGTACATATTTATGGCAATCTGATGTGCTACTGCTCTATTTTTACTTTTTTTTTTTGGCTGTATCTGTCCGGATAGGAAGGAGGTGGGCTGAGTTGGAAAGTCTTAGGAAATTCCCAGAAAGAAGAAAAGAAATAAAAATAGAAATAGAAAGAAACAGAAATGAAATAAATAGAAATAATTGAGCACATGGTTATTACTCAAGCAAAGTCGGGCTGCGCACTTACATTCATCTGAATGCAGAATGCTAAATATATTTGCTGCTATAGTAGCAAATTGAGTATCTCCTAGTTCGCTCACAGCAGATTTTGAAACTAGCTAAGTATCAAAGATACTGGTGTATGCCTGATAGATTCTTCAACAACATGCACATACCTAATGAGTTAAAGAGGAGTGAGTCTAAGAGCGATCCTTTCTTTACTCTGCATGATATACCTTTGTTATACAATTAATGAAAGCAAACCACTGGTATCCATTGACTGCAGAAAATATGCACCTTTTTGTGCCTTAATACTTGTTTGATCTGTCCTTACAACATTATACCAATACAACTATACTGGTAGAAGAGGTAACTAAGTTAAATCCAGTCCCAAACTGTGGGTATAGTTGAGGAAGGTCAAACCAACCAGATCACACTTAAGCACTCATCAAAAATAAAAGAAATCAAAATAGAACATGCTACAATGAAGAGATGGAGATATAAAGGAAGGCAAAAATTTTATCCTTACCCAGTCTTCCTCAGCATACACCCAGCCTTGGAAGTGTATAGGAAAAAGTGTCGAACTCCAAGTGGTGGGAAAAAGGTGCATTTCTCACTCTGTACATGCTCTTGAAGTAAGACAGCAAGGAGATACCAATTAGACTCTTCAAAAGGTAAAAGCAGTCAAAACAGGGAGCTCTGCATATCCGCAGAACATCTAGCAGTGCTGACTGTTCTTTCTCTGCTGAGATTGCTCCCATCTTTGCCATTCTCCTTAATTTCTTTGTATACTTCCTATCTTTGTTCTTTCTCCTTAGACTACCTCAACACTTCAGATTTAATGAATTTCTTCTTCACAAAGACCATTACATACCCCCTCCAAATAAGATTACACACTCTGTACTACTGGGCATGTGTTAATACTCATCTAGACAGTGTTTAATTACTATTAGGTCCTTAATCATTACCCTAATAAACTTATCAGTACAATAAGTGACTGCTGTAATTGTACAAACACAATAAGCGATCATTGTAACTGTAAAAACTCTTTTAACACAATATAGCTGTGACCTCGTCTGGCAATTGTATACTTCTAATTATACTCTTTTCCACTTTTGTGACTTAGATTGGTGCAAAAAGAACATCAACAATCCAAAGAAATACTTCAATGTTATCCTATGCAGCAAAGCTCAGTCCTGGAGGACTGTAAATAGATCAGAAGGAGCAGGAAACATAGTTCTGTAGCAATTAATTCTGCTGACCAATCCACTTTTCTGTCATTCATAGGACACATAGTACTGATGCAGTTTAAAACCACATTGCGTCATCGTTATTTATCAGTTAAAATGATCACATTTACAGCTAGGTTGGCTGAAATAAAATTGGCTTCATAGCAAACCACCATCCTTACCTGCTCTGCACCATGTAAATGTGGTCTAACTTATTCAGAAAACAGCACTGACAGTCTTCTCAAATTTAACATTCGTTAAGAATTTGCCCAGACACAGATTCCAGTGGCTAATACATCTATTAACTAACCTGAAAGCACATTAGTTCTGTAGGAAATAACATTTTAACCAAGTAGGAATTATTTTCTGTTGACTATTAGAAAATTGGTTCCATGGATGAAAAAAGAATTGACTGGAGAGCTATATTTAAGCATGATTTTGACAACCAGATTGGAAGATAAAATTTTGGGTAACTGCCAGAATTCATATACTTTAGGAAATGCTGAACCCAGTAAGGAGATACACAGTTGTACATATTTAAGATTGACACGCTTCATCTTCCTTGCATACTAATGTAGCCACATATCCCGTAGAAGTGCTGAGTGAGAAAATGGGTAGACCAATAGATTCAACAATATGGCAATACTGATACAGCCCAACAGTGATATGAATACAATCTGATGGAGAGATGACACGGCAGAGAGGGCGCAGTATCAGAGCCATTACTGCTATTCAGAATCTACCCACGTGGTTCTCTAATAATATTCTGCTGGTGGAATGTACACAGCTCTTCACTCAGCATTTTAAACTGTGCACATAAGTAACTCATACACAAGTACATACCCTTAAAAAATCTGCTAGAGTATTCATAGCTTTCAACCACTATCCTAGGCAGCCTGTTCGTGTGCCTGATAATCCTTTAGGTGAAGAAATATTTCCTGATGTCTAATCTGAACCTCCCCTTGTACAACTTGAGGCCATTTCCTCTCATCCTATCACTTGTTATTTGGGAGAAGAGACCAACACCCACCTCCCTACAAGCTCCTTCCAGATAGTTGTAAACAGTGATAAGGTCTCCCCCCAGCCTCCTCTTCTCTTGGCTAAACCACCCCATTTCTCTCAGCCACCTTTCATAATGTTTGCTCTGCAGCCTCTTCACCAGCTTCATTGCCCTTCTGGAGATGCTCCAACACCTCAATGTCTTTCTCATAGTGAGGGGCCCAAAACTGAACACAGTATTTGAGGTGCGGCCTCACCAGCGCCAAGTACAGGGGCACAGCCACTTCCCTGGTCCTTCCCTGGCCACACTGTTTCCAATATAGGCCAGGATGACACTGGCCTTGGTCACCTGAGCACACTACTGGCTCATATTAGCCATCCGTCATCAAGCACCCCCAGGTCCTTCTCTGCCAGGCAGCTTTTCAGCAGCTCTTCCCCAAGCCTGTAATGTTCCATGGGGTTGCTGTGTCCCAAGTGCAAGACCCAGCACTCGGCCTTGTTAAACCTCATCCCATTGGTCACAGCCAATCGATCCAGCCTGTTCAGATATCTCTTTAGAGCGTCCCTACCCCTAAGCAGATGAACCCTTCCTCACAATTTAGTGTTATCTGCGAACTTACTAAAGGGTACATTCAATCTCTTCATCCAGAACAACAATAAAGTTATTGAACAGAACTGGACCCAGCACTGAGCCCTGGGAACACCACTTGTGACTGGCCTCCAGCTGGAGCTAACTCCATTTACCACCATCCTTTGGACCGGACCATCCAGATGTTTTTTTATCCAGCAGCGAGTATGCCCATTTAGGCCCATTCAGAAACTCATCAGTTTCTCAAGCAGAACACTGTGAGAAACAGTGTCAAAGGCTTTACTGAAGTCCAGATACACTACATCCACAGCCTTTCCCTCATCCAGTAACCAGGTAAACTTGTCATAGAAGGAAATCAGGTTAGTTTGGCAGGACCTGCCCTTCATAAACCCATGCTGACTGGGCGTGATCACCTGGTTGTCATGTGTGTGCTATGTGATAGCACTCAAATGACCTGTTCCATGACCTTCCCTGGCACTGAGGTCAGACTGACGGGCTTGTATTTCCCTGGATCCTCTCTGACCCTTCTTGTAAATGAGTATTACATTTGCCAACCTCCAGTAAAGTGGAACTTCTCCAGTCAGCCAGGACTGCTGGTAGATGATGGCAAGGGGTTTGGTGAGCACTTCTGCCAGCTACCTCAACACCCTTGGGTGGATCCCATCCGGCCCCATAGACTTGTGAATGTGTAATTGGCCTAGAAGCTCTCTAAGCATTTCCTCTTGAAACATGGGAACTTGTTTTTCTTCCCTGTCTTCTGGCTCAGCGGGCTGGGTACCCAGAGAACAGTTCACCTTACTAATAAAGACTGAGGCAAAGAAAGCATTAAGTACCTCAGCCTTATCCTCACCGTTTATCACTAATGTCCCTATGTCCAGTAAAGGATGGAGATTCTCCCTGGCCCTCCTTTTGTTGTTAATGTATTTGTAGAACCTTTTTTTATTATCTTTCACAGAACTGGCCAATTTAAGTTCTAGTTGGGCTTTGGCCCTCCTGATTTTCTCTCTGTGTGATCTCACTTCATCCTTATAGTCCTCCTGAGATGCCTGCTCTTCTTTCAAAGCTCATATACTTCCCTCTTTCTTCTGAAATCCACCCAAAGCTCTCTGCTCAGCCAAGACAGTTTTATTCACTGCCAGCACATTTTCCAGCACACACAGACAGTCTGCTCTTGGGTCACCAGGATTTCCTTCTTGAAGGACATCCCGCGATCTTGGGCTCTCTTGCCCTTTAGGACCGCCTCCCAAGGAACTTTATCAACTACCCTTCTGAACAGTCCAAAGTCTGCCCACCATAAGTCCAAGGTGGGAGTTCTGCTGACCCCCCTTCTTATTTCTCCTAGAACTGAGAATTCTACCATTTCATGATCACTTTGCCCCAGGTGTCCTCCCACCGTCCCATCTCCCACAATGCTTTCTCTGTTCACAAACAGCAGGTCCAGTGGGGCACCTTTCCTAGTCAGTTCACTCACCAGTTGTGTCAGGAAGTTGTCTTCCACACACTCCAGGAACCTCCTAGACTGCTTCCTTTCTTCTGTATTATGCTTCCAGCAGACACCTGGTAAGTTGAAGTCCCCCACAAGAACGAGGGATAGCGATCATGAGACTCCTCCCAGTAGGCAGCAGAATATCTCATCAGTCTCCTCTTCCCGTCTGGGCAGTCTAATGCAGACTCCCACATGAACAGAAGAACAAATTTGCCTTTTAACTTATAACAGTCCCATCTTGAAGTCTGTACCGCAGTTTTAGCATCTAAGGACAAATGGGTTTTATTTACTTGTTAATTCATTTCCTATAGACTTCTCAATGGTATACACACTTCTCTGAGCACATTAGCTATGTCTGTAAGCTATTAAAAACTGGTATTGGATTCTTCTGAAAACTACATATTGCTTAAGACAGGCCTCATCAAAAGAGAAACCAATCAAGACAGACATTCACCATGTTCTCCGTGAGGTAATCTGGCTTCTTATCATAGAATGGTTTGAGTTGGAAGGGACGTTAAAGGTCACCTGATTCCAACCCCCCTGGCATGGGCAGGGACACCTCCCACTAAATCAGGCTTCTCGAGGCCCCATCCAACCTGGCCTTGAACACTTCCAGGGAAGGGGCATCCAGAACTTCCCTGGGCAACCTGTTCCAGTGCCTCACCACCCTCTTCGTGAAGAATTTCCTCCTAATGCCGATTCTAAATCTTCCCCTCTCCAATTTATAGCCACCTTCTTATGAGATGATAGAGCTGTTATAGACCTAGGAAGCCTCCATAAATAGATGGGAGACTGCATACAGGAATAAACGTTTGCTGTGCATACCTCACATTCATTACCTCAGCTGACTGATCCCAGTCTATAAAAATTATGTTACATGGTAATTACATGTCCTCAGAGGAAAATGGAATATTTGAAAAGAAAGTGGTTTACCAAACCTCCCCTTTCCTGCTCCCAAGAATTTTCAGCAATACAATCCAAACTGGTATGTAATGCAACTTAATGGCATCAGCTCAAAACAGGAGAAATTCCAATACAGAAATAAACAATCATTAAAAGCACCCTCAGTAAAAACTCTCAGATCAAACAATGCATAGGAAGTCTGCAAACACAGAAGCAGTTGAAAATACCTTAGTGACTGAGGTGATAGCTCTTATTCATAGAGCTTACAGAGCAGGAAGCTTTCACTGGAGCCTGAGACTTAGATTCAGCCAGTCACAAGGATAGTAAGTTTCCGCTATAAAGATATCAGAAGACTTTCTTTTCTTAGTTTATCCCAAATTTCATCAGCCTGCCTGACTAAATATTGAATACTACACAGATAGACTGTAGAAGTGCAGATAACAAAATGGTGGCGTTCCTTCTCCCAGCTAACTAAACCCAGCTGTCAGTTTAAATTATTAATTTTTTATAAATATTTTTATATATGTGTAATAGAATTTCTACACGTTGTAGTTTAGGGATGAACTTTCAAAGCTGGATGCAGGGTGATAATCAACTACCTCCTACCTAAACATGGCTCAAATTCCAGGGGTGCTGAATATCCACTGGCATAACTTACGTGGAAGCAACTGAGTTCTCTTCTAAAATCCTCAAGCTCCTCCAGAAATTCCAAAAAATTAGGCAGGCCTCACCAGTCCAACATGAGCATGTTGCAGGTGAGGTGTGGAGCTCAGCATGATCCATGCTGCCTCTGCAATATGCCAGCATGGGAATTTTTGCACTGTGCTTCTAAATCTAGAGCTTGAAGATGCAGCAGGAGCAGCTCCTCAGCTGTGAGTAGCTGGACTCCACAATGCAGGAGATATTGCCAGTTTTCAGAAGCATGGCTCAGACACAGTGTCTGAGAACCTCCTAGAGTGGAGTAATGTTTCAGAAGTTTCAGATGCATGGTTCTTCAACCACGCTTTTATTTTCAAAAGGTAGTGGAGAGTATAAGTGGTACAAACCCAGGAAGGATAAAGTACAAGGATCTCAAACTATGAAGAAGACAAAGACAATTGTTCTACAGACATCACTCCAGTAAATAAATATATAATACATTACTGTGTGGCAATTACTTCTGGGCAGCTACATCTAAAAAATATTCAGCACTATCAGGGCTTTCTACTGAACAACACAAAATCCAGTCTATTTACTGACTGGAAAAGTTCAGTATTTCACTCCTGTTGCTCATTATTCAAAGTTATTTGCTCACTAATAGGGCAGACATATTAATTATGTGGGTGTCTCAAACTGCTGCACCACAAGGGTTGATCTCTGGGCTGAATCTGTGCACCTCCATCAAACCGTCATGAAATCACATCAGCTGAAGATGTGCCCTAGACTAAAACCGCTGACTGTATATAGTCTAAAAATTATGTAATTTCATGCTAACAAGGCAATAAGCCCTGTCCAGTCCTGCTTCAGTTGGTAACAGTTACAGTTTCACTACTGATCTTCAGAAGCCAGGTGAATTTTATCCACAACATATATAACTTCACATTATAAGTTTCCCACTGAAAGGGGTGAGATGATTTGGATGTAAACAACTACATCAGGGCAACTGCTACAATCCAGTACAACTGGATGATGATGGGGCACCATGTTCAGCAAAATTTATGTCTTACAGGGACTGGGGAAGTTGCTCAAGCAATCTATTATAATTTAGGTCTCAAAAGATTCATTTAAACTGCACAGGACAGGAATTTGGTTTTATACACAAACTGTATCTTGTCCCTATACATATTATTTAACACAGCATTTAATACATATTCTCATATCAGTGAATGAGAAGAGCAAATATAACAGCTGATCAGATATGCATTGGAATTTTATTAGTTTTATCTTAGCTTCCCAGGTTTATAAAAAAGATATATGTATCTGAAATATTTCATACTTTGTAACCTTTACATAATACTGATACTCTCACAAATCCCTCTGACTTCTAGGTACACATAACCAGAGAAAAACTACAGCAAAGGAAATTAAGATAAAGTATTGGTGAGAGCTAATACATAAAACTTACCTTGCACCTGAGACACAAATTAGATTCTTTTTAAAACAAAAGTCAAAAATACTGTTCAAAATTGGCTCTGTCATTTGCTCCCAAATGCAAAGCTCAAATGACAGAATATGTAGAGTTTGCTTTGTACAGGTTTTGCCCATTAACAACTCCACTCCAAACTAAGTAGCGCTGGGACCATACTTGCTCCCAGTTTTGCAGCATGCACTTTATCAGTATATAATCAAGTACGTTTCTACATGTGCCTATATCTCTATTTATAGGAGTCAGGAACAGGGAGTAACGTGACGCATTTTCAGTGCTTGAAGAACAAAGCCTAAACTTTCTACTGAGAGGGTATTTCTCATAAAAGATGCCCTGATACTTATCTTATGAAAAGGATTTATTTTTCAATAGAAAAGTATATTTAAAAACATGATTATTTGCTAAAAGTAATATAAAACTCTCCAGTTTTAACTTCATAAAATTTTAACAAAACATAAATATTGTTTACCACTTACATTCCTGTATACAGACCTTGTATTAGATAGTTAACTAGGTAGAGAAATAACAACTCTGAAATGAATGGTACATAGCTACGTGAGATTCAAATTCCATGTCACACTGCACAATCATAGAAACACAAGGAGCAGCTTAAAATCTGCAGTCACTGAATTCTGCTTTGTTCTCTTTATAGCTCTGTTCCTCTTTTCTCTGCAATAATGCACCAGTTTCCATGGTCATAGCATGAAGAAAGTATTTGAAGCTCAGGCACGTTCTCTTCTACCAGTGAGCATAGTTCTCCTTCCCGAAAAACATGGTAATAACGCATGAAGGCTTTTGTATCCGACGTGGCATCAGTTTGGTCCCCAACAGACACTGCTGAATCCAAAGCAGAGTCAGTGGAGTCAGTTGTTGAAGTTCTTTTGAAAAACTTGCTGGCATTAGACTTACCAGCACCATCTTTACTACAGCTGCAGCTGTAGTCCGTGTCTTCCACTGGGCCATTTATAAATGAAGATTCTTCCCTCTTGCTCTGCGCTATGCTTTGATGTCCTCCATTTAAACTTAAATCCTTTAGTGCATTTGTGGCTAGTGACCACTGTGGTTTTTTGAGAGGCAGGCTTTCCACGAATACATCATCATCATCTAAACTTTGTTCTTTTAACAGTGCCCCATGGTGACCTAAATCCAAACTGCAGTGTCGTGAATGCTGAATGGGTACAGTACTGTTTGCCCATTCTCCTTCGTTCTTCAGAGGCTTCAGTTTGTCAGTTTGCTTTCTCAGGGCTGATTCATCAAGGGACCTGGAGAAAAACCATGAGCGGAAAGATCTTCCTAGAGCACTGTAAAACCTGTTTTCTTCTTCAGAAATTTTCATGCAGCAGGCTCTGGATAAGCAATGGTCCGTATTGTGGGAATGTTTTGAATCAGTTTCTGGCTGCAGATTGGTTTGGTACCTACAATCGGAGATGACTAGCTGTGCAGGGTGTATGTCTTGGCTTTTCACAGCGTGCACAAACTCACCCTTATCTCCAGATTGATTCGATTCTGAAAAATGCCGTGAGCACAAGGCCTTATTCCAAGGAACAAATACATCTTGTTTCTCAAAGCGACGATTCTTTTGTTCCATAGCCCAAACGTAAATCATCATCTGGCCTCCAGGTATCAATACTCTTGCCATTTCCTTTATCGCTTTGATTCTTCTTTGTTTAGTTGAGAAATGATGGATCACTGTGAAGGACAGAAGGCATTATGTATTGAACATTAGTAAGAAGACAGCATTTTCATCTTCAACCTGTTCTACGTGTTTAATCATTCACTGTGGCAAGTCAGCAATAGTGCTGAATTTACTGGTACCTCACTGCAAGTTTACCCCAGAATGCTCTCTTTTGTATCGATGATCAATGGATAAAAATATGAATATCTCAAAGAAGGAAATTAATTTAATTTCAAAATAGGGCTTCAAAATAAGTCAGGCATATAAAGTGGAGGTTTCTGTTTCTCTGCATCACCAATAAAAGACTGCACCAAACTACCTTTCATTTAGATGCCTGGCCTTTCAGTGAGTTAGGGAAGATTAAGTTTCGCTTCAGTTTTCAGGACACATTTGAGACTTATCCTAATGGAAACAGAAAATCTTTTCACCATGCAACAAAACCAGCAAAAAATATCAGTAAAAAAGATGCTCTGTATTTTTATATCAGTGGACTTCCAAAAGAACTAGTGAGAAATTTCAGACAGAAATATTGTCCACTGATCTAATTTTGTAGAAAGATGTTGCCTTTACAGAATGTTTATTTTAGAAGAAAAAGAAAGAGAGGAAAGTGTCTTATTATTAATTTTTATATCTGGGAATGATGGAGTTTTTATTACATTATGTCATGCCACTAAAAAATAAAAATTCCAAGTCAAAATAATGCTATTGATCACTATTTGAATTTTCTTTCCAGGATAATTTTCACATTTTCAAATTTCACTGCAATGTGAAATGAAGACAGGTTCCAAGATTTCCACTCTGTTTCTATCTTCCTACTCACCTAAAGGAACCAATTTTAACAGCCAGAGTATAGCTAAGTAAGTCAGTTATTTGCTCTCTCTGTCTCAAAAACATTAACTTGTACTGAGATTAGTCGTCAGTACTTGATTTGATTAAATCAATGACATAAAGAGGGCTGATTCTGTAATTTATTTCAATAGACTTGGAGCCAGCCACTTCTACATGCAAAACATTCAATCTACCCATACAACAACATATAATAATTGCATATGTTCTTAGCTGAAGACATCTCCACACCTTCAGGAAAAGCAGGTTATCTTTATAAGCGCTGCTTGAGAGCAGCCAATTCTGCTTGTAGAGTTGGTGCTATTTCAAAAGCTCGGTTATGAAAAGTGTGTTCAATTAGCCCCATCTTTATTCAAAACAATGATGAAATTACCAAGGGAAAAAAATGTAGGTTTTTTTTATCACAAGTCAAGAAAAGCAGTCCTGGCAACCGATATTAACTAGGCCTTCACAAGCAGCTGAGAATACAAGATGGCAAACTCTGAGAAGAGCTCCCCAGTCTACATGGTCAGTGTTTATTTCCAGGTAGCCTTGACTCTTGTCAATATTTTCTCAAACTTAGCAAAAAAAATATAAATACAATTTCAATTTATTGAACAAGGTGAGAAGAAAGGAACTGGTATTTTCTCTCACAGTGGAGTTAGGCCATATATCATTACCTCCTGCAAAATAATATCAGAACTGACAGAGACAGTATAAGCATGTGAGCTTCGTTCACCAGAAAGAAGTGCCAATCATCCAACAAGAATCTGTGCAAGCTCTATCTAAACAATTAATTTAATGGGCTAAATACACTTCATGGTTAAAATTACATAATGACTCTGGTGGTTCTGCAGAAATATAAATCCTATAAACAGGATTACACCAGCAAAGCCAAGAAGAGCACTTGACTATGTGCATAAATTCCTGCTATTCTCTGGAATGCGATGAAACCCCAGACACAGGCATACCATCTCTCTGTTCAAGGGGGATTAAAAGCCATTATTGTTAAATGTACAGAAATAAATACCATGTGAACTTTTAAGCTTGTCAGGCCTTTAATTGGTACAAACATTAGATAGTTAGGCAGTCCTTCAAAGTCAGCTGATCTGATAGAACTGAAATTATTCTACAGGACCTGAAATGTGGATAGGGTTCACTGGTTAACTAGTCAATATGAAAGCAAAATAATATAGATACTGCCTGAGAATTAGTCATTCTTTCTTTCACCTTGCATATGTGAAAAATACATCTTAAAATATATATCTGTCATATATCACATAGCTTGTTAATTGTGATCAATAATAATTATCACATGTTATATTTTTGCTGATACAGTGAAACAGCCTGAAGGAAATTCAAGCAAGAACAGAGCTAAAAATGCAGACTGTAACCAGGTACTCTTAACTATTTCTCATCTACCCTTTTCCAGTTCATACTTCTGAAATTATAAGTAATATTTTGTAAATGAGAGGTCAGAGGAGCTAAGATGCTGAGATGCTTCACTTATTTTAGACAACAGGCATTTGCACAGCTCTAGGTTCTTATTCATGACTACTTTAAGTGACATGAATGCACTACACATAGTAGTAACCATGAGTTTCAAGTTCTCCCTATAAAGCAAGTTTTCAGTTCAATGCTGGTGAAAACAGATCCTAAGGAAGAACCAAGAGTTTATCTTGACCACCTAATCTGTTTAAACTGTGAGCAGCCATGTTTATATTAGTTTTTATTTGTTTAAAATGCATGCTGGAAGGAAATCTTTCTCCACAGGGTGAACAAGACCACGTATAAACAAACAAATGATTCACATGCTTCCCTGGTCAACAGTGCCTCTGGGCGATGGAACTAATTTTTTTTTTTTTCATTTTTACTACATTCACGTCAGTAATATCTGCTGTAATTCTGCGGGAATTGTTTCACAACAAATTGAACTGAAATGAAGATACATGGAAAGAAAAGGAACCCCAAACTGCTGTGGGCCAGAAAGCATGCATGTTCTCTTACCTCCAATAGAAATGACTGCATTAAAGCACTGGTCCCTAAAGGGAAGGTTAAGGTTGTCACATACCAGAACTTCATCATCTTTCTTCCTGGCAATCTCTACCAATGGTCTGCAGTAATCACAGCCGATATTATATACCTGACTGTTGACACTGAGATACTTTCCAGTTCCACAACCTAAAGAAAAAAGTATACTAGATCAGAAATCATACGTTCCAAACATTTGCCATCCCTCCCAAAGCAGTGAAAATAACAGGAGGGTTTTTCCAATTCTAAGGTTTCCCGGAAAATAAAACAGGAGCTTGCTCCTACTAGCCTAACTGCATGAGAGTTCATTTGGACTATTCAAAATTATATGTTCACACTGTCAGGAGTATAACAGTATGAACACCACCAACAAAAATATTCATTACACAGCTCTGTTTAATAGCAAATCATGCATATTTCTTTGAGGAATAAAGGTAAGTGCTGATGGAAAGAGAAAGGAGCGGTCCTCTGCAGACACCACCTTAGAGCAAAAAAGCAACTGTTCCGCTTCACACCAAGCCTGGTATCCTGTTCCCAACAATGAACATAAATAGGTGCTCAGAAAAGAGTAAGAACAGGGCAAGCATTATGATCCCTTTCCTCAATACCTGTCCAACTTCCAATTACTTTCTGTTAAGGGGTTTTCCTGAAGCCAGTGTGTTTCGACTTTTCAGTGACCTGCAATAGATCTCTGTTCCAAGCCCTTCGCCAGTCTTTGCTTAACCCCACACATTACCTCTCCAGTGCATCACATTTCTTTCCTAGATTTCCTAAACCATAGCTGTCACTGACACAAGTCAGAAAGGAAAACTTTAACTTCAGATACAGACTTGAAAATAACTGTGAATCATAAAAATTCCTGCCATGTCACAGGCATGTCCTCTGTCTGTCTTTGTGCCAATGCACCATAATGCATGTAAATGTAATGAACTGTTCCAGAACGTCTTCTGACTAAAATTATGTCTTCTCAGGGACTATGCTGTACTAAATTGAAATCTTTCAGAGTGTTCTTCAATACCACATGCGTAACAGGCACTTTTCAAAATTAGATTAGAAAATATTCACTGTAGTTATGGGTCAGTAGTGAAGAACAGTTTCTGAAAGTTGACAGCCAAGCTACAGGGGTAGCAGCCAGGCAAAAAGAACCATCTCAGTATTGGTAATTCAATTGGAAGGCCTGGAGTTATCTTTAGAAACATCACTGCTTCTTGCAGCGCTGCTGCTTTTGTTGATGTTAATGTGCACCATTATCTAGAGAGACAGCACAGGGACTGTTGGAGAACAGCACAACACTTCAGTGGTGAAAAAAGAGCGCATTTCTAATTAAAAAGCAAGTACTATTCTTTGAAAAAACACTTGAGAGAAATAGAAAAGATAAATATTGTTAATGCAGGTCAAGGAATATGTGCAATAAAACATTAATCTCTGCATGTAAGTTGGAAAGTGTAGTTTTAAAATTAGCATAAATTATTGTTGGTTACTGGATTTGCAGAAGGAATGCATTTAGTGAAACAGACATTAATTCAGAAGATTCAGTTGCTTAATACATGGGTTTTGGTGGAGTGCTTTCTAATCACAGTGAGTTTTTGGAAGTATAGAGTTCTCTCTAGCATGAAGATAGACAACACTCCCACTACTCTAAAAATCTACATTTGTAGGAGATTCACTTCTACATGAGTCATCAGGAGGTGGATTCCTTCATGAATCTCTTTACAATGGCCACGCTATTTTAATTTACTTTGATGAATGAATAACAGGACAATTAGATAAAATATTTTATTCTGCTAGCATTACCATGCTTCACGTACAGCTAGCAAACAAAAATACTAAAAGGTGGTATTAAACAGAAAAGGAAATTATCAATTGAACACCTCATTTTGAAAATTTTTATGCCACCAGGCAACCCTCCTTCAAAATATATACTGAAAATAAACATAATAGTCAGATTCCTGTGGATCTTCAAAGAATCATAGAATGATAGAATCATTAAGGTCGAAAAAGAGCTCAAAGATCATTAAGTCAAGTCCAACAGTCAGACCAACACCACTACACTTACTAAACCATGTCCTGAAGTGTCACATCTACCCATTTTCTGAACACCTCCTGGGGGGATGGTGACTCCACCACTTCCCTGGGCAGCCTGTTCCAATGCTTTACCGCTCTTTCAGTAAAGAATTTTCTCCTATTATCCAATCTAAACCTCCTCTCATGCAACTTGAGGCCATTTCCTCTCGTTCTATCACTTATTACTTGAGAGACCAACATTAGTGCCTAGTTTGGTGTCATCTGTGAATCTTCTGAGGGAGCACTCAATACCATCATCCAGATTATTGATAAAGATATTAAACAAAACTGGCCCCAATACTGAGCCCTAGGGAACACCCCTTGTGACTGGCTGCCAACTGGATTTATCTCTGTTCACAACCCTCTGGGTTTGGCCATCCAGCCAGATTTTACCCAGTGAAGAGTACAATTGACTAAGCCACGAGCCACCAGCTTCTCTAGGACAATGCTGTGGGAAACAATGGCAAAGGCTTTATGAAGTCCACGTAGATAACATCCACAGCCTTTCCCTCACCCACTAGGTAGATCACCTGGTCATAGGAGATCAGGTTGGTCAAGCAGGACTTTCCTTTCATGAACCCATGCTGGCTGAGCCTGATCTCCAGTTGACCTACACTTGCCTGGTGAGCACACTCAAGATGAACCACTCCATAATCTTCCCTGATACTGAGGTCAGGCTGACAGGCCTGCAGTTCCCCGGATCTTCCTTCCAGCCCTTCTTGTAGATAGGTGTCACACTGGCAAGTCTCCAGTTGTCTGGAACCTCTCCCATTAGCCAGGACTGTTGATAAATGATGGAGAGTGGCTTGGCAAGCTCCTCTACCAGCTCCCTCAGTACTCTTGGGTGGATTCCATTCCCCTTCACAGACTTATGAGTGTCCAGGTGGCATAACTGCTTCCTCCTGGATTATGGCAGGTCTATTCTGCACTCTCTTCCCATCTTCCAGCCCAGGGGTCTGAATACCCTGGGGATAACTGTCTGACTATTAAAGATTGAGACATTTAGTACCTCAGCCTTTTCCTCATCCTTGGTGGTAATGCTCTCCCCTCCCCGCTTAATATATTCATAAAAATATTTTTTGTTATCTCTTACAACAGCGTCCAGGTTTAGTTCTAGTGGGCTTTTGCCTTTCTAATTTTCTCTCTGCATGACCTAATAAGATCCCTGCACTCTTCTTGAGTTGCCTGTCCTTATCTCAAGGACAACCTCATAAAAGGAGGTACCTTGGTACTTGTGAGCCTTAATGTAAGTATCTTTCTCTCCAGGTGTATCACATGCACTAAGTTATTTCAGCTGAAGCTCTAACAGGGTGATCTGAAGCTTTCAGCAAGTACAGTGATGCCTGCTGATAAATCCTCAAAGAATTTCAGCTAAGCTTCAAATTATTTCCTTTGAGGTGACAAAAAATTTTGGCTGAGAAATATCATTAAGTTGACTACTGAATGACTGTATTCTATAGGCTATCTGCTGAGACTATTAGTGAAAATAGTGTGGATATATAGAAGAAGATATATATTCAAAAGAACAGCAATGAAGTATTTGTGGGGGACTGCTCAACAGCAGCAGGAGAACTATGTATTATCTTTTGATTAAAGCCTACAACATCTACAAATAATGTTTTTCTCTTAGAGGATAAGTCAGATGCCTAATACATTGTGTATATTTATCACATTTTGCTGTGGAAAAGCATTTTATTAGTCTAAACAGTGAGGAAAATCCAATAGCACAAAGGAGCATCTGGTTCGCAATTATGTGCTGTATAGGACTGAAGTCATAACACAAAAAGATCCACACCATGATCTGGAAACACTTGAAAAGTCTGTAGGCACAATAGCAAATCAAGGTATAAATTGAACATGTAGGGAAGACAACACCATAGCAGGACAATGAGGTTTTGGTGTCCATATTCAGGAACATTGGGCAATTCTCAGATCATAACTTTTTGTCTTTAATAGCAACCACAAGAGATTTTTCTTAACTTAAAGCCCTGATAGGAAGAAACAAATGAAAAACAATACATTGCAGACCAACAGTCTGCAAGAAACCAAGAAATCTAACGAAACTGAAATGTGAAATAATTGAGCTATTAACACCATTTCGTAAAGAGGCCTCCAGGGGGATGACAGGCCACTAAACCTGCGGGGAACACTATGGATTAAGGCTTAACTTAATAAAAATAAAGCAAAAAAATTGTTCATGGGCTAGTAGTAAATGGATTCTAATATGGGTTTAAAAAAAATTAAAACAATGTTTAAAACTCAAATGAGTTTTAAATAGAGTTGGTTTGAAGGATATATACAAGTAACATACAAACTAATAAGGACTACAGACAATCTTTCATGCCATCTCAAGGAACGGCTTACCTATGTCAGCAATGAGACTGCCAGGTTTTTGCTCCAGCAGAAAGTTTCGAACACGAGGCCACGCTTTACTCTGCAGATCATTAAAGAAGGCAGCTGTATTTTCATACACACTATGCACATGCTGCTTTTCTAGCTGAGTAGCCTCATGTTCCATCCTGATAATATAATGAAGAAAGATTACGTTCAACAAAACACAAACTGATGTAGCATAGACTTCACATTTTATAGACATGCTTAAATCGTGACCTTTTACACTTACATTCATAAAATCATTACACCCACCTAACAACCATCATATTTATAAAATGGGCTTTACTCAATGGATCTGGTTTTATTTCACAAAAGCCAAGAAATAATTCTAACACATCATCTTGCCTGAGGAGCATTATATAACTGTATGCGCCTGTTCAATAATACGCACATTCCTAAAAAGGTTCACCAATGTAGTATGAGCTTATGTGGTGCAAAACAGAGATTTTATTCAGCAGGAGCGCAGAATGATTAAGAACAGGAGGCTAAGAATAGACCTTCCAATTGCAGCAAAGGTGAACAGGTAGGCAAACTACTAGTATGGTATTTGAAATATAGCGTGGAGCCTGAAACCTGAGCCCCTAAAACACACATAAACTATTTCTAGTTTATCCACCTTCCAGAAGCAATAAGTTGATCGAAAATCTTCAACAACAAAACTATGATTTCTCTATCACTACTCCACTGTCTTCATTTCTTAGCGAAGTATTTTAGTTTAGTGATTCATACGGCATCTTCTTAGACTTTTAATATTAGTCCTAAGGTCACATAAAACACAAAATGGATGCAGACACTGAGTCTCTTTATAGAGAATCTTACATCGTCCTTAAGCTTCCTCCTCATCCAAGCACCAATCAGGTCAGGCTTTAGTATCTGATGGAGACTGATGAGATTACATGTCAGTGTTTCTTCATGCATTCTTCAAACTAATTCAAACTGCCTGCTTATTCAGGAAATAGTCATTCCCATTACTAAAACAGAACTCATTTAACTGTTCAAGAGCTCAGCAGAGATCAAAGCCTGTTTCCAAACTCCTTCCAACAAACTAAGTTCTATATTACCAAGGCTAAATTGTAAAGGGACTCCTTTGGGTGCATTTGAAAATGTCAGAGGTACAGGTTTAAACACACAAGTTCTTCTTTTGCTTTCCTTGATTTTCAAATAATATACATTTTGTACTAATAACGAAAAAAAAATGTTTCTTTCTGCCCCTTCTACTCCTGAAATAAGTTATTTTAATTTATAAAATGGGAGTTAATCCCACTGACTGCAAAGAAAATATTCATCTGCTTTAGATGAAATGTGTGCAAGGGCCTACGAGAACAGTACATAAGATGATCCATTTCACTGGTTTTACGTACTGTGCTACGTAAAGGTCAGGCCCAGTTGTCACAATTGTCAACTCTATTTTGACTGCAGTATCAGTGAATCTCTCTTCAAAATTTTCACATTCATTGTCTTCACAATCCTTACTTTCTTCTTCTCTGACATCATCCACAATTTTTTTATGATGCATTGGCTCAGTTTTTACTAGCTGAATATATATATATATACATGCACAAATATATATATATAAAAATAAAATTCAGTAACAGTATAGTAGGCACATTTTCAGTGTCATCTTGAGGAGTGGAAAATTATAACAGACTGAACAACAAAATTATTGAAACATGTATTTGAACTGACATTACGTGTGTCAAAAATTACTCAGTAAGAACTTTTCTCAGAATGCCACTTCATGTTGTCAAATTGAATGAGATGGTTGCAGTAATTTCAAATAATTATTCCTTAGAGTCAAAAGCCCATTTTTTTTTTCTTACTCAACCTTTAAATAAAACAAATTGGGTGTTTCATGTCTGCAGCTATCTTTCTTCTCTGCCTCAAAACACACTTTATTTTGTTGTTCTACTGCCTAGAAATCCTCTATCTATAAGTAGGAATTCTAAAGACTAACAATAATTTCTCTACTTTTGTCATCTGATCTGCTCCTTGCCCTAGCTTATATTTCATGCTTGGGTACTACGTGGTTCAGTGTTTCCAAGTATTTTTATCTTTCTTCTTGAAGCTCTTTGTTCAGTCTTTGCAGTTCTTTAAAGAAAAAAAAAAAGGGAAAATGTTTTCAGTCATTCATACGGAATTCCAAACGCTACAGAAATCTCAGTTTATGCCATCTACAGAAGCAAGTGTCTGAACTGAAGGTTCATTTAGATATTTTAACCAAACACAAAAGCCAACTTGGACTTGAATTAGAAGAATTTTCCCATTGATACAATATTATATTATACTTTTCCTAAAATGTCTTTCCAATGTAGGCTGAAATTTGGCTTGGTTTCCTACTGAAAAACACGACTGTCAGGTTTTTCCTTCAACTTTCTCATTCCCTGGGACTGGTACTGAGTCTTCTGCTATATGGGACATGCTAGAGACTTCCATGTATTACAACACTGCATCAGAGGTTATTATTTTTACATACCATTAATAAACATTGTCAAGATCATAATTTGGTTATCATCTTAGAATAACAGTAGTCTACTAAAACTCAAATTATTTCATTTACCATTTCATTACAATTTCCATTCCTGCTGACTGTTTATATTTTGCAGATAACTGAGTCACATGATTAAATTAGACTTGCCAATTTGACTTACTGGTCAAGATCCATAACACTATCAAATTTTACTTTGCAGCACGGCAGGGAAACATCCTAGCAATAAACTCCTCCATTTCAGTGTTTACAAATGGCAAGAAACCTTTGGAGCCTGACCAGATATACAGCTATGCCAGTTTCACACAAGCCTAACCTCATTGAAAACATCAGAAACTTAGAACTACACAACTATACAAAACAAACTCAATACCTACATTTCTCTTTATAAACAGGAAATTAAAAAAAAAAAAAACACACAAAAAAAATTACAACGTCTTTACCTTGAAAGTACCAGAGAGCACCTCTATTGCACGTGAATTGTCCAAAATACTCTGTTCGTCCAACTTCTAGATTGTAACTTCCAGGCTAATTGCAAAGTCTGTTGTGCAAAGGAGGTAATAAAAATCCAAGATGTCCAGAAATGTCACTGCTTCAGCATAGAATCATAGAATAGTTTGGGTTGGAAGGGACCTTAAAGATCATCCAGTTCCAACCCCCTGCCATGGGCAAGGACACCTCCCACTGGATCAGGCTGCCCAAGGCCCCATCCAACCTGGTCTTGAACACTTCCAGGGATGGGGCAGCCACAACTTCTCTGGGCAACCTGTGCCAGTGCCTCACCACTCTCACAGTGAAGAAATTCCTCCTTATTTCTAGTCTAAATCTGCCCCTCTCCAGTTTATACCCATTGCCCCTTGTCCTATCACCACAAGCCTTCATAAACTGCCCCTCCCCAGCTTGCCTGTAGGCCCCCTTCAGGTACTGGAAGGTCACTATAAGGTCTCCTCAGAGCCTTCTTTTCTCCAGGCTTAACAACCCCAACTGTCTCAGCCTGTCCTTGTATGGGAGGTGCTCCAGTTCTCTTAAGTTACTGGGAAACTGATAAGCCAGCAAAGAGGAAAAGAAGAGTGGATGGTAATTATGGACACACTTTCCCCATGCTCCATTCTTCTTTTCTTGTGTGGTAGGTTAAACTCCTGTCAAAGGGTTCACGCAGAGACTCGGCGCGCAGTAGGGAGTGTGCAGTAAATTGGCACCCAGCTGTTCAGCCACTCTGCAGCAAGTCTTGACAAGTCTCCAAAATGTGGATGCAGCTTAAGAAATGTCAGTCTCCTGCAAACAAGCACTTCGGATAACAAATGAAGAGTGGGGTTCTCTTCCCTTTCAATGCTTCCCAGTTCATCAAGCTTTGTTCATGAGACTACAGCAGGCCCCTGTCACAGCTGATCTATGAAGTGAGAAAACTGAATGAAAGTTGTAGGGTCATTTCTGCTGAACATGCAGGGAAATGGATCACCACTCCATCACATATAACTGTGATATGCAAACAAAACTGTTTGAAAGTAAATAGGTTATAGTCAATTGACTCTTTCTTCCATTGCTGCTCTTCTTCATTTTTTTTTTTTAAAAAAGGCAAAATAAAAAACAAAACTTAAAAGTTACAACTTTCCAGAAGGTAAAAGGAATTGTACAAATATATGATATCATATATTTTCATAGCTACATACCTCACTAAAAGCTCCCATGCCTCCAAGACAATCTAATTTCTTCCTTTTCCATTAAGATTTTGGAACCTTTTAGATAATTAACTTTCCATGGATACAGCTTTAAGGAAAGTCAAGTTGCTTGGACATTTTCTATGTTGCTGAAGTAATAAACATTTAACTGCGTGACCTTGAAATAACAAGAACATAAAATTGATAACCTCAGTTTTCAACATGTAAAAAATTCTAGATTATTTTTACTAATGGGGGAGGGGGACATTGATCAGTCTTTTTGTTGTTTTTGAAAGTGTCTAACTTGCAATTTTGACTAACTGTAGTAAATACCTTATCCTCAAGTGGACAAAACAGTTGCTGGCTCCCAGATGCAAAGGGACTGTGCAGGAGGTAGTGCTCAGTCCAAAAACTTTGCTTCTACCACAGCCTGGCCAAAGCTTTCCATCTCTTCCTGCAGTACTTGTGAATCCCTTGTAGCCCTCCTCATCTATCTCAAGTTATTCCTCCCACCTACCTACAATTTTCACATCTTCCTCCATCTACCTTAGCATTTGCTATATCACCACCACTATCTTAATTTGATGTATAATACTCTGAAGTCTTGATCTGGCTTATGTTCAGTTCCTCCTTGCCTGTAGTTCCAGGCCAGTCACAATAACTGGAACATGTTCCAAACTTTTTGTTAATGGCCTCTTGGAAGCATCCTGTGATTTTCACAGTAGTCATCAAATCCTGCATTGCTCCTATCTGTCTTCAAATCAATTGCTCTTGATTAATTTGAGCCACAGACTATCCTTTTGTCTTCTCTGTTGCAGCTGCCTATTTCCACTATGCCTTTGATGAGCAACAGAAATTTACTCGACTCAATTTAAGACTCAAATATACAGGATTTCTGTCTATTATGAAGGGCCCCTCTTAGCAACACTCTTTACGTGCTTATAGGAATTCTCAATCCTGTTTGGATTAGGAGAGCTCTTATTTCAAAGACCTAGGAAATTCAGCACAGTTATGTCTTTCTAGGTGGCTACAGCAACATAAATCTTGGCTATGCGTGAAATCCAGCTATGGATGCAAATAACCTAATTAATTACTGGCTTAAATCAAACAGTGTATACCACAAGGGCCAGGTCTATATCCCACAATACCCTGCTCTCCAGAAACAACACGTGCAGCTGTAGTTGGTAATAACAGTGAGGTAGTCCAATTTGCATCCTCTCTCCTCATACACAGAACAAGGAAAACTATCTATACAATGAGCAATATACTTACTTGCAGCTCCCATACGAGGCTGAGAGAGTTGGGGTTCTTCAGTCTGTAGAAGAGAAGGCTCCAAGGAGAACTTATAGTGACCTTCCAGTACCTGAAGGGGCTGCAGGAAAGCTGGGGAGGGACTGTTCACAAAGGTTTGTGGTGATAGGACTAGGGGCAGTAGTTACTAACTGGAGAGGGGCAGATTTAGACTAGAAATAAGGAAGAATTTCTTCACCATGAAGGCAGTGAGGCACTGGCACAGGCTGCCCAGGGAAGCTGTGGCTGTCCCCTCCCTGGAGGTGTTCAAGGCCAGGTTGGATTGGGCCTTGGGCAGCCTGATCCAGTGGGAGGTGTCCTTGCCCATGGCAGGGGGGTTGGAACTGGATGATCTTTAAGATCCCTTCCAACCCAAACTATAAATAGCCATGGAAAACTAAGCTAAAGCCCTAATGGTTGCCTATAAACCTTAGCCTTTTTTTCCATGCAAATACAAAAATCCTGTTCATCTCCAACTGCAAAACCTCATTGCAGCCCTTTTCAAAAATGAATCTAATCTATAAATCACAGTAACAACATCCATTCTGATTGGCAGTGCCCTCTCATTTCATTAATGAAGGCAACAAATAGAAGTACGATAACATACTCAATTACTTCCGATACAAGCCATTCCATTAAACAGTTTCATTAATAAATAAAGGTTAATGAAACAAAACAATAGGAATTCTGCATGAATAATGAAAAAAACCAATAGGAATTCTGCATGAATAGTGAAACTAGCTGCAATATAAGTTTAGCAAAAAGACATAGTAGGAGATGACTTGCTTACATAAGTCTAACAACTCTAGTAATTCATTTCACCTAAGCATGAACTGTTACAAGCCCATGAAAATGCACAGTCTGAAATCAGAGCAAAGAATACTGTGCAGTACACTTAAAACCTTACTGAACTGAAGCCCTGATTCAAAACCCTTCCTCCAGTAAAACACGGAAAATTCTGAAGTGAAAAACAAAAAGCCAAGACATATTTGACAAGAATCATTGTTATATGAAAAGCTTGCTGTGAACCTAGCATTTTAAAATAACTCATTGATTGAAATAAAGTCACTATCTTTTTTTATTAACCGAAAAATAGAAAAAAACTTTGTCCTAATGAAAGACTGAAAGCACCAAGCCTTTTTTATTTTCAAGCTCTTAAACTCATAAACCAGCTTTCAGCAAAGATGTGTGTCTTCAAATACACGTCTTCAGATGTTAGAAGAGGAGGAAGGACCAGAAGAACTCTGGTCAGCTAAGTGGGAATTAAAATATAATGTCAAGTGGTGCTGAGAAGACCAAATTGTTTAGGTTCTCTTCTTCTTCACTACTCACGTTAATCGCCACCAGAGAGCCAATAGATCAGTGACAAAGGGAAAAGAAATTGGGATGGAACAGGAAAGAACAGGTTGGAGCTTTCTAAATAAGTTCAGGGTTTTCAAAGTATCTAGTCTAATAAACAGAGAACTTATTGCACCAATCTCAGATTAGTCAGTGCCTGAGCCCACCAGAAATTAGTTTTGAGAAACCGTGGGCAACGGGTACAATCCCCAATCTCTTGATATTCTCATAAAAAAAATAAGGACAGTTAGCTTAGATGAAATTGCAGTAGAAGTTGGTACCACTTGGAAAAGAATACTTAGAGTGTGATTATCAATAATTCACTATCACACTGGAAGGATAAGAGAAATTTGTTCCCGAGTCTGATTTGGATACTGTTCAGTGATTTCTTTGTATGATGGACCAGAGCGTAGATTATATCTGCAGATGAACCAAACTGACAAGCCTTCAAATACCTTGATGGTATTAGAATTCAAGTGGGTTTGACAGATTGAAAAAGACAGAAGCAAGCGTTTCATGTAGGTAAGAATAATCAGCTGCACAAATAACAGCTGAGGGAGGCAGGATGCAATGACTGGCAGCAGTTCTACAGAAGGGACCTGGGCACTATAATGTTTCACAGATCTAACACATTATGGTGTTATGGTGTTTTTTGCAATATACTGTTGGTGTTTTTTGAAACATACTCTTGCAAAAAATCAAATACTAACACAAATAAATAGGGCAAATAATTGCAAGTTACATAAAACTGTCCACTACATTTGGAACTGCTGTAATATCAGTTTGATTATTATGTCTGATTTCAAGCAAGAATTATGTAGACCTACCAGAAATACTACAGAAGAGAACAACCATGATCACGGATCACTCCAAGAGATTAGAAATCAAGTAAACCTCTGGGAAAGATGTTAGTTTCCTGCATGGATCTTGTCCTCTCAAGACAAGAGAGGATCATCTTCTCATACAAGAAGGGATGTTGCAAAGTGGGAGGGTGTTTACATTTAGTGTTTTCTAAAATGAAGGTCAGACAAAAACCAGCGGGCTTAATGTACAGCAAGGAAGACACAGGTGAGGCATTTTAAAAACAGAAGACAGAAAAGCACTGGAAATTAGTCTGGGCTGCATAGTTCATGGAGCCTCCACCAATGAGGGCTCAAAAGCATAAGTCAGTAAGCACCTGCCAGGAAACACGTTGACATAATGGATGCGGCTTCAAGGGAGGCAGATGATGCCCTGATATTTAGCTTTGTGACTCTCTGTGTCTGTGAAGTACAATACTTAAATTTTTCCAGTTATAAGCAAGAGTTCAGTGTCCTCCTACAGAAAAACAAAACAAACAAAAAAAAGGCTGCTTCACAATGTTTCTTACTCTTTAACACAGGGGTTGTTTCTACCGCAAAATTAGTACAGATATTAAACTAATTTCTTCCTGAGTTTCAGCAAGTATGTTTGTTTCCTAAGAGCCCTGCAACAGTATCACAAAGCCCCTGGCCATGCTAGGCTGGCTACTCATAAGCTTTATATATAGCTTATATATTTTCCCTCCTTGGTCACTGTATCTCTCACATACTTTTAAACAGTTACCTTGCCTTCCTTCCCTTATTTACCCAACAGTTAACCAAGCATTAAATATTTAGTGCTTTTCATCCTCCCTGATGAATCAACCTAGGTGGTCTTTTACAAGTGGTGTTGTCATTCTCTGTATCCTCTCCATATGTCTACATTCTTCATGCCAAACTCTATTCAGAGGAATATTTGACTTCTTAATGTCATCCTACAATTCTGGAGCTATAGCTTTCTAAATTCCTTCTGTTTCCTCACACTCTGAGTTTTCATTTTATTTCCAGATGGATTAGTTTTAACTTATGCAGTATAATTCTTTTTTTCCTGCCCATGGAGCTCATTACTGTCAGTAGTTACTCTGTGATATATATATATATATATATATATATATATATATACATATACATACATACACAAAGCCTCCACAACTGAAACAACTGACAAGCTAACTAAAGACATTCAGTTTCTTGAAAATTGATCTTCTGATGACAATATCTTAGTGACAGAAAGATAAGCAGGACATTATCAGATAGAATCCCAAATTAAGGAAGTCAATGGTTATCTTTGATCCCAAGATTAAATATAAAATATTGCATAATCAATTACAGTAATTATAGTAGTAGTAGTAGTGGATTCTCTTGATACCTTTTATAAAAAACTCTTAATTATTGCATGTTTATAATAAATAAACATATAAATGTCCTACCTTAAAATATTCCTATTTCTTTTCAGTCCACAAATGTATTCAGTTTTCAGTATACTGTCCAAATAGTTTTAAAAGAAGAACACATCTTTTGGCAAAGAGTATTAGGTCCTAAGTTACCCTCAACAGATGAGCATCAGAATGACAGCAAAGATGGTATCACATTTTTATTATCTTACAAAAGTAAAAAAACTGAGTGATTAGCTTTTATTTTTCTGTACCTGTTAGTCACAGGAAGTCATGTATTTATATTTTCCTTCTTGAAAGAAAAAAAAGATTTCGTGCTCAAAGAAAAAGCTTATCTTGCATACTACCCCACAGCAACTGGGTGCTTATGATACTGACAAGAGGCATCTGAAGGTACAACAGTAATCCTATCAGGATTCAAGACTAAACTTAGACACAGAAAAATTGTATTATGTTGTTACTAAAAGGTCGACATGTAACCCTCCACGAAGTGCCTGGACACTGCCAGAGACACAGGTTCTTCCAGTTGTAGGTGTAGTCAACTGAGCAGTGTGAAGGCTCAGCACCCCTGCAGTCAAAATCCCTAAAAAGATCCTTCGTTTTCATAAATCACCAGAGTTTCAATGAAAGATTGTTTCATTTTAATTTCTTTATGGTACGACTGATACCTTGTTACATAACTTGCTATTTGTCTATTTTAAGGCAAAGAAAGGCCTTTACACAAAGCAATTTTTCCTATTCAACATGGAAAGGAAAAGCTCCCTGAGGGCATTGAAATTTCATAGAAACATCACTAAAGTTTTCCATTCAGAAAACATTGTAATACTACGTCCTTTTTAGATTTTTTTTCTTAAAAACAGCATTTTCCAGAAAAATTATTGTATGATGGGGACTAAGAGTTGATACCTACAGAAATCAGTATCTGGAATATCACAAGTAATCCTTTATTTTTTAAATGGTTACATGTAGATCTGAATGTAAACTTTTCTTCAATATAGAATGTTTTCAAGAGCAAAACCCAACCCAAAATATACAGTGCCTTTCGTCCGACCATGTTATGTCTAAATTTTTCTGAGGAAGAAAAGAATTAAATCAGGCAGGGCTCTGTCACATGAGTTTTTGTCAATCACACAAAGCCTAGCTATGACACTAATATTCATTTTTCAACAGTTAAGACTTTTGTCTCCCAGCAGTTCACTTGATATTTCTATCATCATTTACAAAGCTACATACATAGCTTTTAAGAAAGTTTCTTTACTGTTAACATTTTTAAACAGAGTCTACTTTTCATTTTAAAACTACTTAAACAATACCCGTAAGCACAGAAAAATCCGAAGTATTTTTCAGTCTCTGTAATCTTTACAAATTAAAGAGCTGCATAGCCCTCAGCTGTGGTTTTCTGCCACACAAGTTTATTCTGAATCTATTATTGTGTACAAACACGCCCACGTGGTACTGTAATGACATGGATATCTGCTTAACTTTATGCTCTGTAAATCATTTTACCGACTTACCAACCTCATGTTGCCTATCAGTAATAACTAAAGGCAGGAATTCGCACTCAGCCTTTTTCAGAACAGAACCTTACGCTGTTTGTCCTGTCCCATATTCCGATTCATCCATCCAGAATGGATGATAGAATGCTTGCAAATCTGAGTGTTTGCAAGGGAAGTATTTATGAAACCCATCCCCCCCGGGGTCCATCACGAAGCATTAAAAAGTCCCCAGGGGACCTTTTACTATCGCTCCGTACAGACTGTTAAATGTTTTTCTCATCTGTTTCTTGGGTTTCATGCTGAAAATCATACTCCAGAAGTACGCTTCACCTGAACAACTCTATCAGCAGGGAATGCCATCCTGTGCGCTACACCAACACAGCAGTGCTGCTGAAGTAATTTCGCTCTGTCTTTCCTTGCGAAAGAAAAGGAGCAAACGATCCGACACCCCCCGAGCTCTGGCTGCTCCCCCGGAATGTCAGCGGGAATGAAAATGCCATTACAAACACTCATTAAGCAGTGAATACTCGGCAATGCCGAGAGCTCTATGTGGATTTACAAAGGCGATGCTTAGGCATTTGGAATTTTCTAGGAAAGGAAGCAAATAAAATTAAGAGTCTTACAGTTTAGGATTGCCCCAGATCATTGCTTAGGACTGTTTGCCGAGGAACAACGCGTTTTTAATTAGTCAGCAGACCTCAGAAAAACTTATCATTTCTGCTGCAGACCCTCCCCACGCCTCCTAAAAGCCTCCCCCCCCCCCGGGCTCCTCACCCTGCGAGCTGCTTTCCCTTTCCATGGGGAGAGGGTGGCTTGGGAAAAAAAATGAGTTAAATCACGAAATCCTCCCGCCCCGGGGTGGGTCTCCCCGCCCAAGGGCTCTCCCCAGCTCGGCGTTTTTAAAACCATCAACTCAATTTGCAAACCCCCCCTCCCGCCGCCAGCCCCCAGCGGCGCTTTTTGGGGGCGGCTTTAAGGTTTTGCGGTGTGTTTTTTTTTATTATTATTATTTTATTTTAACAAACCCACATCGCCCCCAGCTCGGGACACAAGGCGGAGGGTCTGCCCTCAGCATCCCCCACCCTTTCGCACAGCTGCCACCTTCTATCTCCCCCCCCCCACCCACCTCGCTCCTCACCTGCAGCCGCGGGGCGGCGGCTCCATCCCCGCTCGGAGGCGGCGCCTGGCCGGGATGCGGGGGTGCCCCCCGGCGGAGGGACGAGGGGACCCTGCCCTCACCCCTCCGCCGAGGACCACCCGCGGTCCCGATTCTCCCCCTTCTCTTCGGCAGCCGGAGGAGGCGGGGTAAAAGGGCCGGGTTATCGATTCCCCCCCTCCCCGTTAACTCTTCTCCTTGCGGTCTCGTCTCGTCCCTCGGGCGCCTTGTGCGCGGAGGAGGTGCCGACGGGGAGGAGGAGGCGCATCTCAGCCTAAAGAGAGCTCCGTGCTGCTGAGAAAAGCGGCCGAGGAGGATTAGCCCTCGCTCATTTAAAGGTTAAGCTCAAAATTAACCTGTGCGACGAGGTCCTGCCTGCAAGGCTTCCCATCCCGGGAACGTTGAGGCTGAATAATTTCCTCCCTCTGCTCCAGCGCTGATCCTTGTTAAAGCAGTCTAAAAATGGCAGGTGGTTTCTATATTTTCATATATTTATAGATATTTAAGACGCAGTGAACCCCAGCCATGTGCCAGGACCCCAATACTATTAGCGCTATAAACATGAGCTAAAAAAGATAGTCCTGTCCTGAGACCTAATAAATTATGTATAAGATATTACAGATAGAGGAGAATGCAATGAAACAATAAGAGAGAATATGACAGGCAGGGAACTTGGCACAATATTGCACAAAGTACTGAATGTACCAAAATATTTAGAACCATAGAATCACCAGGTTGGAAAAAGACCTCTTGGATCATCGAGTCCAACCATTACTGCCTACCACTAAACCATGTCCCTGAGCACTTTGTCTACCCATCTTTTAAATACCTCCAGGGATGGGGACTTGCCCACCTCTCTGGGCAGCCTCTGCCAGTGCCCAATGACCCTTTCTGTGAATTTTTTTTCCTGATATCCAGCCTGACCCTCCCCTGGCACAGCTTGAGGCCATTCCCTCTTGTCCTGTCCCCTGTCACTTGGGAGAAGAGCCCAGCTCCCTCCTCTCCACAACCTCCTTTCAGGTAGTTGTAGAGAGTAATAAGGTCTCCCCTCAGCCTCCTCTTCTCCAGGCTAAACAACCCCAGCTCTCTCAGCCGCTCCTCATAAGACTTGTTCTCCAGACCCCTCCCCAGCTTCATTGCTCTTCTCTGGACACGCTCCACAGCCTCAACATCCTTTTTTCAGTGAGGGGCCCAGAACACAGTATTCAAGGTGCGGTCTCACCAGTGCCGAGTGCAGGGGCAGAATCACCTCCCTGGACCTGCTGGTCACACCATTTCTGACACAAGCCAAGATGCCATTGGCCTTCTTGGCCACCTGGGCACACTGCTGGCTCATGTTCAGTCGGCTGTCAACCATTACCCCCAGGTCCTTCTCCTCTGTACAGCTCTCCAGCCACTCTTCCCCCAGTGTGTAGCACTGCACAGGGTTGTTGTGCCCCAAGTGCAGGACTCGGCATTTGGCCTTGTTAAACCTCATTTACTGTTATGTGTAGCTTTTCACTCAAATCAGCTTTGAAGGTACCTGGAGAGAGGATTATGGGGAGATAGTGGGAACATAACCAGATATTGATTGGATTTTCAAAA
Organism: Cuculus canorus; assembly: GCF_017976375.1. NCBI lineage: Eukaryota > Metazoa > Chordata > Aves > Cuculiformes > Cuculidae > Cuculus > Cuculus canorus. Next base: position 30,621,192 of record NC_071404.1, on the reverse strand, counting down.
CTGCCGAAATGACTCAGGAACATGCTTTCTTTTATTTTGACAGTCTCACTTGAATTACGAAAAAAAAACAACAGCAGAACAGGAAAACTATAAGAACAAGCTGAGAAAAACTACATGAAGACACATGATCCTAATATTCTATTAAATATACCAAAATCATGCAGTAATGATGAAGCTCTTGTTCTTTATTGTCAATGTATTCAACAGTTAGGACTGTTGGCTAAATCATAATTAACCTTCCTAACTCCATCAAAGAGCTTTGATTGATCCATAAGACTTGACTGTCCTTTACAAACATTGTGTTGACTTGTCCTTGTTATTCCATACTTGCACGAATGTCTGCTAATATAATTCTGCATTGTACTGTCAGCTAAATCGACCAGTGCAAACAAATTTGGGTCTGCCATTCCCAGACTTTCTCAGAGACCTTTTTTTGCAAGATGCCATCACATTTGCCTCATTCTGCCTTTGGGTACTAAGCTGATTTTAGCAAAAGGCTACGGATAACAGCTCATTGTTCCACACCTGCAGTAACTTCGTACCTGAAGAAAACTCAAGTTTCCTAAAAATTCCTCAAGTCTGAATACTGTCTGGTCCATGTTACTGATTGACATAATTATTGATTTGCTTTCAAATCTCTTTAGTTTGAAACAATTGCCTTAAGCGTAACCCTCTTAGAAAAAGATTCTGATGTAGACTCTAAAAATTCCTCTGTGGTGAATTCACATCTTTCCCCTTACAACCTAATCTTTTCTGGATGCTCTTTAAAACCATGATAATCTACCAGTCCTAGAGATTGTAAGGCAGACTTCCTGCTTCTGATGCATTTGAATTAGATATTAGTCATGTATCTTAATGTACTTCAGGAAAAAAAACAATGGTATTAAGGTGCCAGCAAGGTGTACAAATTTATGCAGAATAAAAATGGAATACTTTTTCCTTTGAAGTACCATGCACCTACAATTGCATAATAAATTGAAGTTCTTAACAACCTCTCCTCTCTAAACAAGTAAAAGACCTCATCAAAATCAAGTTTTTCTGTAATAAAAGGGATTTAGGTCACCAAATTGATAGACCAAAGGCTGGGAAAGCCAGAAGGCTACCCATGAAACCTTAATTCAGACCTTTTGTGCATGTGCACTGCAACCCTGTACTTAATTATGAGATTGTCTGCAGAACAGCAGGCTCCATTTCAAACATTTCAAATTATGTGGTGGCAAGCATCTGAGACTGGCTAATTGTGTCTCCTCCTGTGTTCCCATCCATTTATTCCTTTCCTTTCTAGAGTTTCTTTTTTGCTCATTCCTTATTGACTGTCATGTGGAAATTTCTCTTTCCCTGGTCTGTCTGAAATTCTTACCCTTAGATAACCACTTTAGTAGTAAACCAGGTAAAGGTTTTTACCATAGTGGCACAGAGATAGCTAATTAGTCTTTCAAAGGTTATCTGTATTTTCTCCAAAGATGAGAAAAAATGAAAAGAAAAGGAAGGAAAACAGAGACAGAAAGAAAGAGAGTGAAAAACAAGGAAACAAAAGTTTCCAGGTTGAAGTAGAAGGGAAATAAGGAATTGAGGTCAGTCTTCATGATATCATAGAGCTCCCTTCTTACAAAGGATCGGCTTTCAAATCACAAGCTTTACAGAGACAGTTGTAGATGAAAGCAAAAGAAAGACATTAAGGCATTGTCTGATGTCTTGAAGAAAGGATCATACTGTATTTATAAATAATGCTGCACTGTCTCAGTAGGCACTCTGGAAAATTGATGATTTTTTTAATTTGTGACAAAATCTCTGCTTTCTATCTGCTTTTCCAGGAAGAAGGCCTCACCAGTCAAAGACATTGCTTCCTCTCTATGCTAGGTATTACAAAAAATAAACATTCTTCCAAGGATTATTTTCTGTGGAGATGCTTGAGATGTAATCATGAGCTAATAACTTACATCTTCAGTTGGTGAATTTGGACTTCATATAGAATTATAATGTTACCCTCAAACTATAATGTTGTTTTAAAAAGTTTTCCAGCACAACTAACAAAAACTGGAACCAGTGATGTTTGTGGCATTATGTTAGCATTATTACAGTGTATTAAAAGCAGTATTTCCAATCCATGGGAATCCATGAAACAGGATAAAGCAATAACTATTCAATATTCTTTTCCTTCTGGAGCATGAAAACTCAAAGAAAATTAGAGCTACAAAAACAATTTCCTAAGTGAAATGGGGTCTCTGAAGGCCTAAGTTCCACAGTGAAACTGAGTATATTTTGTTTGCCAGTCAATCTTAATGTCACAAAACTCACATCTTCAAATAAGTGGCTTAAAATGGTAGTTAGCCTCCTGACTGCTTCAGTCTTTAGAAACTTCCTGACCCTTTCCCATATATTTTCTTTGCAGTCTTTGGGACAAGAGCTTTGATTTCTGAAATAAAATTATGATTCTCTGCTTCTTATTTGCTTCCAGGGGTTTTAATAATAAAAAAAATATGCTCAAAATTTTGATAATACTGTGTGCCGGGCCATGCTGCAGGGCATAATGGAGTTTCCTTGGATAGGATAAGAAAGCAGAACTAATTTATTGAAGGCAAGGGATGTTACAATCCAGTAAAATTAAACACTTATGACTTTGGGAACATAACTTTGCAGATATTTTTTCATATAGGCTTAGTATGCAGGCAAGCTCATGTTGTGGGAGATTTTTAATGTGTGGCCTCCATAACCTACCACGCAGCGCTACTGTGGGGATTAACTAGTTAAGATTTGTAAAGTGCTTTGAAGATTATAAGGCATTAAGTTGCATAAGTGCTAAGCACTTGTATTTAATACACAAGTATTATAAAAAAGCTTTACAAGCCAACTCATGTTCACCTCACTCATATGAGTCTTTGTGATATCAATTGATTGTGATATCAACAGCAAGAGGTAAAGCAAGCAGAACTGACTACAACAGAGTGAATTTCATTTCTTTATTCACTATAAGAGACTAAAGTGAGATACAACTGTCATGGTCTGGCAGAAAATTTAATTGAAAAATAATTATGAAATGCAATAGTAGAGCCAAGAAATTCATATAAAAATGCAGAGCTCCTTAAGGTGCCATTTCTGCCATCTTCACTTAATCTATGTCCTATCTTACCCTCACAGACCCACTGACTATCCTCCCGGGAAGTACAAAGACTAAATCCATAGATGGACCAAATATATCAGTTAAACCAGCTGAAAATGTTGCAAAGTGACAGTAAGGATGGATAGAATCTGTACACTGGTAAGGTGTGCTTCACACAATGACTTAAATCAACCAAAAACTATTTTAAAATTTTGAAAGAAAGATGAACACAGACTGTTGTCTTTATCAGTTGTGTTGAGAACACCTTTTCTTTTTTATACAGCTTCTTTTTTTAGTTTCATTTTGGTATCTACCTTCTATTTTCTTGTTTTGTAATGTCAGCTTTCAGTAGCAGAAGTAGTTGTTGGGGTTTTTTGTGGTAGGGAAGGGGCAGAGAATTTGTTGAGAATTTATTAATAATATAACAATGCCAAACAAAAAAACCCCACATGACTTAATTTAGTGCCTAACTATATTGGAGACAGAGAAACACAAGTGTTTCAAGATTGCTGACATCTACACACTATAGATGCTAGGGTGGCATATTGTCAGACCCTAAGCTGCATCCCAGCAACCGGAAGCCAAAAGACACTATTTGGCAGGCAAGGAATAAGACATTGATTTATTTACCTTACAAGGACTAATAATTATTCAATGCCAGTCTCTTTGCAGGACAAAGCACTCAGCACTCAAATTTTTTGCCTCCGCAAAAGCACTGCAGACATTTCACAAGGACAGGCTTTTCAAGTATATGCGTTTCCCCTCTGCGGCTAAGAATAAAGATTACATCCCTATGGTGTTTTGACATTTTGATCTGAGTTGAAGCATATACTAAAAATGCACTTAACTGGATGTCTCCAGTATGAACTGAAATTCAGCTTTAAAAGGCAAGTAAAGGTAAAAGAGGGCAAATAGAGAGTGAATAGTGCACTTGTACAGTAAACACAGATCTTTGTCCTTTCCTGGGTCTAGGAAGAAGCAGGCCTGTAATGCTAATAATTCTCTTTGGAAAGCATAAACTTTGCTTCCCCTGTTAAGTTATTAATAATCATCATGTCACAGGAGATCAAATTATTTGTCCCCAGACACACGTGAAGTCCATGAAAAAGCCAGAGCTCAACTTAGCTTTCTAGACACCGATGGCTGTCCCAGACTGCTTTAGCCATGCAACTTAGAAACAGCTTAAAAAGATTAGAACAGTGCAGTGCACATTGTTCAAAGATTTGTCTATGTATGGCAAATGCAAATTTGACGCTATGCACTCTGTTAACAGGGTCTTACCCATCTTTTGACCAGGTATCCCAGCAGGTGTGGGAAATTGAAGGTAGTATACTTCATTCAGATTCAGCTCATTAGATTCAAAAGGGTTCACGTAGATTCAAGGCTTCTTTGTTATCATCAGGTGTTACAAGTTTTCCAGTCCTTTATGTGAGCCTCCACTCACCCCCACAGTTGCTCTCCCACCTCAGTGTCACTGCTAAAGCAAGAAAAACATCTTACTTGTAATGGCCTTTTCTTTTGTCTTTTCAGGAATGGATTCTTGGATTTCATTAGTGCCTTCTGTTTTGTTTAAAGAGTCTTAAATTGTACAATGGCAGCTACTCATTATTCATTTTAGATTCGAATTATGGGTTACTCGTGCGGTTGCTCATACCAACAGTAGACTACTTGACCTGCATTAGTATTCTTAATGCTTATTTTGGCAGAAGTGAAATTGTGTTTCTGAAAGGGCAGATATTTACCAGGTGCATTACAAATCTAGTTAAATTTTGAAAAAAAATACAACTAGATCTTCTGATGACCGAGTTACTGAGCTTGAAAGATGTAATGACTGCTATCAATTTCATGTACCCTACAGAACATGACACACAGAGTTTCAAAATAGGTGTATGTGGCTCAGTTTTCATGTGATTTTAGTATATTGAGCAAGATGGAAACAATGTAAAAACAGAACCATTAACAAATGTTTCTGAATGCTGCTTAAAACTAGTATCTGGTGTACAGGACAGAAAAAATATAAGAAGCGAGTATCCCATCAGTCCCTGCATGCAATGGATCACGCATCATTAGAAGTCATATATGTCATGCTGGCAGAAGCCATATGCAGCTATACAGTGGACAGTTTTGAAAGACGGTATGTCCACAGCCTCCCTGATATTCACATCAGACCAAGATCCATTACAAGAAGACTGTGTATATCTTTTGATCATTTTCTTTCATCATATGGAAGATGAGTACAGAATATGCTGGGCCTTAAATATTGCATTCTCTGCTGAACTATCTTCCAGAAGTACTATGAATATGTCAGACTTCTGGTGCTCTGAGCTCTCGGCAGAAACCATTTTCCTCCGGCTATAAAGTCCTCTGTCTTTTTTCCTTAGTCCCCAGGGATCCTACTATTCCCATACATATTCACATCCTATAACTGTCAGGACAAAAGAAACAAAAAATCCTACTTCATTGAAAAATCTTGGGGGAAATCTTGACAAGCTGCTGAACTGCTATTCCAGCCTCTTGCAGTTTCAGGCAACTAGAGGTTCAGGCAGAAAAGAACACAACCTCACTCGGAAATTTCTCTTTTTCATTCCAGGCAACAGCTCCTTTACAGCTTTCCCTGCCAAGAAGACCTATGGTGAACAGGAGGACTCACTGCAGTCACCGGGCAGTAAAAACTGAACTGCTATTCTGATGGCTACAGCTTTCTCAGATAGTAGTTTTAGTCCCGGGAAAGGGTATTATGGAGTTACTTGGATTTTGAAGGGAATTGCCTGCAATTTCCAGGTGGATCTTTACCAGACGTTTCCACGTACTTGTTGACAACACTTTTTTTGGTCTTTTTAGAACAAATCATCTTTCTGAATTTCACTTGAAAATGCACCTTATTTAGTTTCCTAAAGCTGTAGGTTCATTTTAATACCAGTAAGATCATCCGAAAAACATAACAGAAATTTAATATCCTTTGAGTAGTTAACCATTTTAGACTTACCCATACAGGTCAATTTCCAAAGACTTTCAGATTTCTCGTTTGGAAGTAAACTGCTGCTACAGTAACACCACTGGTGGGAAGAAGTAGTTAGCACATTTCTCTGTTGATGTCACTTGGAGCTTTTAGGCCTTGAGAGAGCGACCATCAGCAGGAAGAGAACCTGACATGAGGAACAGAAGGATGTGGTTAACATGTAGTCCTTCCAAAATCTTTAAATCAAGATGTGTAAAATGTTCCTCTTGAGCACTAGTAGACTTTAGGTTAGCATCTCCATGTTTTGACAGCAAGTGCAACAAAAATTTGAAGGGAAATGGCTGATTTATACCAGGGAGGGACAGCAGTTACAGGACTGAGGTATGCTATGCTATGTTCAAACCAATGAATCAAACAGGCCATGGCATTCCTACTCCTTGGCCACGACGCTGAGTGTTATTGCATAGGAGAGGGAGCAGGGAACCACCTTTTAGGAAAAATCCCCAGCCTGTGCTAACTAGCACAAAAAAATCCCCAGCCTGTGCTAACTAACCCTAACTAGCATCTGCCAAAATATTGCAAGAAGCACGCCATCAGCTGAGCAGTTCAGACAGTCAAAGTATGGTGGTTGAGCTCAAGCCCTTATTTTTCTCTAATCCTTTACAGTACAGGTGTAGACCTAGGTCTTGTTTACCTGAAGAGAATTCTATGCCCTGGTATCACAGGCAGTGGCTTCTCTGATATGGCTTCAGCACAGGCATGCCCACCACCACAAACAGAAGCCACGTAAGACACACCATAAACCAGATTTTTCTTTCCAGATGCCACTGAGACAATTGCTAATGGCCTTAACAAATGATGACAAGGTCTGAAAGCTGCTCACTTGCAGAAAGCAATGAATTAGTTGAACACCAGGAGGAGAAAGTGGAGGTGGATTAAAGCTGTTGCTGTGTGCCTAAAAGAACAGTGTAGCAAGAAGGTTCTGGCTCTATTTTCCTATTTTCTACAGATAGAAAATGTGTTTCTGCCTGTGTAGTAGTATGACAGTGTATCATTCACAATCCTTACAGCTATCTCAAGACTACCTTCGTACTGTAATGCAGTCTTGACCTTCTCTTTACCTTCTCTGTATGCTTACACAGTAAGTTGTTCTGCTTCTTATCTAACCACTTCTGCTTCTTATTTAACCACTACAAATCACACTTAGCTGTGCATTAATTCTGCATCCATACTGCAGATTTTTAGAGCTTGATAAGCGCATCCCTGCCCTTACACTCAGACAACATATACAATTTTCCCTAAATCAAACAAATGGGTACTGCTGAACCATTTATTTGAAAATATGTTTAGTTATGTAGCTCGGTATTTCCTCACAGAGATATCTCAGTTCAGATGGCTGCAGAGAGGGATCTGTGTACCTGAAATATACACACAAGACTGAAAAATACAACGCAGGAACTGTACAAGTCCTGTGCCCTTCTGCAATAGTTTGTGGAGGTCTGGTGGGATCTCCTAGGTCATTGCAAATGGCATTGAAGTCTATACTTAGACCACTAAACTAAGCCCTAGTATCTTCATTTGAGTGAATTTTCAAGATCATTTTAGTCAATATGAGATCTATTCAGACTTATTTAGATGAAGTACAGAGAGCAAATCAGATGGCAAAATACAGGGATCCTTTGATCTGAGAGTCCTAACCTTTCAAAAAAAATGTGTTCTTTTTGCTGATTCAGAGTAAGAATCACAAGACCAGACTCTGTCCCGAAATTTTCACGTGCTACTGCTCTGAGGCACTCATTGAGATTCCTGACCTGCTCTGATAAATGCTTATAAGCAGCCCAAAAAGAAATTTGACTTGCTTTCCCCAGTGTACTAAATACAGATTAACTTTACATATTTGTGGAAGCATATAATTTGTTGAGTTTTAATACAATCCTAGCCATTTTACTGCAGTATTTTTATTTGCATTACTGCACAGTTTGCTTTATACCATATGTGTATGTATACCATATTATAATGATAGAAACAAATGTTTGTCGGCATTTTTCAGTGCTTTTCTTGAAGAGTCATGATATTTTGCCTAGTTTCTGTTTAGTATAGTTACAAATGAAATGGTTTTGCTTTGTATATGTGTCTCAATTGTTAATTTTGCTGTGGTTTTCTGTTCTAAGCAGACTCTTAACCTGTATTCATCATCTAAGCATCTGAATCACTTTTCAAGCATATGAGTAGTATGAAGTGTGTAGCCTCAGTCAGCAGTCCCACAACACTGCCTTGTCTATTTAGTTCTGACCTCTCATTCCAACTTCAAAACTGAGATTGGAGATGAGTTTAGTGGACACTTCAATCCAAAATGCCCACAACCCCAGCACACAGCAGCTGAATTCAGTGCTATGGCAGGAAGATATTGTGCATTACTCCTTTTAAGCGTGCCCTAAAGTCTCTAAAACCTTTCCAGGAACACATATGATCTCATTCAGGAGTCTTGCAAGAAAGTGGTTCTCTTGTGGAGGAAGTTCATACGAACATACCCTTCCAGAACTTGCGCTGGTATGCATTCAGAACATACAGTTGTCAAGATCAAAGGATCATCCTTAGGTGGATGCAAATTGTACATTTTGCTGTGTAGAGGCTTAGATCAAAAGGTACTGACTGGCTGGTCCCAGTGAAGGCAGCAGATATTTTTGAGGTGTCTGTACACAGGGAAATGGAAACAGGTTCTTGTGTTATACTTTCAAGCCCTAGAAGTTTCATTTTATTTCTGTTTTACTTCTGAGGATTTTCAGGTCTCTGTGGAAAAAATTATATTTCAGCAACAGTTATCAGTTTGTCTATTCTGATTAGGAGAGATGGCAAATTTTGAAAGAATTTGCTTTGCTCAGAAAGAAAGACTATTGGTCTGAAACACAAACCACTTGTTTGGCAGTGGTGGGCATCATCTTCATGCCACACTCTTTGCTCTTAAGGACCATTGTCCTAATAGGAGACCCCTGATGTTCAGAGAGCGAACTGTACATTCTCAGTCCAAGCCTGCCATGGCTGTAGGACATTGAAAGATAAGGAGAGACAGATACAAGATTTTCAGCCATGGAGAAGCCCTTCTAATCAACACCATAGCCTTTATAACATCTTCATAAAGGAAGACAAAACTAGCAAATTTTTATTCTAGTTGCTGAGGATTTTTATCCAGCTTGTCCCAGTTCAGTCAGTAATATGCCACTATTGTAATGTTTCACTGATTAGCCTTGCTTCCACAAAGGAAATATAAGTGCAAGTGCTCCTATCTAGCTGAGTTTCCTGTCAGAGGTAACAAGGCTCCATGGAGAGGAAGAAAACATAAAAAAAGCACAAGTTCATCATTCAACTGGAGGAGAATTGCCATTCCTGTGACAAATAGAGCACCTTCTCTTAGAACCAAGATACAATATCTGGTACGTCCATGTTTCTGCAGCTTATTCTTACACAATCAGCCCCTTCTTAGCAGGAGATGCCTCAGATTGGCATCCAGCCAAGGACAAGCCATGAGTTATAAAATTATATTACAGAACTGGGTGCATTCCTTTCTATTCGTGCACATACTCATAATGATTATGCTCACTTCTACAACAAAAAGGTACTCTTTACCATATGGAGCCAGGTAAGCAATTAGTGTAAATATCTTTGAATATTTGATGTTTTGTACAAAGTTTGGCACAGAACATTTGAAATATAAACACTTCCATTACACTTATATCTGACATTGTTTTCTCTCTCTTAGGTAAGAAATCTTTATTTGTAAATAATTTCATTTACCTTTATCTCAATTCTTGCAAAACAATAACATCTCGATATTAGAAGGCTCTCTCCCTAGAATTTCAAGTTTAATTACAATGAAGACAATATAACTTTTTGAGTTTATCTCCAGCCTACACAAAATCTCAAACTTAATGTTTAAAGAACTGTTCCTTTTGGCAACATTGAAGCATTTCAGTTTATTAGCCTTTTCAATCCAGAAATTTCAGCAAAGCGATTTTAGCAAATTAAATCCCATAAGCACACTTCAAAAAATATTTGATTTACCCTCTTGGTAAAAGTTCTAAATGATGAATGACAATGACTTCCACTGTCAATAATTTTAATTTGCTAAGAATTTAAGAGTATACTAGCAGACTCTTTCCTTAGCCGTTTATTTGCCAACATTTTGCTATTACACAAAAGTAGGACCTTATTGATTTCTATTTTATTTGTCAATAAAAAAAAAAAGGATAGCTCTGATGGATTAATCTCAGTTTACTTGGTACTAAAGCTATCTTGTCTGACCAGGTGTACTTACCTGCTAACAGTTCAGACTTCTGTACAGATAGCAGAGAAAGAAAAACTGAGAAAGAGAGAGCTCCACAAAGGAGTTTGTCCTCTAAAAAAGGCAGGATGATTTACCTTTCAGGGGTGCCTCAGACTGTCTGCTAAAAGGCTAAATCAACAAACTAAAATTGGAGCACAGGTTAGTGTTCAGATTACTGTGGTCAGTAAGAGTAATATAGCCCCCAAAAAGCTATTTGATTTTACTAAAAGAGAAGATACGACTGTTTTATAACTCTTCCAAAGACAGAAAGATAGTAAAGATCAAATGCAGTGTCAGATTTCACTATCACCACTCGCATTCAGTAGCGCTTTCTAGTTGAATAAGCTGTTAGCGGCTACCAATCCAAACCTGCCTAAAGAAACTTAGCTTAAGTTGAGAAAAATCAGGCTGTTTCAGAATAAATATACATTACTGACATGTTCTGTCTTAGGGTGATTAAAGGCAGAGACCAAGGCGTTTATCCAAGGACCAAATTTAGACTTTATGAATAAGAGTTGGCTACATCAGCTGATCTGGACACAAGTCTCAAGTCCCCCTTGCTGTGTATAGTTCTATGTATCTGCCTGATTACGAGCCTTAAGAAATGTTTCAGATAGTTCAGATACTTAAGTTTTAAACCTAATATTCACATGAATTTTTAACATGCCATGAAAACCTGGAGTTCATAAATAATTTACAATAATGCATGAAGGCACTCCTTGTAGTCTCTGACTGATTTGTCCCTCAGATCAACAAAAATCCTTTCAGAACTTTGAGATAAGCTAAACTATATGTAAAATATGTCTCTTTAGAGATCCAGGAGAGCTGGATGTGCTCTGTAAAAAAAAATTACAAGTTTCTATCCAAGAAAGAAGGGGAAGTGATGCACATATACTTCTTCAGAAGGACGACCTCAAAAAAAAAAATATAACAACCATAAAAGTTAGAAAGAGGAGGTTGTGTTCCTTGACCATAAAAAAGATGCTACTGCCTGACCTAAAGAACAGTCTTTGCTGTCATTACTGTTGATGCAGCAAGTTTACTCTATTCTTCTGTTGGAAAGGAAAAATATGTGACCAACATTTTTTTTTTGTTTGTGAAGAACAGAAACATGGGGAAACATCACATTCTTTGGTGATCGTTATTCAAAGCAATTTAATCAGAAAGATGTCACTTGCAAAGCTATCTAAAGATGCATGAGTAATTTCATTGTAGACAGCTATGTTCACTAAGCATAAAGGCATCAGTGATGCAGAAAGTAACAAGAGAAACAGTGCATGAATTTTCTAGTCTTCTATCAAGTTCCTACATTTCTCTAGGAGTTTTCAGCAACGTTTCTGGAAAGAGCAGCAACTTTAGTTGAAGTTGCAGATAAAAATGCCTATTCTTAGGCTCTGACAGAACAGTTCTGTTATAACTTTCTTTCCCTCTGGTGGTTTCTGAACAACAACCTCTTGTCCCACAGTCTTAAGCTCTTTTTTCAACCCTTACTTCCTACTACAAATGTGCAGAGTTGTATTTTCAGAAATAGCATTGCTCTTGGGATCCAAGCAATTTGATTTTGCATTGCCTGTCTGGCGATATATTGCAAATCCCTAATGGTTCTGACATTGGTATCTAACTGCTTTGTTCACCATCTTGAGCAGAATTTCAACATACAGGGCTTAATTTACCTGCCAGATAGGGAAACTGCACAACACTTTAGGCATATCACTTAATTCCTAGTCTAGGTAACTCTGCACTGAACTTCAGCACCCATTATAGCCACAATGTTTTCTATTGGGCTCTCTGTGATAGGGGAAAGCACTGAAAATTAGCTTTACTGAATCCCTAAATATGAAGCTGAATTTTTGAAATAAAGGGATTAGGCTTTTCCAGGAAATTATCCGTGGATACAGAGCCAATTTGTTCAAATTTGAAAATGTAATTCCTAGGGAAAGGTAGATTTTTTCTAAAGCCACATAAGCCATTATCCACATCTTCTAGTAGCTAGCTGAGGACAAGATTCCCATGCTATCTTCTACGGATGTCATCCTTATGTGCTTTAATCACCATATGGATGAGCTCTGGCAGATGCCAAACTGTTAGTGCCATGAGGCAGATGAGTGTCTGAAAAAGTTGGGCTTTCATTGACAAGCTCTATGACACTTATATCTGTCTCAAGGAAGTGAGCCCTCTGTATTCTTAGCCAAAGGCCCCTTGTCAAGTGGGACTCTGTTCCCTACCAGAGTGTTAGCCTGAATTTCCGGTCCTGCCCCATTACATAAGCTTCCTCTAACATCTTAGTGAAAGAGATAACTTTTTATCATTTATATCCAGCCATTAGAGTTTTACACTTAAGTCTCATTTTATCATTTCTGTAGAACTATCTGAAAGGGTTAAAAAGAGTTAAATATTTTAAACAAAATATGAGGCAGTAATTATCTGCCTTATCTCATGCACCTAATAACAATGGAAAATTATCTACCAGTGTATCTGAGTCATTCTCTGTGATGTTATCAAAGTTACTAATAGCCTTATTGGGACTGTCCAGGGAATAAGAAATGCTAATTATATTGTCTGGTTCTGACTGGTCCAATAGTACTTTACCAAAATAAAAAGCTATTGTATGTAGCCTATTTAAATCAAATGTAATTGAGCTGCATGAACAGAATTTTAGAAAAACCCTGATGTGGAGTTCACTATTTAAAGAATCTTGTGGGCTAATTCAAACAAAGAATAATCTTTATAAAATGTGTGTTTGCTTATTTTCTTCAGCTTTTCGGATTGATTTGGCATGCAGGGGAGTAATACAATTGTAACCACTCTGAAGAAGTTGTCTTGAGCAGAAACTGACATTCCTGTTTTGATTTTTTGGGTTTTTTTCTTTATGTCCAATATATTTGAACATGAATATGCAAATCACTGCTGAACATGGTCTTTATACCTTTTTATAAGACCAGCCTGGAATTCATGGGCTAATGGGATTCTAAGGTTTATTTTTACTTATGCAGATCTTATGCATCATCTGCCATTCAAGCCAATATTTCTTTGCCCTGTTTCAATCACAGCAGACCAAATTCCTAATCTGACCAATTTTCCTTGATAGTCTATCATCTGCTGCATGCACAGCATTTTTCACAGGAGAGAAACAGTGATGAGTATTTTTATTGCAATATGCTATGTGTGCATATAAGCAACAAGCAGGACAGACTTTTTTGGAGACGCCAAAAAACTTCTTGATAAGTAAGACTATTACTAGGCATATGCAACAGTTGTTTCTGAAATTAAGGAAAAGGGTCTCAACAGGCAATACCCCAAAAAATCCTCTGGAACTGACAGAGCTAGAGAGCAAAGAAGTAGTGTTTATAAATACAGGAGGTAGCAAGGATGGTGTAGCTGACTGGTGGACAACTGAACTCCGTGGGGAGCTATGTCTCAGCATCTATACCATACCTCAGGTATGAGCTATATGTTCCTGTTTTATGGCAGCTGAGGATCTCCTGGAATCCAAGGAGCAGTGGAGAATACAACAGGCTCCTTGCTTTTCAAAGTACAGTAAAGGACCAAATTTGCACATTATATTCAACTCTTACATGAAAATACGTCATAGCAAGAAAGATATGTCAGTTTGGCTGTGGTTTGTGTTATAAAGTTCTTGATAGTATTCCAAATGTGTTTTTTACAATAGATCATCCTATTCTCTGTAAGCTATTTTCATTTTGAGAAATGTGATGGTTCTCTCTCTTTGAATGCTGTCTCGGAATTACTAATGGGTTCTTATAAAAGTTTTTTGTAACATATCTGAGGGGGTTATTGAAAGTCCTGAAAGAAACTGGCAGTCCTGAAGCAAAGCAGCAAGGCAAACACCTAACAGCTACATATTGCAGAGACTTCAGTGCTCACTGAATACCTTATCTGTACCTTCTTTAGTCTGCAAAAATTTAAGCAAACCTAATAGCAGTGGGATCTCAGCAGCACCTAAAGCCATTGATTTCAGTGGCCAGATCCATGAGAAGAAAAGATCCTCCCACATAGCTTCTACACAGAAGCCAGCTTTTCTTCCTCAGATTTAATAAGTTGTGCTTAAAAGGAATGGACATATTTATTCTAAAATATTTTAGTTATAAAAACCTTTACCTTCTATCTTGATCCCCAACCAATATAACCAGCAAGCTCTTTCCTTTACTGGGGTCAGCGTGCTGTTTCAAGCCTGTTCTGTGCGTTAACACATAGCTATCTAAGATAAAAAGCAAATATCGAAAAAAAACATTGTCACTTCATTTCCCTCCAAGGGTACAAGTACTACCAACACTTTTTCCTTGTTTGCCTCAGAGCTTCAGGGCTGTCAGTGTTGAAGACCCTATTGGCAGGTCTGCAAGGGCCAGCCCTGAACTTAGGCTAAGATTCTAAGCTGGAGCCAGGTGAACCTTGTTCAGACACACCTGGGTGTCACAGTGCTGCATGTCCCAGTATTCCTGGCTTTAAGAAGACATTTGACCAGCAAGGAGCCACTAGCACCCAGCTGAGCCTCACAGCTCAGGCTCTGCTCCAACTCAAAGCATTTGTTCCACTCCAGATCAGATGTCTCTCAAAGTAGAACAGCAGTACTCCTGTGACAGACATCTCAACGAAAGCACTGGCACAGAGACACTGCAAGACAACCCATCAATGAATAACAGAGGCAACTGTTAGGAATCATTTCATCCCACCTCCCTGTTGTCACGTCTCTGACATACACATGCTTTTGAAGAAATTGGCCTCAGGCTACCTTTTGGGATTCAGGTCTTATTTCAGGTTGTGTCTAGACTCACTATACACTAATAGTAGACTCTCATGGCCTGTCTCAGAAATGTGTATGTCACAAAATGTCTGTTTCCACAGGTCCAAGAAAAACTTTCCATTCAAAGTAAGGGAACTTACAAATTGAAATGAAATACTATACCAGGCTTCAGAACACCTTTACTGAAACGAGCAGGAGGGAGCAGACTCCTTCCCACTGCTTTTCCAAGATGTTGCGTTACATTCCTGATAAATGTACTAAAGACCTATGATATGGATACAGGGCCACATTTAGTGATAAGAGGAAAATACTGTATTCAAAAGCCAAAACACATCAGCAACTATTTTGCTGGATTTTGTATCTGAAAGCATTAAGGAAGGAGTAGAATTAAACTGTTAAAGTTTGGATTTACTTTTTGTTCCTCTTCAAATCCCCTGAATTCATAAATACAAACACTGAAGAAACAACTGTCAACTTCAAAGGACTAGAAAGTTTCAGAGTAATGATTTTAGCTCTCTAACTGTTGAAAGATGGTCACTGTTCAAGTGAAGCAGCTCAAGTCCATGAAGGCTTTCATGTATGTACATTTTGCAGAATCACAATTTATTGAGTGAGATATTCTAGTGTATAAGCATCTCCTGTTAAAATCCTTCTAAGCAGCTGTGTGGATAGCTGTTAGCATGATTGGAGGACAATTTCTCTATGAATTATCTTCAGTGTTCTGCAAAACAGAAATGTTATTGCAAGAAGATAGTAGAAACATCATGAAAATGAGTCATTAGACCAAGAGGTGCAGGTGATATGCACTGAGAAACATTTGGATATATATCTAGAGAGTGCATTGTGGTTACCGCTCCTTCCTAGGAAAAAGGTGATCCTTGCAGAATAATTAAATCTACAAGAATCTTAAAGTTACTTCTTACATTACTGTGATTCTCCCACATGAGAGAATCCTACATTCAGTATCCTACTCAGTTATATAAAATTCTCTTTTAGATGACAATCCTCAAGAGATTTCAAGGGAACAGGGTGGGGTTTGAAGTCTGTGCTTACAGACATGAAAAATCTTTTGCCTCATAGCCCCAGCTTGGCTGTGCTGCTTAATTTCAGGGCTCAATGCTGCTATTAGCAACTAAATTGCATATCATGTCTACTTTATAAAAACAAATATATCTTCTGGAACGGAGATATTCAAGCACCTCAAAATTACCGAGGATCTTTGTTCTTATTATACCAACATGGTTCCCTTAGGCACCACGAGGGAGAAGAAATAAAGCCTAATTTCTGATATTGCTGTGAGTTGTTCCTGTGCATACAGCACTTACATTTCTACTGCAAACCAGAGAGAACTGCAATGAGAACATGAGGCTAGACTATGACCTTCCACTGCTTTATTCCATCTGTGAGGTTAATTGAGAACTTACCTTCCAATAAAGACTATATATCTGATCCACAAGAATTTTGCCTTCGTAATAACACCTAATACAATTTATACAACTATATGCTTTGAGCTGCAGGTGAATAAGTGTTGCTGTTGCAGACCTGGAGTTCCATGACAAAAAAATGTCAAGAGAGCTGTTCACTGCACTTCGGTTTCTGTAAGCTGCAGCTAACAGCATATTAATTGTCTTCAGGTCCTCTAGTGGCAAAATTATTCAGTTATTTTCACTGATGTACATAAGACTCTTCAATAATGATCATAAATCCTTGAAACCCTCAAGGTTTTTCTATATGTATTTTTCAAACATGAAAATATCGATGATATCCATAGATCATCAAGTAGAACCCAGAGTAAAGTATAATTTTTGCAGTCAGGTTAAAGAATCAGCTCATTTTCAATAGAATTCCAAGGAGACTTCACAGGAATTTAATGAACAGAATGCTTCCAAACACTGCAACCAGTGGTAATAAATGCCAGTTTAAATTGAGGGATCACTCATTAATATTGTAGTACCTTGGTTTTCATAAAACTAGTAATTCCCTGACCAGGCTAGAATTTGGGGATCAGGACTTTTCCAACGCTTGTCAGGTTTACAAAAAACCCTAAATCAGCTTACATTTGAGTAAAATTACTCTCAGATTGCACAGATCTTACACTGGGCTCAACAATATTTCTAAATGTCTTCTCAATAAATTGTATCAAATATAAATAAGCACTGTAGATTATTTTATCTTGGAAGCTTGGCATTATCTGGCAAATACAAACTGTGTCTTCATCACCGATATAGAGCACTGTGCATGAGGCACATTAAGCAGCTTTCTGTGGAAGCCAAAGACAGGATGATTTGTCTCTTAAATTTTCTACCCTATACTTTGCAAAGGCTAAATTCTTTTACCCGGATAAACCACGATTGGTACAAGATTGAAGATGAGCAGGAGATACGGCTTTAAATACACTAATATAAGAAAAAATTACTCCTTAATTTTATTACTGCTACATAAAACATCATCCGTAGCAGAGATAATATGTAAAGCTAATAGGTGAGCTAACAGGTTATATTCTGAGTTCATTCTATCATGAATTTTCCATTGCAGGTTTTTGAGGGGTCCTATATGCCTCAGGAAAAGCTCACTTTTAAATATTTAATTTTCAGTAATTAATCAATGAGATCCTGCCTGCATTGAAGAAAAATGTAAACTTCTTTTCACTTTAAAGGAGACAGATTTTAGCCCAAAATAGAGAATATGGCAAGTAATTCCTCTCCAGTATAATTAGAAGCACTGAAATATAACTTTCAATAACAATTAGAGAGCACTTAACAATCAGTCAATTTGGTCTCACTAGCATGCCTTTAAATATTAATTTATCATTTAAAATCATAAAAGACAATAAATTATACTAGTTGTGAATGTACAACTTCTTTTTTTTTTTTTTTTTTTTTTTTTGTGCTGCATCGGTTTGTAAGAAGTGAGAAAAAGAAAGAGAACAGGTTCAAAATTACTCTGGGTATAACACCCAAAAGGGAAGACCAAATAAATCTAACACTCAGATGCCTTAAAAAGACTTCAAAGTGAAGACAGAATTATGCTCTATTAGGTTTATTTAACATTATTTAAATGGTCTAAAATGTACTAAAAACCACAGGGAAATTTGCCTTTGGCATCACAACCACAAAACACGTTCAGCCTGTAAGAACCATAATAACTGGAAAAAAATAAGGAAGACATAAAAGTGGAAAGGAAAGAGCTGAAAAACTGAGTGAGGGAGGTTTAGCTAATATCCATTTAACATCAGAACGTCATGGGTATTTTGTTACAGCGTTACAAGTCCTGGTCTCCTGTTGGAGTGTGAGAGTTGATGATGGCTAAGCTAGCCAAGAGACTGTACTGCCAATCTCGGGTTAGAATGTTTTAAAAAGAGCACAATTTGTAACACCGTTTACTGTGTGATTTTCTTTTCTCAACTTAAAAGCTCCCCTGTCTAAAAAGGGACATGCTCAATTTCAAAACAAAATAAAATCCTTTGCAAGCTCCCTTTAGGTGCACCATCAAGTCTTGTTCCAACATGTTGTTGTAAACTTAGCTCCTTTTATTGGCTCTCCTAAGTTCTCTCCCTTTTGGAAGAATAAGGACAATAGATACTTATATATTCAATGATGATTTGCCCTCAATTTTCATGATGGGGAGATTTTGAAGCTGAAAACTGGGTTTAGTTTGATTGGGAATGTAATGGGTATTAGACTCCCTATATGTCCCAAAAACCTCACGAGCTTCCAATTCTCGTATAATTGGTCACATAAAACGTACATTCAAGATTAAAACAGAGCACCCAGGCAATGCTTGGTAGGCCCTGTTACACCTAACACTGCAACACTGTGATTAATGGGCAAAGAAAAACAATACATTTGTCTAGGCCCATAAGGGGTTACACACAGATTCTTCACACCATAAAGGAATGCTGGAGAGTAGTCACATTATGCGCATTTTCTGTAGGTTGTTGTCCACCTTCATAATTTCACACACACACACCACCCTCTCAAGAATATAGGCTAGCTCAAATAGGAAATCATTCAGGACAGTCCTATGTCCTGTTTTATCCAGCAGACCAAATGACATCATTACAATAAGTTCATTGTTAGCTATCCAAATGACTTTATTCTATCAAATCTGTCGATTTAGCTGCCGTAGCAATCTTTGTCTTGAACTGGAAATTTCCAGGCTAAAAGCCTCAGCTGGAGCAAGGCATTTTAATAAGAAGAATTAAAATTTTATTTCCATGTAGGAATAGCCACCATGGTTACACTAGTTCAAAAATCACAAGCTAAAAAAATCACAAGCCTATTAAAAATACAAATTAAATATATTCTTATTTATTTTAATGTGTTTGAAACACATGATGCACCTCATTAAAGAAGCTTAAATAACTGCGCAGTACTTAATGTCCAAAGGTGCCACATGGCAGAACCTAGAAAGTTATGTCAGTTATTTATGACATTTTTTATCATTTTAAAGAGGGAAAATGTAGTTACTAGATTCAGACTTTGAAATCAAAATGGATATTTTAAATCGCACATTAAAATGATGATATACAGACACAACTGTAATTTCCCTTTTTTTTTTTTTTTTTTTTGAAAATATTACCTCACTATGAACTTGGCTCTCTTTAGCATCCTGTCAGATACTTTTCATTCTTTCTAGATTTGTGGACTATTATACTTTTTCAACTGAAGCATAAATACCTTTAAAAATCTATTATGACATAGTGCTCAAAGACCACCAGAAATAATCTGATCAGACTCCTCTGGACATCACAGGCTAAATAATTCCATCGACTTCTTGATCAAGCCCCATTACTTTGTGTTTCACCAAATCTCAAACTTCATAAAGCACCCAGCTTGTTGCAATAGTCCACATGGGTAAAAATTTGATTTTACATGTAATTACAGGTTTGCTTGGTTTTCATTCCCAGATATTGTTTTTTTGTAGTGCTATTTTTTTAGACTGAAAGAGGATATTACAACCTGATGATATTTTCCTGGAACTTATTAGTCAAGTCATCTTTCAGTTATGTTATACTCTTTAATTATATCATAATTATAAGATATTTTATCTGATTTTCAAATAATGGTTGCAGTTCTTCTCTGAGGCCTTACTATTTTTTTCTGTGAAAACACTATAAATCCATTCTCAATTTACAATCATTTTACCAGTCTGGTAGACTTATTGACTTTACTTACTTTCTCAGGTGCTGCATGAGTCCCTGACTATGAAACTGTCCTAAACCGATCTGAAAAAGCAAAAAATTATGGCAGAGAAGAAAACTAATTTATATGCTGTTGATTAAGTGCAAAGGGATAATAGGAACACACAAGTCAGCAGCCTTAAGAAGGTGGAAGATAGGCTAGATACAAGTGCTTCAGTACTAATGCTCTTCATCAAGAAGCATTTATGACAAAGACTCACTATATCACATTCAAATCCCTCTTTCTTTTGTGGGAAATAACAAATGCCACATACAGGAGTCAAATTGCCTTTTTATTCCTAATTACTAGTTTACTACTTCAAAACTTCCACTGGTCTTTTTCATAGCATCAGAACTGGAGCACTCATTGCATTGCCTATCTACAACACCTTTTTAAGTGTTTTTAAGTGTTTGTTTTTCATGCTGTCATGCTCCAGAGAAGGTCTGTACCATTTGTACATAGATATATGGTCTTGCTTTTTTTTTTATTAAATATTTACTTTTCTTGAATAGTCCACTTGAGAAACTAATTCAGACTGGTTTATATCAATTATTGTGATATCTGCTAGTTTCATCAGCACCGATTTCCACATCATTGATGATAATACTCAGCAGTCCATTACTTACCCTTAAGGAAACACAACAGGAAAAGACCCTTTCGGTAATGATTGCTGTGAAAGGTAGCTGAATCAGTGAGCTTTTACCCCAATCCAAGAGATGGAAGAGTGCTGCTGGAGTTCCATGTCCCAGAGTCCAGCTGCTGGCCAGGCTGAGCATGTATGCCCAGTAGGCACGTACACTATACACGTCAATCGCACAGAATAACAGAGATCAGTGCCTTTATCAGCACCCACATTAAGCAATGTTGCTCATATAGACACAGACAACACAGGCAGCCTGATCCTGCTTTTCCCCTGTTGTTGATCAGGATTGAAGTTCACCAGCACTCACATACACGCACAGTGCAAGTCTCTTCAGACAGCAGCCCCAGACACAGACTGTGGATCTGCTGGCTCCAGACCTCAGTCTCCGCAGTTGTTGAACCCCAGGGGCTCCCAGTCCAAGCCCAACCGCTGACAGTCAGACCCCTTCTCCTACTCACTGGCTGGTCCAACTTGAAGCTCACTGTCACTCACACACACAGGCTTAGAATAGAGAGTGTGCACACACAAAAGACAGTTAGAAATGAGATTAATGAGAAGTTAAGACAGCCTGAGGTGATCAAATCCAGGGCTCAGTCAGATAAGTCTGCCAAGCAGCTGCCCAATTGACTGGAACCTCTTATCTCATTTTGCCTCTGTTTTCCTACATCTGTTCACCTCCAGCCCACCTCAACCATCCCCTTCTCTTCTCCTCAGTTCTTTCCCTAAACAGTCTTCAGGAAGTTTGACACGGTCGTACAATTGTCTTAAAACACATATTTTACTTAGTCCTCAAATTCTCTCTTCTTACTTCCCGCAGCAAGTCCCATAGCCTTTCAGATACCTTCTCTGTTCAGTTTGCATGGCTTTCTAGGAAGACAGTTTTTGATTGAATCCTCTGCATGGACTTCAGGACAGGGTCAATGGGAAATCACTCTCCTTTGATGGCCTTCAGGAATTAGCAGATGCACTATTCTGTTTCCACTGATCAGCGTTGCAGGGTTCCTCCACTCATCACTGTTTCTCCCATCCTTACCAACTAATTCTGTTTATTGTGATTAGCCTTTAGTCACACAACATAAAGCCTCCTATTTGTATATCATAGCTACCCCAATTATAATTTTGAGTTTTATGTCATGAAAATGCTTTTCCTCTTTACTCCCCTTTAGCCTGATGACCTTCAAGGTCAGTTTTCTGTCAAATTGGGTTTTGCCAGAAACCCTACAAAATTTCCCATCAGAAGAACAAAGCAATGGCTGGAATAAAAAACAAATGGTTTTTAGGCCAATGAGATTTTATTTCAGTTTATGAAATAAACTGACTTATGGACTTACAAACTTGTCATAGCTGATGATGTTTTGATTCACAAGTCACAATAGATCTATTTCTGCCCTACATATCAGGCTGAAAAGACAGTATGAAATTATATACTGTCAATGAATACCAAAAACCTTTTCTTCTGAACAAAAAATGTATCAGGATAGACTAATAAGAGTGGGCAAAATAGCTTTGAATAGACATATTCTGAGAGGTATTTTTTCAAATATAGAGCTTTGTCATACTGTATAAGAGCAGGAATAGCATGAAAGGCATACTGCCTTTAGATTTTTTTGCCCTAGGCTTTTAGCAAAGTCTAAGAAAATGGGGTAAGGCTGAATTACAAGCTGTTTTTCACAAAAAGCATTAATATACAAAATGGAAAATACAGAGTGCAGAGAAGTAGGAGGAGACGGTACTCTCTGTTCTACTGGAAAGCTCATAAGTAATTAAGGGAAGTAATGTTTTTGGACTAATACTTCTATTTCAAGAGATACTTTTTCCCTGTTCCACTACTCTTCACGTTAGCTGTGTCTTTCTACTTTTTCCAGTCACATAGCTAAATACAGCAGAGCAAGCAGGGACCTTCCCCTCTCATACACGTCATGATGGTGGCAAGGCTTGATACCACGGAGTGTCATGTAATACATGGCAAGACAACTGAAAAAATGGTAAAAAACAATCACTGATACCCATAAGCCAACTGTCTGGTGACACTCTTTTTCCTTTCCTGATAGTCTCTTCAAAATTCATTTTCTGAATGGCTTGTACTCTTACAATTTGTTTGTCTTTGTTTGCTTCGAGTTGGGGTTTAGCAGAGGAAAAAGGGTTTCAACGTTATTCTAAATGCTGTAGGATTATCTACTGCTTTAGGGAAAACTTTTAGGTATCTTGCCTGTGTGCTACACTCTAAGGTTTTCTAAGGGCTGGAGACATTTTTTCCTCAGAAATCCTCCTACATCTGGGGAAAATATCAGTGGGAACACTGGATTGATACTCTGGAAGGGGAGCTGTGTTACTAGGCCACCTGTGTATTAGGCAACTTGTCAACTTATAGTAACCTGTCTGTGCCTCAGTTTCGCTATCTCTAAAACCTGTATGAGAGTACTTCCTGCCTTTGGTGAACTTTCAGATTAAAAGCACCATATTTACAAAAAAGTAGTGACTTATGTCTTCTCTAGAATTCCCTTCCTGCACTAACAATTTGCATACTAGTCCAGAATGAAACAAGAGTAGAGTAGAGAAAAGAAACACAAACACACGCAAGAAAACTATTTTGTTCATTTTCAGGGCTACCATAAAACCCTGACATTCTCCTACTCTTTCTTAGAAAAAAATAAGAAGGTAGATAATTGCACTGGAAACAGATTCAGAAGTATTTACTTTCTGCAAGGCATTTCCTATGCAGTTTTTTTTAAAGCAGAATACGTCAAAATCATTCAATATCAGAGATGATCATGTGCTGACAACCGCAGTCTGTGTACCTCTTCACCCATCTTCCCAAATCCTTCAATGATCCACAGACTTTCAGTTCAGACCAACCCCTCCAATTACGTATTCCATTTCTACCCTGAAAAGCTCAAAAGATTTCATGAGTTATGACTGTCTCAAACTCCTGTCTTCTCTGTGTTCTCCACAACTCTGACAACTTTGAATTTGAATATACAAGGACTCAGAGTTGCAGCTAGTCTGAAGATAAATACTTTCTGCATCTCACTAGTTGATACTGGCGTCAGAGGTACAGCTTCTTGTGTTTCTTACTTTTATATTGATCTGATTCCATTTGCATTCTGAGGTCTCAGTACAGCTTTGTTTGTAGACTTCAACAGCATCAGTAAATGTTTAGTGTTGCAAAAGCTTTAGGCTACCACATCCCATATTGGAAAATAATCCACACAGTTGAAGACTTGTCTTGAATTTGTCATTTCAATGGTATCCCTCTTATTTTAAGGTCATGAAAAATAGTTTTGGCAATCTGTCATTTGACATATGTACCAGCATAGTTAGCAGATGGCCTAAACTAGATAAGCCTGCTGAAGCATCATTTTTACGCTGAGTATTTAACAGCACCCTAAGATTTTACTGTTCAAGGTCTTATGCTGCCAGCAACAGACAATGCAGGAGCAGACTTTGTTTATTCTCATTAAGGCAGAGAAGTAAATCCTTTTAAAAGACAAGCTTGTCACTATAGAGCATTAGATTTTACTCTGATCTAGAACGATGGCATTACTTACTCAGAGGGCATTACCTTCCAAAATTAACTTATAGTCTCCTGGCAACCAAACTGCTCTCACTGGAGTGCCAAAGAGCCTTCTGCAGTGACCTAACTGAGTAGGTGATACTAATTCTCTTTATTCCCACCTTGAATTGAGGCCGATGCAAATACTGTAGCTACTTCCCCAATTGTATTTGGTCTTCTTTTTTTCTGCAAAAGAAATTGTGGAAAATGTTACATAGTTTCTACTGCATTGTGACTCAGTGGCAGACCTCTTCCTCCTCTAGATCTTTATCAAATGATGTGATGCAATGTCCCTAATTGTATATGTTACTAACTGTATTTAAGCTTATCAACACCTGCTATGATACAGGATATGCTTTGATGTTTTCTGTCCCATTTGGCTTCAAACTAGCATTCAATGTTTAGGTTTTCTTTATTCAGTACCAATATATGTTGACACCACCCAACTGATCAGAATCTCCATCTGTTGGTAAGAAAGCACATCAGATCTCTAGTAGACCAGGAACACAAGGTAAACCTGATGATTGTTGTGAGGCAGATAATACCAGGAAAGGAGGGGGAGGGCAGAAAGAGAGAAGCAGGTTCCCTGCTGACTCTTGAGGCTGCTTTTGAAACATGTTGGATTTTTGGTTAGTTGTTTGGTCATTCTGGGTAACCCTCTGTGTTGTGTAACCAGTAACAGCTGCACTATTAAATAGGCAAAGAATACTGAAGCCTTTCTGCTGCGGTCTTATGAGAACAAATTAAACTAATGAATGTCAGTAGCATTTAGTTACATAATTTTGTTTCATTGCCAAGAATAAGACTGCTGCCTTTTTAATAATCTCACAGGACTACATCTTGAATATTTTCCTTGTGTTAGTAAAAAGAGAGGAATTGCAAAGTTTTTCTACAATAAAAATTCGAAGTATGCGCAGATGAACGCATACACACACATACAAAATGCACAAAAAACTAAGAAGATAATATATCCTAAACAAAAGCCAGAATTAGTGGAACAGAGCAAGCGGTTACACAATTTTCTGAGAACAGCCCTGTAGAGCTCATACCCTGAGGCTATATATCACAGCAACCAGAGATAAGGTATTATGGATCAGAATAAAATTCTGAGTATCGATATTAAACTTTTCGCTGTTTATCTCTCGTGTAAAAATAGCAGTAGCTCCCAGGGCTGACAATAGCTCTGTCAAAGGACTGTTCACACTTTCTGACAATGCTATTAATATAGAAGACATTAAATTGTATTGCTAAGTAACTGGATGTACATGAGCTGAAAGCATAACGCCTCTGTGCTAGAGAAAATAAACATCAAAATACATAACAGAGTGTGACAGAACTAAAACGTATGAATTAAGAAATATTTTCCCGAAGGAAAATTTACTAAAAGGCCCAGAAGGATATTTGTATAACTTGTCATCATAAGTTCATTACCAAAACCCAACCTCTATTGCTGAGCTTCTTTGCTTTCACAGTAAACACATGAACTAACAAAACATATGCAAATCCTGAAGATCTTTGAAAACCCAATTCTTTTTAGGGACTGTAAGCAGGCTATCTGAAAATATTAGTTTGCAATGTGAGATTGTAGTCTTGCTAACACAAGCAAGTTAAGAAACACGCACAAGGTTATAGTCTAACTACTGAGCTATGAGCAGGAACAGGAGAAAGCAATCATTTTTTAGGGTAGCATGAAATGACAAAATGGCCATTCCCTACCTGCGTCCTCTGAGGGAAAGGGAGTAGTTCACCCATCACATCATGCTGACCTAGAAACCAGTAAAAGGAGGTTATTGAGACTGCCACTGCCAAGTACAATTGAAACAATGACATATTTCTTGATGCATTGTTCACATGACTACATTGCTAAATACACCTTCAGCTACATGAGGTTACCTTCTCTGACCTACAACCCCAGCCAGCATGGCCATGTGATGTTACCACTGTGCAGTATGGAGGATGCAAGCAAATACCTGACCAGGCAGGCATGGCCAGAATGCATCCACACCACAAAGAGAAACTTCTGAGCCCATCCATGCTGGCAATCTGCCTGTGTTCAGACAACATGACATAAGTTGAGTCTACGCTCAGACACAGGCCGAGAACCTATGTTTAAAATATAGCATAGAAATGGAATGTGCTTTATTATTTCCCCAATACAAAGATTTTCCCAATAAGGCAACCACAAAGTTAGATGACCTCACTACAACTGTTTGTCTTCGCTACATGTCAGGTTCCCCACATACACTTCTATTTAGAAAATTGCCACTCAAAGAAACAGCTTAATCACTTGAGCACCAAATCTTTGGAAAGCCACATGAAGCTGTTTAAAAGACAAGCTCTTGTAATTTCTTAGTTAAAAGTGGATGTGGAGGGATGAACACTGCAACCATCCATTACCTGCAGTTGTCAAGGTAACAGCTGCTTTAGGATTTATGGCCAAAAGATAGTTTATCTTTCATCACAAACACTACAAACATTGAATGTGCTAGTCAACTGGCTACTTGCCAGTCCTTTTTTTCTTGGTG
This sequence comes from Cuculus canorus, assembly GCF_017976375.1. Classification (NCBI taxonomy): domain Eukaryota; kingdom Metazoa; phylum Chordata; class Aves; order Cuculiformes; family Cuculidae; genus Cuculus; species Cuculus canorus. The sequence continues at coordinate 30,594,146 of NC_071404.1, read as the reverse complement.
CTCTTCCTAGGGTACTTATTCTACTAGCTTTTCAAGAGCAAAATAGTACTAGCTCCAAATCAGTAGGAATTTTTTTTTTATTGAATGTTTCTACTTTATTTATCTATCTATCTATCTATCTATCTATCTATCTATTTATTTATTTATTTATCCATCCTTCAGCAGGCATATAACTATTGCCAATTCACCTCTCAATTTCCTCACCTAGAGGTTCATTTCTCTTCCAAGTGAAATATGTCACCTCTCTAATTTACTTCTGTGAAAATGCATTGCTTCTCTCTATCTTGAGAAATTTCAATGAACATTTTCTGTATTCCCAAAACACGTCTGCCTTCTTCCTTCTTTTTTCTTTTTTTTTTTTCTTTTCTTTTGATACTGTATAGCTCTAAAAGAGGGCATTAGATCTTTTCTTAAAGCAGGACAGACTTTCCCCAAGAAAGAATTTCTCGCACAGAGATAATAGACTTGCTCTTAGGATCTTCTTAGCATCCTACAGGACATAGCCCTGAAGACTGAACAGAGATTTATGGGAAATTGCCTTGGAAACAATGAAGTCTATATTTCTACCCAAATACCAAGAGGACATCTCTGGTTCACAGACTCTGATGTGCAGAATAGAAAATCATTCATCAGACATACTGGCAGCTGGTGTGAACTCTGCTGACAAAAAAAGAGCAGGCTCTAGGGACTTCAGTGCATTTGGTATGGGTAACTGAAAATATACGATTTTTCTTGTCTGTATTTCTTTCCTGTAAGGATCCTCTATTAGTCCTGAACAGTACTGTCATTTTGTGCCCTAAAAATTTTCAATGCTAATCAATCCAGCATCCCTGTAATCTTTCTTGTTACACTGCCTCAAAAGAACTCACTAGACTTGATTTATAAACACTATCACTCAATATCAGTCCCAAAGTAAAGGAACATCATCTTTTTTTTTTTAAGAATGCAACTAAAAGAAATACATTAAATTCTGCAAGCCAAAACAAAAGGTGCCATAGGAGTATTCTTGACAAGAAAATTCCAGTCATGGGAAATATCAGACTTGGCTCATACAGAATTTTTTTCCTCTTCTAGGCAAGTATCATACATTAATTGCTCCTTTCAACGGCCAGCTGAGAAAAGTATGTGTTCAGAAGATTCTGGCATTTAGTCATCTTGTCAGTCCACACTTGAACAATCCTGTGTAAGCTGAAATACTGCATTTGCCTGGCAGTTACTTGCTTTCTGTTTCAGAATCAAAAATTCTATTACTATTGTCAGGTGTCTAGTGTAAGACCTTCTACTGGTGCTTGGAAATAGCACATGTAATCCTCCTAAATAATTATAAGAAAAGCTGGGCTGTGATTCGTACCCTTAAGATACAAAACAATGCTCTGAAAGCTTCTTTTTTCCTTCTCTTTATGAATGAAAACAAAAGCTGACCCTGCAAGACTATTATTTTTCCTTTAATTGCTCAAATGAGATTGGACAGAGCTCATTTCTCTTTTTGCAACCATCATGTTGAAATGAATGTATGTAAAAAAGGTAACAATTACAATGTCAATAATATGCATAAAATTAATCAATATCTGTTATCATTAATCATATTATTGTGATGTCTGAAAGACCAGCTTGATAGGATAATGTTTATCTCTCTGGATATAAACCACTTGTTTGTAAAGCAAGGTTGAGCAAACCTTAGTGATATACTGACAACTTTCTGAAAATCATGCCAGTTTCTTATGAATTAAACCTGAAGATATGACCTCAATACTTCTAATAGTTAGAGATATTTCTAGAAGTAAGGTAATTAATGATCCATTTCTTTAAATTTGATGTTAAAGAACAAATCTTGAAGAAGCTGATTAGATAAAAAAAGTCACTGCATTAATTTCATAAAGGATGGGGAATGTTTTAGGTGTCCAAAAGGTCAATCTGCTTGGGAAGTTAACTGTCATATCCTAGTTTACTGTTCTGTTATAACTCCTCCATGTAGATTACTTTGGACTAAAATAACCTACCTCACATAATGGTATTTTTAGTAATTCATTCTCAGAGTTCATACTTTCACTTATTCATTTTACTCCCAGGCTTAATATTGTTCCAATAGGAACAAAACCTATGAACACAAGAGCTCTGCAATGTCCAAGATAGCCCGCTATGCTGAGATATATGCAGCTTTATAATGTTGGGCTCTGATTTTAGCTAGAAACAATTCATTTACTACCTTGTAAACCATTATAGGAGGATCTTCCATTTCCAAGACAGCCTTCCTTGTTAAACAGATACTCAGATACTGCAATTATGAGTTCTGCCTAAATCTCTAGTTAAACAAAATCTCATTCCTTTTATGACAGCGTATCATAAAGAGAAAATTCTTCTTCATTTCCTGCATTAGAAATAACAGCCCTATGCTCACAGCTGTTTTATCTAGAGCACCAAGGAGGAAAAAGCATCCAATTCCTTACCATCAAATTTACATGATTTCTGAATATGCCTCCGGGTGATGCATTTAACAAAACAAGGGCAGGAAGTACAGTTTATTTTTGACAAGTCATTCCTCATTAAGCTAGTTGAAATAAATCAAGCACCGAGATGAGCTACATTGTGCAAGACAGTGACCCTTTAAAACTGGAAAACAGGTGCCGAGCCATAAATTTGGTTTTTGTTATATTAGATTGCTGTCACTGAACAGGTCTATCTAAGTCTAGAAGTTTCTTACTATTGAACAGGTAACTTCTCAAGCCACAGCTATCATAGAAAAGCAGTTATGCTGACGCTCAGCACAGTCACATATTATTGAAAGTAAAATAAGGGGTAAAGGGTAGGAAATGAGGGCTGCACAATCATCTGTCACATCATCTAGAACTGCAGACAATTAATTGATCTTTCTCTTAAGTACAGTACCACATACTTAAATAGAATTCTCTAACTAATTACATCTTCTCCTTACAACAGAGACTATCAAAGGTTGGAGGAAAAAAGGCAACACTTTAAAAAATAAACATAATATTAGCTACCGAAAAAGAGAGCTCAAAGACAGTTCTTACAAGAAGACATGACACATGAACAAGTGTGCTCCAAGGGACGTTTGAGAGCAAAGAGATCTGAGTAAAACTTGGCAAGGAAGTTGGAGGAAAAGCTTTCCAAGGATTAAGGATATCAAACCAAGATCACTAACAAAGGAGATGAAAGATGCCCATCAACTATGAGAAAATGTAGCACAATGGGATCACCCCAGTTTTAGAGTAGGGACACACCAGAGAGCGTGCCTTCACCTCAGTCCTAGTACCTGCCTAGCCTGGTAACGGATTCCTTGCTTCAAGGCGCTGCACAAATAATTGTAACCTCACTGCTTCTGTGCTGTGGGGACATTCCATGGTCTTTTGCACTGCACTGCTCAAGTGTCTTACCTGGTAAGTTAATTCAGCAATATGATTATTTATTTACCCCATCACAAATGATGAGAAGGTTGTTGGAGGATTTGCAGATTTTTATCATGGGTAAGGTAAGTATGTTCTAGCCTGAGCTAACAAACTGCTTTGTGTAACCCAGCTGGTGCCTTTTAAACAATACTGACAGTATTTTAATTTAGACAAGACCTTAAAAAAGGGACACATCATCCCTTTTTTGGTTGACTCCATGCTTTGCCGCCAGCCAAATGCTGGACAATGGCTACAGTACACAAGCAGGGACTCTGTGCTACCCTTACAGAATCTATGCCAGTCAGTCTTGGAGTGAAATCTGACAGTTGCACAAATATAATATTTCCTTCTACTCTACTCTGGACATAAAATATGAAAGTATGTGATGTAAAAAGCACGAGCAATTTCATTGTTCAGTTTCCTGCTACATATATCTCCCTGACCATTCTGAGCTTATGATTCTTCTTAGGAGAGCTGTCATCACACACTTTTTGTTTTTTATATTGAGATTGATTTTTATATAAAGAAAATAATTCTTATTTTGTTATTACTAAGGAAACCAAAAGCTGAGTTTCTATTCTTTATAATAAGAACCAGGCAGACTATTACTATTCTCAGCCTCATCAGGATTTTTACCACTATGAGCGCAAAAGAAAGATGAAATCCTGAAGAAAGCATCATTGTAATACTATATATCAAGAATCACTTCATTCTGAAATGTGAATCCCCTAAAGGACTATATGTTTGAAGTTTACAGGTCACTGGTGATGGAGAGGATAGATAAAACTGACACTAGACACCCACACTTCTATAAAGTCACTATCCAATGTATTATCAGATAAATCCTGACTGTAGACTAGTAACTCGCTGCTATTAAAATCCCAGCCCACAAAAGCAAAGTAAATTTTATAAGCTTAATAACATCTTGCTGTGGCTGTTTTCAACTTCATAGTAATAATGGCCTTTTATATGACACATGAGCATTAGCTGACATTAATGACATTTTTAAATGTCCTTGCTTATAGTCCTAACAGTCTTGAAGGCTATTGATCCTTAATAGATTAGATTACTATAGAAGCCAAAGGAACCAATTAAGATCAAGAGCCCTTTTGTGCCAAGCACAGACTAAACACATTCTGTTCTGAAGAATATAGTCATATAAGCTGAAAAATTAGAGGTGTTTGATGAGTGTTGACAAAAGAAAGGTATAACCCAACATTTACAAATTATTACTAATACATCAAAAGATGAAAAATATTCACATCATCTCCTCTAGCTGTCATCATTCCTTAAAACAGAAATATTTGAAAACTGGACTTGTCTTTTGCCCCATGTTATAAGGGTTCATTTGGTAGTCTTCAATTTAATCAAAAAAGCTAAACAGTTGAATCTCATTTTTGCTTTGGCACAGTGACATTCTGTCTAAAGCAAAACGCAGCAGCAGAAAAATCAGTTTAAGACATTTTGATCAAAACATAGAAAGCACAGTTGAGATATTTATATACTTAAACATGCCACAAAACCAAAGTGACTGCTTTGTGACATTGGTGAAAATTCATGTTTTAAGTGTTTTGCTGAATCAGGATCTTAATTGTGTTATACTGATAAATTAATAAATTAAAGCACAAATGCAGGTAGTCCCATATACTCTTTTCTTTGCATCAGTGCAAACTTAAGGTGACCACACATTGCCCAGATCACTATACCAGAATAATTGCGCGTGGGCTGAGCTGAAAAATCAGATCAATTATCCAATTCAGATTGAAGAGGGTTTTTTATTTGTCATTATTTTTCACTTTGGTCACCTCACTTGTTTTATGTAAAATAAGTGTTATGATTAATTACATTTCTCAACAGATCTATGAATATCTATTATACACAATATATATATATACACACACACACATAAACACACATCATTAACAGCACATAAATACTTCCTCAGTAACCACTTTTGGCAGCTGCAAGATTAAGAATTTACTTCAATAATAAATTTCCAGTTTCTATATTATTTAAATATCACTTTAATTTTTTAGGCATTTAAAGGTGAAATATAGCTCTTCTCAATAATGGCTGATTAATAAGCAAGTTCTCTAAGAAGAGTAGTGTCATTTCTAAATTATTTTTCAAGGTAATTCTCCTCACTAGAGCAAGCTAGAAATTTGCATTTTCCTTGATTAGCAAACCTTCAATGATTTAGTTAAAAAAATTAGACATTTCAAGATTTCACAGTTTTAAAATAATTAATATGCTATGTATTTGTGTATGTGGGCTGTAATATTGTAATAAACACACAATCAATATTTTATAATTAATAACTTCATATTAATTAGTAACATTGTAATGTGTAATCTTACCACAATATTCATTTTCTGTGAGTGAAAAAAATGAGGTTCCTTTACATGAGATTGTGGTGGTCTGATTGGTGGTGCTCAACAGCTGCCCTGGCAGGGCTCTGGAGGATGCTCTGGTAGCTGGGCTGTCCTGTCTGCTAAGATCAGTCTGAGCTCCAGCCTTCTGCAGGCCACCACTCCCAAAATCAAATCACTCAAAGGTGGAGGGACACGACAGTATCATCCACCAGATGAAGAATGACCACTATTAGGCTATTAGTATCTGAACACACAAGGCCACTGCATGGTCTTGAGCAACGAGATGGCAGTAGTTCTTGTGCTGCAGCATGTTCATTTTTATATATCCATCCTGTCCCAGAAATGGGTCAGTTTGATGCCAGGAAATCTTACTACACCTCTCATCTGAATCCATGGCACAAACAGCTTTGTGTCAGTAAATCCACTGCCAGGATCTTCACAGTGGAGCTGTGTGAAGTTATATATTATCTGGGTACACCCTGTCTGGGGTCTCAAACATCAGTGCCTTCAGAACAAATCATATGCTTAAATACACCAAGATCACCTAGACAACACATTTCCAATCAGATGTTCCCTGGAAAGGGGCTTCAGTTACGGTAATCACAGAAACTAATACTCTTGTTATTTTCCATGGCCTCACTAACCACTGCAAGTACAACACAGGAGTCCCTTGTCCAAGTGTTTCCAAAGCCAGGACACTCGAGCACTTGCCTGCAGCCCAGCACCCAACACTGGAGCACTGTGTCAGCAGTCCTGGCTCTGATGATGGAAGGTGACTTCCAACACCACACACGTGCTTTTCGAGAGCACACATTACCATCTAGCACTGCAGCTCTGAGCACTATCTAGGTGTGCTTCTCCATCACTTCAGAACTGGGGGATATCACGATGCCAGTAAATTAAAAATACCCTTGAGTCTTCCCTGACATAAAGGCGAACTGCCGCTGAATGGTCCTCTAATACTAGTGTCTCATACCCTCCAAAACTGCAGAAAAAGGACAGAGGGATGAAAATGCAAACCAGCAGTTTGGAAAGAGAAAGCAAATATGCTGGAAGTTATGGTTGCTTTCCGGAGGGATCTTGACAGGTTAGAGAAAGGGTCTGGCAGGACCTCATAGAGTTCAACGAAGATGAATGCATAGTTCCTCACCTGGAAAGGAATATCTCACACAGTAGTAGGGCCCTGGGGCCGGCTGCCAAGAAAGCAGCTTTGCAGAAAAAAAGCCCAAGGATTCTGGTGGACAAGAAGTTAAAAAGAGATGAACAGTGTGCCCTTGCAGCAAGGACTGCAAATAGCATAACTGTGCTTTAACAATGTGGCCAGCAAGTTAAGGGAACTAATTATCCTCTGCTGTTTGTCAATTATGAGATTGCACATGAAGTAATGTACCCAGTTTGGGATTCCTGGTACGGTAAAGACAATGACAACCGGTGTGAGCCCAGCAATGGGCCTGGCAAAAATAGTTAGGGGGCTGGAGAACATAACATACAGAGAGCACTGTTGAGAGCACTGTTTATTCAGCTTTGAAAGAGCTACGAGGAGATCTCACTGTTGTCTTCAACAAAGCAATGGGGATTTTAGAGAAGACAAAGGCTGACTTTTCTCACCAATGAAGGTGAAAGGACGAAAGGCAGTAGGTGCAAATTGCAAGGGAAAGCCTGGCTTATCTAGTCAGAATACAGGAAAAACAATTAACGATTAAGGCAACAGAACACTGGCTGTTCCTTCCTTTTTGAGTTGTGCTCAGTGTACTGCTCATCAGGTACCAGGAAGATGGTAGGAAAAGGCTAGTATTGGTATGATCTAGTATTAACTCACGAAGCTAATCACCCCAAAAGATGATCCTCAATTATGCAAAGACCAATCACAGACTTGGGCTGATGTCCAAATGGTGACTTAGAAAAGGGAAGAAGTCAAAAGTGTGCTCAGGAAATAGGCACCTGGTTGATAGGTGGTGTCATCAGTCTACCAAATGGTTCACCAATTGAAAGTGCAGGTTCACAATCAAGGGCCAATGGCCAGCCTATTTCCCTCATGTTTTCCAGAAAAAAACTTTGGATCAGCAGCTTGCTAAGGAAGGATTGATGTCCTGGCAAGCATAACCAAGAATAATGCATATATGCAGTTGGGGGACTTTCCACCACAAATGGGAGCTGTTATCTTTGACACAGCTGTAGGCCTCCCTCTGGCCTCTGGTGTCAGCTGGGAAGTCATTCTTCCAAATCTGCATTTGTGCACATATTCTTTAAATGGGAGAAAGTCTTAAGTCTCCACTGTATTGGGTGCAAATGGTAAGGTCTTTGTAGCAGGATGGGGGGTTGTAGGGGTGGCCTCTGTGGGAAGAGGTTAGTGGCTCATCAGTGCCAGACACTGCTGGCTTCACAGCAGACCTACTGCAGGGCACAGCTAAGCTACTCAGAGGCACCTCTGTGAAAAAGTACTTCAGAAAGGGCAGAAAATGCCATAGAGAGAGAGGAAGAGAGAACAAAAAGTGAGAAACAATACAGGGAACGAGGGAGTAAAAAGGTCAGAGAAGGAGGTGCTCCACACTGGAGAAGTTACACTCTGAAGGGACTCCAGCCCATGAAGGAACCACACTGGACCATAGGAAATGAGGGAGAAAGAGGGGCCAGAGGGCCAGCAGAGAAACCGCTGCATCCCAATCCCAGTCCCCTGTGCCACCTGTCACATCAATGAAGTTGATGAGTATAACCTGCAGCAACAATAAGGGGTGAAGATAGGTGACAGGAGGGCAGGAGCGAAGTGGAAACTGGAAGTGTGGAGAGAGATATCTGAAGCAGAGCCTGGGAAAGGAGGATGGGCATTTTCTCCCTGGGTGCCTTAATGTTTGGGGATGTTGTCTCCTAATGCCTGAATCAGAAATTAAATATTTATGTTAACTGGCAGTAAATCAAGTTAAATACCCCAAGCTGAGTCTGGTTTGCCCAAGGCGGTACTTGGTAAGTGAATTGCCTGTGTTTAATTTGACCCAAAGTTGCCCATGTTCTTTCTCTTTTCTGCCCCTATCCCGCTGGGGAGGTGTGGGGGATGTGAGTGAGTGAAGGGCTCTGGAGGCGTGTGGGAAATAAGGCTGAATGTGGGAATAAAAGCTAAATGGGACTGGGTACTTCCCCTCTCTCTTCCCTCACCACCCCTTGCCATGGGATGAGTACAAGGTCTTCAAGAGAATACAATGCATCAAGGGCATCAGTACATGGGGGTTGAGATGTCTAGAAGTAGGTGTAGTCAACTCCTGCAACTGGCAAAGCCCCACCAAGGACAAGAGCCTAATTATTTTCTAAGAAGATGGATTGCAGGTGCTGCTGTGATAACTTGGCCTGCAGGTGACCTGTGCGCATCATTATAGTATCATTATAATATTAAAACACACCTCCACATCTAAGGCTACCCGCTTCCTCCCTGCTTCTGAGACAAACCACTCCCATGGCCACATCTACCAGGCTTGCACAGTTAAGTTTTGGCACGTTACGTGAGAATTGTTTCTCCACCTATCAGCAATTAATATAGTGACCATATTCACTCAAGCATACTATAAAAAGTGTAGGACAAAGAAAAGTTTTTGGGGCAGGCAGGTGCAAAGAAAAGTAAAGTGTCACTAAAGCTCTAGGGATAAGGTGACAAGCTGAACTCCATTTCCCTGCCCTGGCCCCCAGACTTCTTGAGAGTAAGTAGGTGAGAGGAGGGGAAAATGTGACTGAAACTTTTGGGATCAGCTGACAGGCTGGTTTCCATTCCCCTTCCCCCCCCCCTCTGATTCCATTCAGATAAGAACTTTGTGTTAAGTGTGCTTGGTATGCATCTTAACATCAAGCTAATTGACATCAAGCCAATTATTAGTATCTCTCTGTGTTCTTCAACCATATCTATGTGTTATCCTCACTTGCATCTGACTGTTATTGCTATGTGTATATTATTGTTCATCACGTGCCTGTACACATTCAGGTGCCAGGTTATAATTACAGTTGGTTGTTCAATGTATTTTTGCAAACAGTACCTCCTCTGCAGCTACTAATAAACCTCATTAGGTCACGAGTTATTCTTAATAGAATCAACTTGTTTGTACAAGTCTCTGCAGTCTCCCATAACTATTAAAGGGATTTAAAGGAGAGTCTCTAACAGAACAGAGCAAGCTGAGTATTACTATTACTTACCTTCACATCGTTGCTGTCAATTATTGCATATGTAGCAAGGTGGGTAATTATTAATTGCCCTTGCATCATTGCTACATTACCTATTGTGTATTTAGTGCATTAATTATTCTGACAGGCTGGGCTTCTCATTCATGCAACACTGTGAGAGTCAAATAGATTTTTCAAATAAACTTTCCCTTGAAGTCTTTCATATATATTTTCAAATTTATGGCTTGAGACATTGTTCCCCAACAAGTGACCAGGTGCTTGGCTGCAAGCCAGGATAGGCGCATCACATCCACTTATGCCACATATGGCAGGACCCAGGCTACTGGGTTTCTAGCAAGACCTCTCACCACAGCGAACCCAAGCTTGTTGCCTATTCAGAATTTCTGGAGAACATAAGAGGAAACCTTGAAAATAGGAGTCTTGGTTACATACTGGGGAATTGAGAATAACCAAGCTGAGTCAGGCTCCCTGAGGCAAAGCAGGCCTCCACTTAATGCTGCTAAACAAATCACAGCACAGTACAGGGAACTCATAAGTCAAGACGGGCTTTGGTGTAACTTTACTAACCCTCCCTCAAACACATTTGGCATTATTTGTGGCAAGACAAGGAATAACTATATGGCTTGTCACAAGTTTGAGACCTTATTGTATCTACAAAACCACCAAGAAACTGCTGAACTAAAATAAATCAATTTAACAAACTGCTGATTTTATGCCATTAATTAATTACAGGAAAACATAGCAATAACGGTGCAGTTAAGACAGCTGTGGAATGAAGGCAAAGGGATGATTTCATGGAATCAGCACTACAAAGAAACAGCTGCAGGACGAAGACACAGTGACCACAGGATATAGTGAAGAATTGTCTTTGGATTGAACTGACTCAACAGAAATAACAAATAATCTCTCTGAGGATGTACAGAAGTACATACTGAAAAATATAGAAGGTCATTAGTCATGGCATCTTGATGGGATGAAAAGATACCTTGAAGACTACCAAGGTGGGATCAGCAGAAGAGGATCATTGTTGAATATTCCACCATCTAAGAATCAGTTGTTACAGTGATGAACAGCCACCTAGGCCCTCTCAACATACCAGGTGTGACATCCCTGGGGCCCGTCTGCCAGGACTGTGGGCTCTGAGGGCCAGGAGAGGGGTATTGAGTGCAACTCAGGGATTTGCTGCTATAACCGTTGCACTATGCTACTCATGACTCAACGACTAATACTGCTAATGTTTCTTACAGATGTTTGCTGCCATTTTCATAGCTATTTCATAAATTGTTATAGTTATCTAATGTCACTGCTATAGTTATCGCACAGTTATCTCATTTGTTCTCCCCTAAGTATCATAAAGTTATATATTGCTAAGACATAACAGCATCTGCTACTGCTATGCTTGAGTACTCACACTCACAAATTACAGTCTACATAAGCTCTTAAAAATCATCATATAAATAGCACATAGTTACAATCTTTTTCCCTTGCTGGATATCACTGTTGCATGCTCCCATTCTTCCCTAGTAACAAGAAAGCACTCGGTGGGTGAGAAAAGATGGGCACTACAGCATGTAATGATGTTTTCAGCTATGCTGTGTGGACCACTGAGACAAGTGCTGCAAGACTGGGCATTATGACTGGAGGCATTTATGAATACAGATCATCAATATCACACGTATATGGGCCTTAGAAGGCACATTAAGGACTAGGTACACTTGAAGGATTATCAAGTGGGTGTTGTCATTGAAAAACTAAAGAAGTTCATGTGACTAATACACTTGGAGAGCTGGCAAACTTGGCCTAAAAACTGACAAGGCTTTATCCCTACAGAACAGGGTAGCCGCACACATCGTTTACCAGAAATAAATCCAAGTAAGGTTCCATCGCAGCAAGTAGTGATGAGAACCGTTTTGCTAAAAAAAGTTGTATTTTCATATTGTTAATATTTCATGAAGGCCACTCTTCCTTTATTTTCATGGATTTGCTTGCCCAGCACTACTATTTTAGCTTCATTTAATTCCCATTTATTATACTGCCAGTTATCTCAGCTGGTTTTCCCCACACTCCCTGCAGTGTGTGCCAACGCTGATAAAAAGGCAGCATGTGTATGGAGGAAGGAGCGACGGAATACTTCCGATGTCTGAGACTGCTAATGAGACTAACAAATAGTACAGTCCATGTAGGCAGCTTAGTGAAGCAGACTTCTCTAAAAACATTTGGTTTGGATCCAACCCTGGCTACAAGCAACTAGAAGTTATTATCACCCAATGCCTCCTCTGTAATCCAGACAGGGCAAGCCATCAAGTTCAGATCAGTTATTACCAAAGTGCAGGTATACAATTCATGCAGGCAGCTGCCACACTAGCCTAACTGGACCCTTTTCAATCACCTTGGGGAAGAACTAGGAAAAACGTCAGAAATGTGTTCTAAAATCTAAGTTGACTGACAGAAGAGAGCTAAGACATGAAAAACAGAGGGAAATTTTAATGGGTTTCTAGCTCCTGGGTCTATGGTTCTTTAAGATCATTTCACTGAATTGTATAGCAGTCTTAATGACCATCGTGTTGTTTCATTTTGCATGTTGAATACATTATTCTCTGAAAATGGCCATTACTTCTATATATACTAGCCTGATGGAAAATTCATATCCTGCACCAGCAGAAGATCTGTTCATTTCTGTGAAAGCCTTATTAAATTGAGAGACAGTAACAGTTCCCAAGAGCTCACAGCTCAAGGCTCTCATTGCCTTGCTGTTTTATAAATACAGAATAACTACTTGCTTCTATAACTGATTAAAAAAGTTACACGGGTCTCAGGAAGACGGAGAGATAATATATAAAGCTAATCAGGAATTTTTCTTTGGAAAAATTGTCTTGTATTATCAGAAGTTAGTTGTGTAATTTCAAAGAAATTCTGCTTCAGAAACTAAAAGAATTATTCGTATTTTCATTCTGTGTCAAATTTTAAAACTTTCTATTTTTGTTCCAATGGACAATGGCAAAATTTTGAAAAGTTGCCTCATTTGCCACAATACAGAAAATCTAATTCCTAATAAACATGAAGCCAACTTTGCTCAGTTCTTGGGGTTTTTTTTGTTTTATGTTTGTTTTGTTTTTTCCTTAAGAAAAAAAAAGTCTTGACCAGAGAGGTATAGAAAGAGGAACTGAGGATGAAATTAAATAAGAAGCAGATTCTTCTCATATTTTGATTTTAATAACTCCAATAGCTAGTAAGTCTTAATTTAGAGAGTGTTTTCAAAGACACAACTAAGGTATAAAAATGTTGGGTAGTACTGTAGTATCCATGCAATAGAATCCAGGCAATAATCTGAATTCAAGTAGTACGAATTAAGTTCCCTTTCTATCACAGATTTTGTTTTGTGCCTGTGTGCAAGTTATTTGCGTTTCTCAGTATCTAAAGTGTAATGCTGATATATACATCAGCAGCACAAGCACTGAGATGAGGAAAATGTATTGATGACTGTGAGAAACTGAGAAAAAAGTCATACAGAAGCTGATAGCTGTGTGGCACATACCATCATTAATGCCTTTAAAAGCTCCTTTTGCAGATGAATTTACATCTAGGCAAAATAAAAATGTGCTGCTTTAAAAGAAATATAATTATTATCTGCTTACAAACAGTAATAAACCATGTATCCTATGCAAATTTGAATGACTGACATATACAAAGTCTGTGACATTTAACTATGGAATGATAAAACACAAATCACAAGTGAAGTGATAAAATCAGTATCTTCCTGCTTACTTACTGCTTTTCTGTCCGATTCATTTTTATAAACTAATATGAACAAACCTGTACAGCCCATCTAACATGACAAATTCAGCCCTATTTCCTCCTTCTGTTGATCCAGTCTCTTGCTAATGGACGCCTTGAGCTCTGAACAGGTGAGGATTGATTGTGTTATGAAGTGTCTAAAGGAAAAACACACCAAATATACCTGAGTATATTTGTGTTCCATTGTAAAGCTACTTCTTTTTTCTTCAAATCGTATTCCTGACACCAGAAATATATTACAAAAATATATAGCAATTTTACAAGAATCTTATTCAAGATAATGACATAAAAATATGAAAAGAGGTTTCTGTCACTGAATGCAGATGACAATAAAATAACAATGATCATCTGAAAAGATGATCTCTGGATAAGTAGTTCTGCGCTTTCTTTAAGCCTGAGGAAACTGATATATACTGCAGCTTGTCAGAACACCAGTGAATACTGATACAAGCATTTCTGTTCATTTAAACAGCATAAATGAATAAACATGTGAGAGAATGAGCTGAGCTGAGCTGAAGAAAATTATGCATTATTCATGCCGCTAACAACACTTACTCATGCCTGGTATAAATTGAAATGGAAAGTGTAAATCTAGGACATGGAGAAGATTTTCAATCATGCTGAGTTATATTTAAATTCAACCTGTGCCAGAAATTCTGAGTTCATTTCATATTTTCACATCATCACAGAAGAATTTCACACTGTAAAACTTCCTCTCACTGACTACACTTTGAGAAACATAAATTATGAATGTAGAAGTTTTTGCAAATAAATAGTAAAAAACCACTACGTGCATTTACCTTGTGATGTAGTGGACATGAAATGAATAGCACTGGTGACTAATTTAACTCCATCCAACATGCTCCTGAAAAAAAACCCTTAAATCAAAACAAAACTGAAAAATAAGCAGGTTTTCCAAGTGAGAAAACAGAAGGTTGTATTTGCAATTCTGCTTTCTCTAATGAAACACTTGCATAACACCATTTCTGAATGGTTTTCTAGTTTCTAGAAAACAGGGTTTTGTAAACCACGTTGGTTCTAATCTCTCAGCAATTCTTATTTTCAAAACATGGAAATCATGCTGAGCTCCTACACGGGGCCACTGAAAATGTTAATTTGCATTTGCAAAGTAGAAAATATTCTTTTCTGTTTTGCATAATCAGGCCTCTATTAAAAAAAACGTTCCACAAAGATACCAAAAAATTTCATCCCCAAACTTCACTTAGTCTTAATTACCCAAGGAACACATAGCTGTAAAAAATACAGAGAACAGATACAGCTACTGTCTTGAAAGAAGAGCTTCATTCAGTGGGAGAATCTGGATCTACAAAGTTAAGAGTAGTAATTTTACCTGTCTAAATCCTCTTCTTTCTAAACCTGTAAGATTTTCTTATCTGGACGCTAAGACCATTTGAAGGTAGAGGTGAGCTATTATAGCACCTATGACAACCTAGTTCTTGTTTCAGTTAGAGTCTGCTGGCACACCTATTACAAAACAATTTTTATCAAATACAAGTGATTCAGCCATTTCCTCTCCTTTTTCAAACCTATGAAATAACAGGATCGTGCAAGTAAGAAATCTGAAACAACAATTCTTTTTCTTCCTCCAAATGTATCACAATTTGTAATCAATCTCACAGGTCTTTGCTTTCCCATATTTACTCCAGGATATATGTGCATAGCAGATTGGAGCAGAGACTCCCAGATAGCTTAAGGCAGCATAAGCATAACATTGTACCTAGACTAACTTGTTTACTGTCACATGAACTCTCACTGCTTCTGTGAGAAGAGGGAGAATATGTATCTATGATACAGCTTTTCTACTGAACAAGCCACTTAAGCTTCATTTAATTGCCATCAGGAAATGACCCTGCCTATGAAATACCTGCAGACAGATCCAAAAGGACTACTATCAGAGTGGAAAGTCTGTTTCTTTTGAGATTTTCTAGTCCTTAGAGAGGAAAGCAGTTGTAGCTGAGAAGTTATTTTATTTACTACTACGCTGTCTTTCTGAGGATTGAACAAGAACTCTAAAGGAGCGTGAATGAGACAGTGACTCCTGAGAATGGAAAACACTAAAACCCTGCTTTAGAGGACTTTGCACATGAAGTTGGTTGCAGTTTGTTTCACAAAGAAACCAGAAAAATTAGGCAAAAGGTTTGAGGCAGAAAATGTGTTATAGTTCCAGAACAATGGATTAGGCAATAGCCAGATTTAAACACCTTATAGAGGATTAGAATCACCAACAGTCCGAGAGATGTGAACAGGCAACTCTGATTTTCTCTTGTATAGACAATGCCTACACAACTGAAATTCATTTCTGAACCTATTTCAGGTCTGAAAAGATGTGGTGAAAATGCTATGCTATTTTATGCTTTCTAAACAACTCCTAAAACAAATTTAGCCTGGCCAAAGTCTGTTTGCACCAGCAAATAGAATACTCATTGATCCAAGTTTTAAGGCTTTACAGTTTCCTCATCTCCAAAGAAAAGCACATACCGTGGTAATATGATTATAGAACTTCCAGCAGCTAGCACAGCATTCAGACAAGCACATTATTGGTAGCCGCTGCTCACACAAATATTCATCTCACTGTGCTCACCATATCCCAGCAACTGAAGGAGTGGGTAATTATGTCAATTAAATCAGCCTTTTCTGAAAACTTGCACAGTGTGCTTCCATATCAATCTAACCACTCGCTGAACAATTAAAGTTACCAGCTTGACAAACTGTTTAAAGGTTACTTAAGTCTATCAAGGCTATATGATCATTGGAGAGAAAATATTTTAGTAGTCTGGATATTACCAAGTTAGCACTTAAACTACTAATGCTAGGCATTTCACCAAGTTATCATCCAAACTAACACAGATGAAGATTACAGCTGTGAAATGCTAATATAAGGCTTTTATTATAATTAATCTCACACGATTTAATTGTGCACATACCTATAAATACAGTCCAACAAAACAGAAAAGAACAAAGTTGAACAAAGCAGAGGCTTAGCAGCTCTCTCGGGAAGCCTTCTCTAAGGCCCATTTCTCTTTGGTTTTCTTGATTGCGTAACTTTCTCATTTTCCTGCCTTAAAAAAGATTTACACTTCTTGGCCTGCTGTCCCAGCATGTAGAGGATTACAATCTAAAGCAGCTCATGATTATACATTTATAAATTACACAATAAAAACTAAATGTACTTGAATGAATCAGACCTCCCATTAACAATACCAAAACTCATTTGACAGAGAACTACCTACGAGAAAAAAGTAAGGAGGCCATAAAAATACATCAAATTACTTGAAAAATCATGGGTTAACTTGGTAAGAAAATAGTTTTGACTGTCATAGCTTTTTAAAACATATAGCTATAAGAAAACACTCATTATGAATACACAGGTTACTACATGCTAGTAAATTCTGGATACAGCGCATTCATTTGCCATTTACTACATCAGCACATGCACATACAATAGCTGACTTCTAGTATGGGCTTTATGTGTCCCTGCACAAGAGGGAAAATATAAAATCACCATTTGTGCTTTTCTTGGCATAGGTTTCTACCACAGACACATGGTAGAAAAAAATACTTCAGAACTCTCATATTCTTCTACTCTTGCACATTCCTGTTTTGTAATTACAATGCATGTATAGCTATATAATGTCTTAATTCTGATTTCCCATTCTACCCATGTAAGTAAGCTCACATATTCCAATATTATTTGAAATCCTGATCTCAATTTTGCTGCAGCTTCCTAACTAAACTAATTCTATATCAGTAAAAAGCTGATTATCAGTTATTACAGAAGTGGTGGGTTTTCAAAATACCTTTATCTTCCAAGATCTTAATGTAGTGCCAATACAGTTCCAAGTAAGTCAACATAGCTGCTCATTAATATCCTCTGAAGATCTGGTCCTTACATCAGCTGTGAAAATTCAGTAGATCTAAATGTATGCCTCTTTATTGTTCATGACCCTTACACGTCTCAGCTGCCATGACTCTGCTAGACCAGTCCAACAAGGTTTCATGCAAAACCTTCACATATGCCATTCCTCAATCAGATCACCACTGTAGAGATGCAAGAACAATGGCCACAACAGAAAACTAGCAATAGTTTCATTAACAGTTTCAGTGGCCAGCAAGCTACATAGCTAGATCTGTCAGAACACTTGGAAACCCCAAGCCAGTCCTGATGGATTTTTTTCATGCCAAAATGATGCCTCAAACTACAACGGGATGAAAAATCTAGAAGTAATGGGGGGGATAAAAAAAACCAAAAAACAAACCCTCTCTCTTTCCTGTTTTTCCAGGTCTCCAAAATAAGCAATTGGATTAGTTCAATCGAAATTTTTCATCCCAGCTTTTCATCAGGTCTTCTGAGTCTCAACCTTTTTTCATTACCATTAGAACAAAAGAGAAATATTGTAAAGAAACTGAAAATTAAACAATTTGAGAAAACAGCTTGGTAGAATGACCCTCTTTCAGAAAAAAAAAAATCTTTTGTTCTTATGAATATAGCATTTGCCACAGAATTCTATTTGGCAGGAATTTTCTATAACACAGTTTTGCCACTGAAGATGAAAATCAGGAATGATTGAAATGGAAACAGAACATCTTCTAAGATGCCTTGTAAGATACCATGGGGATCGGTTTCTTTTTAATTGCCAGATGATGATATCCTACCTGTTGGGGGTTTTTTTAATTGTAAGCATGTATTAATCACTTCAACATTCAGGTCTAAGATCCTCTCTTTATCTAGAAAAAGAATTACCTGTCAGCATTGCATACAAGCGAGATACGCTGAGTGCATCCAACGTTATCAACATTCTTCTGCTTCAATAAATTACTTCATTACTTTATTAAATTTTCCTGGCAAAAGTTTACTCTATCTGAAAAATGGTTGTATTGAATGCACTTCCAAACTGTTAACATGTTAACACGTTCTTTATGTCTCTCTAAGAGATTTCAAAGGACAAAGATACAGTGTGGACCTTGAGATTGAAAGACCAGCAGAATTTTTTACTAGACTTTTTTGAGTAAAACACATTATCATAGACTGTTTCAGAGCCTGAACACATCACTGATTTGTCAGATGAAGATGTAGTGTCAGCCCATGCATCCTGGAAGAGAGGAAAAGGTGTGATTCTTTGACTGGCAATATATGACAGTTAATGAATCCTCAGCACAACAGTATATTTTTATAAAATACTGTCTAAGTATTTCCAAGTTTCAATCCCATTGGCTATAATTCACTCAGAGTCTCTTTAGTGGCTGTTGTTGCTCTTTTGGTGTAATAGCAATAAAAAGATGAGCAGACGTGTCAATGAACTAATGCAAAGATGCCCACAAGACATTACTTTATTAGACTGAGGTACTGTTAATGTTCTCATGCTACAGGCAAAGATAAATTATAACTTGAAGTTTGAAGCTTTGAGATTTACATTCCATTTAATCAGAATTTGAAAGCATGTAAACATTAATCTCAATTGATTCTGACACTGTCTGCAATAGGAAAACCACACGGCAGCAGCTTTAGCAATCTTTATCAATGTAAATACCCAAGCTGAAGCTGAAAGGTCAAACCTTGAAAATCATATGCAGGCTAATGAGGTAAATCAGTCAGAACAGAAGGTTTTAGTGGAGTAATTTTCAGTTAATCATACATACTCCTGTACATTACACAGACATCCAAAGTTACTACAGCCTAATAGTTCAGAAGTCTGACTTTTCTAAGAACTTCAGTTTTAGCATGGTTTCTCCCCTACAGATAGTAGGTAGAAAAGTAATGAAGAAAGCAATGTATGGTATATCTATTACCTATGACTGGGGAAAAAATTTAATCAAGAAAGACAAATTTACATATGCACACAGAGGATTGTTTTAAAAGTAGATTGAAAACAAAGATGTACAAACTGTATCACACATACAGAAACTGATTTCAGGAATTTAAAGTGACAGCTTCCACTTTCAGATTTTTAGAAACAAGATCCTCTGATTAGTCTGAGATCTCATTAGCTATAAAGTTCCCCTAAAAATAAGAGTTGATCAGCACTTTAAATTTCCACTTCACAGGAAACGAAGGCATTTCAAAATCTGACCTCTTTCCAAGTGAGAAAAAAGGTGAGTATTCTCAATATTTCCTATGAAATATAATTAAAATACTGTGATAAAAAATCTTTTTTATGCTTATATTTATTATTATTCTCTTATTCTATTACAGATACATACTATGTATGTTACTGAATCTTGTCAATGCACAATATGATTTACATTACATCAAGTTGCCACATTACATCATGACATATCAAATAGTCCAGTATTGTTTCACTATTATTTTATCATTTAAAAGCAAAAGTAGTTGCTGGATTGTTTATAATGAAATAGCTTATTTTCTAAATCAGGGCTGGCATAGCACTTTAAGAACTGCAGGTTGGCAAGAGGTTTGGGACTTCCAAAAATAAAATGTTTCATTTCCTGGAGATGGAGAGACTCAGCTGTAGTTTGCAGGACTGGATGCTCAGCATAACTGTATCAAAATAATGCAGAGCTGAGATAAAGTCATCTTTCAGGCCAGATAGTTCACAGGTCATCAGTTCATTGGTTTTATTCATGCTGCAATAAGACACTGTGGTACTTTGATGCAAAATTTATTGTTTTACTTTCAGTGCCCAAAAGGATTATGAAGAAAACAAGCTTTTGATCTTTCTGAATATTCGCTATACATTTTTTTTAATATCCTAGTCTTCCTAAAATTATCTGTTACATTGTCAGATGTTCTTTATTAATTAGTCCTTGCACACACAGATAAAGAAAAGACAAGAGATATTTCTCATAGCTGAAATACATGCATAATGGATTATCAGACGTGTACAAGAAGTTAATTAATATCATCAAATGATGCAAGCTCTCAGCTCTTCCCAAGATCTTGGTCCCTTTATTACTCATACTTCACACATCTGAGTTCTGCTTAGGCTCTAATTTGGAGAAAACTTACTAATTCCTCTAAGAAAAAGCTTACGTGGAGTCCAGAGGTAATTTTTTCCAAGGACTTCAACCTAAACGTAAAATGTACAAGATGACACCTGGTTTGGCTCATTCTTCCTTACACAGCCCCCCAACCCTATTTCAACAGGCTAATCCTCTGCAGACAGTGCTCACAAACATGTCTCTACTACTCTCACATACCATGCTCCATGCACGGAGTACATAACCCTGGTATCATACCATAAAAATGTCGCTCTAGCAGCCCTGACACTTCTATGTGGATGTAGACAGTCCTGTCTAATCAAAACAATTGGTATGTTAATTTTTGGCTTGGAGGACATGTGATTTCTTCCAGAGATATTAACCTTTACTCATCTGTCATCATGTTATCTATTCAAAACCTGAGTTTTCCTCCTCTGATATGAAGAGTTTGGGTTTTGCAGGTACAGTTGTAAATTAGAGATGCTCTGTTCTGTCAGATCAAAGAGTCTGGATAGTAGCTACCAGAAGACTGTAGTCCCTACTGGGAAACGGCATTTTCTGCAAAAGGCAATGGTAAGCCTGACATTAACAGAGAAGAGCTGTTTATACTTTCCTGTAAAGGAGTACAGGTAGGTTATGGCAAATATAATTAAAATACATAGAGCTTTTCTATATATTGTTTCGATGAGGGGGAAGTAGAAAAAGAAAGCTGTAGAAGCATAAAGAAAAGGTAACTTCAAAATCCAGTTACAAAAGCACTCAGGCTGTAATTCTATGCTAAAAGCACTCCTGCATCACTTCTGCTGCCGTTAGCTGCTCATTTCTATCTACATCTTTGTTAGATACACAGATGGCTTCAAAAACACAACTTGAGAAGGTAGGCAATTGTACAGAGGGTCAAGAACCTTTGAAAGGGTTTGCCCTCCAAAGAAAGATCCTGTAAAACTGCAACCTCATAGGATTACCGTAAGAAATTACTTCTTTTAGCTTAAGTGTTGACTGGAATTCTTGAAATGCTAAAGAAAACCAAATTTATCTTCCTGTGAGTAGAGAAACAGTTGTGTTTTGGGTTTTGGGGGTATTTTTAATTCTTTGTCTTTTCTTAAGACACATGATTTCATGCTTTTCCTGACAGACAACCTGCACTGAGCTGAATTTTGCTTCAAAATAAGGTAACAGCTGATACTGTTTGATACATAAACTTTTTCTTTTCTTGCTTTTGCACATCTTTATTTGCCTCACAGTGTAGTGTGTTTTATTAATGGGAATCTATATCTAAATGCACTTTAGCTATGAGATGATCTTCAACATTTCATTAGTGCAAAAGCAGTTCTGCATTATCTGTATTGAAAAGCTTTGTTGATTATGATTTTCAGTCTGTTGTGTAAAATAATGTCACGCAGAGTATAATCAGTAAAGCTATACATACAATTTTTTATGGCTAATTTTAAAGAGAATAAGAGGAGCAGCTCTTTCTTTTTCTAGGTATGCCCATATTTTATGTGTATATATATATATTACATAATATATATATGCTCTTGAGCTGGTTCAGTTCTGAGTAATCACATCAAAAATAGAAGCATAGTGCAGACATCTGAGCAGAAGCTACATTTGCAATTCCAGAACTGGGAAAACTATGAGAGTCTGTTCTAAGTGCAACACAGGCATTATTCATAGCCACAGCATATTCATTTGCTGTGAATGAATATTGATATGGCTGTGAGCCTAGGACTGCAAGGTAAATGAAATCCAAAAGATTCATCCCTCTTTTAATGCCTCTTGGCAGAGGTTCCTGAAAGAACTGGGTAAATATAGTAGTATTGTTATTCCTAATGATATTAGCATGAATAGGTCTTTGTATAAATACCTTAGAAAGAGCTGAATGATAATCAACAGTAAGGTATATCAAAAAAGGTGTTCAACTAAAGACAGATCGTTCCTGCCATTATCAGAAATTGGTTTTAATTCTAAGAGGAAATAATCATGTACCAATAGCATCGGTGTTCCTGTTACAAGAGGTTTTGTATTTCACTGGAAGACCAATGCAATCTGCCATAAATAAATAAATGTGTTTGCTTTATTATACACTTTTCTTCACTGGATACATGTGATTAGCTGACTGGCTTAAATTCACCATGCCCTGATCCAATGTGTACTTCCCAATAGCCTTCAAGATAGAGTGCTACCTAGTGCCAAATTAGTTTGGGGACAACACAAGCAGCAGGTAAACAAATTAGGCAATTACTGATGAAATATTATCTTTAATAGGATTATTAATACATTTGCAGAGAGACAGTCTGCCCCAGGAATATTTTAGTACTGGTTCCAATCTAGCAGAGAAAATCTTTTCCTCCTTTGACCATTCACATGCATTTTAATCAATGTCAAAATGCTGCTGTTCATGTTTGTGGGTTTTACGACTGTGAAGGAAAATGTTTGGGATGTCATATATCGTTTGAATATGCATACAAATATGAGCCACCCACGGTAATTTTCAAATCCTAAAAAAGGCCAGCAGCAGTGAAGTGCTTGTAGTCAATGAAGCTCTGGCAGTATTCCAAAGCAACTCAAGTGCCAAAAGACCAAGCTGAATTACTTTCAGATTGTTATTAAACTCAGAAAGCATTTACAGAATTTCTACTTTTTTACCAACATCAACACTTCCTCCCCTGTAAATGCAACAGCTAAAAGTATAGATCCAATGCAGTATGTGACCTAACTGGCTGAAAATCTAATTTACTAAAAAATGCATTTGCTTAAAAAACAAAAAGCAAAAAATATATTACTAAAGCCCACAAAAGATTAGATCCCTTCTGGATCTAAAATGAAAAAGCTGAAGAATGGGAAAGCACGAAGCAAAATATTTTTCCCAGTGAACATCAAAGCAGTCTGAAAATGCTGAAACTGCGTTAGTGGTCAAGCCACTTCCAAATATTGTAGTGGCAAGAAGTCAGGGGTTAACCCGTTCCTGTTAGAACACCAAGCAATAAAAATTGGCAACTACTGTTATGTCATACTGCAACAGCTGAGTTCTGAAGTTTATGCTAAAATACCACACGTAGCTACAAGTGCATGCTATTTTGGATAGTAATACATTTTTCAGTGACAGAATGGAGAAGAGTCAGTATTTTCATGCTTAAAGTATTTTCATCTTAAAGACCTGCATATTTTCATAGCTAAAAAAAACCAGTATAAATCAATCAGAAGGTCAGATAAACAAAACAAGACAAAATAAAATCCTTGGAAAATAGGTAAAGTGCTCCTAAACAATTTTTATACAAATAACTGTGGATAAACCACACAAAGTACTTAGATTACGTTGTAATGCTCCCAATAAAATCGAAAAGTCTACTGGCTGAAAGATAATCAATGAGGTATATCTCGTGAATCAACTGAAGTTTTATCAGAAAGGCACTTCTGTTTTATAGGATTCAGTAATCATACTTACATTGACCTCTTAATTAATTTTAATTTTCTCAGTAATACTCTTTTGGATTCCCAGAAGCAACATGCTAAGCCTACAATAAGCATGCTATCAAATGAAAAAAACTTATCTGGATATGTACAGAGGGTTCTAGAGTCCGTTCACAATACTCATGTAATGCCCTGAGAATTTAATGTAAACTGAGGCAAACATTTCAGTTATCCATGAGTCAAGATCTGGAAAGCAGGTAGGAAGAACTATAAACAAGTTATAAATTGTAATGGATGAGTACTGCTACTACTATTTCCAAGAAAATTTATGAGATTGGATATAGGATATTAGAGACAAGGGCAGTGCAAAGAAAAGAAATAATATTGTATTATTATTATCGCACATAACTTGTCTTCCTGTATTCTAATTTTCCATGTCTTCTGGTAAGCTTATTTTCACCCAATAATGTAGAGAAGTTTGATTACAAAACAACAGTTCAATTGTTGTTCAACAACAATTACAAAACAACAGTTCAATTTCAAGCTCTATTTGTTGCATGCATAGAAGGAAAAAATATTATTCCTTACAAAGCTGTAAAAAACAGTCCCTGTCAGTGTTACCAAAATAACAGAAAGAATGTACGACAGCAAGTAAATGCCTTTCAGAATGAGGGAACTGCTTGTTCCCTAATTTCATCAGATAGGGCTGTAAAGGTATTATCATTATATTTGATACATTCGGGGAGATGTGAAGCATGTCTTAAGACTGAAACTTCAGAAACCAGATGTATCTGAAATTTCACCTTCAAGTTAATTTCATCTCTTTTTCTTAAAAAAGTATTTAACAAATAGAAACCCATAGTGCCCTCCTTTTAACACAGAGATGTGATAGCTTCAACATTTCAATATTGCATCTTAATTAAACGATATAAATTCATGCACATTCTGTTTAGAAATCAAATTGTTTTCTTTATTTTTAAAATACCAGGACAACTTCCACCTTGCTCACTTCTGTCAGTAAAACAACTCTAGCATACCACTAAACAATAAAAAAACCCTAAGATTTCATTAAATGAATTTCAAAGCTTATGCACTTCGAGAAGAAAGGAAAACATTGGGAAAACATTAGATAGAAATGACTCTCCATGTTTTCATCTATCTGGAATTGAGATCTTTCATGCAATAAAAAATACTTAGGAAACAGCAAATCCATTCCAAGCACACTGGGACTGAAAGGAGGAAAAAATCAATCATTTTTTCATATTTCAGAAATTTCTTTATTATTTTATAAGAGTCAACACAAAATAAGTCGCATTGATTTCTGTTGAGTAATTCAGAGAAAATATATATTATCTCTGTGAGCATGTTTGTCTTAGGAATCATTGCACGGTCTTCTTAATTTGGAGATGAAGAAACCCCCTAGTTTCATGAAAAAAATAATTATCAATAACACAACAGCTCTTATCTGGAAGTCTCAGAGGTGTACATCCAAAATAAAAAGTGACAATTTAGATATCTGGTAAAGGCATAATTTGACATCTTGGTTCAACCATACTTTATCCCAGTCATAGTCAGTGTTATTTGGATCAAAACTGCAGAGGAGTACCTTGTTATTCACCACTAATAAGTACTTAATGCTGAAATTATATGTATATATTTGTCGTAAGTCTGAATTTACAATGATCTCTAAAAGAAACTTCTAATGATAGCTCATTGTTCCTGAAAACCAACACTAGTGTATCAGCAGTGCCATGTGCTTAGGAAGGCTGTCTCCTGTCTGCAGACACAGAAATTATTGAAATATCTAGCCCATGAGGCTTAAAAGATGGAGACAACACCACTCTGTCCCCCATGTAGATGGCAGCTTCTGACAGCAAATGTCTTTTCTGACAGTCGGCAAACTCCTGTAAAGTGCTGTAAGGTTCCTTTGCCTTCAACTAGGACATAATATTGTTATCGGTCAAAAAAAACTTTCACATGGAGGAAACATATAGGGTCCTATATAGGGAACAGAGATGTCCATTTGCCTCCTGTTATCAATAATTAACCCTTCAGCCTGATGCTGAGTTACCATTATCTTAGTTCTTCCCAATACTAATATTTGTTTCACCACTCTCAAAGAGACCTGTGACATTATCCTCAATTTAGAAACAGAAGTATAGCAATAGGTATATAGGGTAAGATCCCCGTCATAAAATGGAAATTTTTTTATTACAAAACTTTAACAGATAGAGCAATCGAGTAAACTGTTATTGTAGCAGAATAAACAGTTGGGGTGGTAATTGCCAGCAGGGAGGTAATAATGCACAGGTGGAAGGGGGTCAGGGATGGTATCTGAATCTTAGACCGACAGACACCAAATAAGCAAACAAACAAAGAGCAGTCATTGAAAGGAAGAAAACAAAAACAGAAAATCAAGATCATAAAGTGATAGAACTGTCAGAAAGACCTGAGACAGTATCCCACCTCTTTTAAAAGTCATTCTTGTGAGTCTAGATTTACTTATTTACTGCTTATCCTGAACTATATTATTAACGAGAAAAAAGCACACCCAGGTCTTGCTCTAGTTGCTGCCAGTGTCCTTTTCCTAAGAATATGTAGTGTAATGGAATAATCTACTACTGAGAAGGCGAAGCTCAAGTGAAAGAATGATTGAAGAGTTAATCCATTCATCCTATTTATAGCAAATCATTTCCTCAGTGTCTGATAATACAGCCCAGGAATAGACTAAAAAAAAAAGAGAGAAAGAAAGAAGCTGCAAAGCCTCTTTCCTCCCTCTCCCTGTATATCACCACAAGTAACAAGCACTAAACTGCTCTTTTGTCGGAGGGAGATGATGTCCCTGCTCTTGTAAGCCTGTTCGATTGGGAACAGGGCCAGAAAGGACACTGCAGCCATCCCCTGGCTTCTGCTCATTTTAACCTCCTATCAGCACCACACCGTGGGAGAAACGCAATACTGCATCTTTCCACCAGCAAACCAAAGCACACAACTATCAGCTTGTATGTCTTTAACTCTTTTATGTCTCTCTCTTATTTCCCTCCGAGTGTCTTTTTTCCACTGCTTTTTAAACAAACAAAAAAATATATTTATGCAAAATATATTGATTCAAAACACACCCCTTACCAATCCCTGCTTTCCACTCACTCAATCTTTTCAATCTTTACAAGATCAAGGCTTCACAGAAAACAGAGTCACTCTGCAAGTAATTAGATTCCCAATCCTTCCTTTTATGGAAATATTCCTTCCTAGTTTCCAGAAAAATCTACTGTTCATCTTCATATCTGTCTCCTCCTATAATAACTCATATAACAAAAGACAGTCCTGGACACTTGTTACCCAAACAAATGTCTGCTATAGAGGATATGACTGAAGAATTTGCGACAGACATTGAGACTGAGAAATTAGAGATTTATGAAACATTCAATGTAGTAAAGTAGAAGGTAGCTTTGGGTTGCTAATCAAAACCTAGCTATTAGTAATTATGATATCTAATACTTCATATTTGTGTAGTCGGTATCCTAGCTTAGCAATCCTTTTTTTTTTTAAAAAAAAAAAAGCAATACCTTAATATTAGATAACAAGCAGGAAAAAGCCACAAAGCTCAGGTACATGCTGCGGTGAAACAGACATGAGTCTTTGTATTGAATCATAGACATCCTAGTAAAACATTCTAAAGAGCAATTAAAGCTTAAATGGTATCTCAGTGATCTTGTGCTGCCAGTGCCCAGCCAAATCTTACTCAGCCTACAAATATGGGAGATCCTGGTCAAATGATCAGTACCAATGTCCCTTGATTTTGCAATACTTTGACCAGAGAGGTTCAATACACGTTGACCTACAGAACATGCTTTCAAGCTTGTCTGTTTGCTCTGGAGTTTAGAGGGACTGAGGCACCAGGGTAAACTGGAGGGGAGAGGAAGGTCTCTGTTACAGCTGAAATGACCTTTTCAGGTCTGACTGGTATTCTTTTGCTCTGTGGTGGATTTCTTGCTACTGTCTAAACAGGTATCAGCCAATCATACTTTTATATAGAAAAGTGGTATTTTATAGAATCATAGAATAGTTTGGATTGGAAGGGGCCTTAAAGATCATCCAGTTCCAACGCCCCTGCCATGGGCAGGGACTTCCCACCGGATCAGGCTGCCCAAAGCCCCATCCAACCTGGCCTTGGAAACCTCCAGGGATGGGGCATCCACAGCTTCCCTGGGCAACCTCACCGCTCTCATGGTGAAGAAATACCTCCTTATGTCTAGCCTAAATTTGCCCCTCTCCATTTTATACCCATTGCCCCATGTCCTATCACTACAAGCCTTTAAATAATTAAACATAACCAAAATGGACAGATTCCAACAAGAAGACTTTTGCAAATGAAATATCGCTAGCCTAACAGACACTGCTCTCAAAAATGCAGTCAATCGCAAAACAAAAAGACCAAAGCCCTAAAAGAAAACCTAAACAGAAATATGAATATACACACTTCTTAGAGCTACACTAATGTACCAGTTGTCAGGCAGGACTGTAGATGTTAAACAGTCCCAGTGCTCTTCGAACCTATTTCCTGCACAATTCCAGAAAATACCCCTTACAGCTCTGTCATTTGGCTTTGCCTCAAGTCTTGAAAACACTTCTCCTTCTCCCAGCCCGGCTATTAACCAACGGCAGCAGCCGAGAGGCGGCGGTGGCGGTGCGGGGACACAGCCCGCAGCCGGCAGGACCGCCCCACCACCGCGGACCTCCCGCTTCCCGCGGCATCGTCGTCATCAACACATATGACCGTTCATTATAAGCCTCCCCCCTTCCCTTTCATGACTTTTTGCGCTTCCAGCGGGCCAAGTGCCCAGGTGGCCAAGAAGGCCAATGGCATCTCGGCTTGTATCAGAAACGGCGTGACCAGCAGGTCCAGGGAGGTGATTCTGCCCCTGTACTCGGCACTGGTGAGACCGCACCTCGAATCCTGTGTTCAGTTCTGGGCCCCTCACTGAAAAAAGGATGTTGAGGCTGTGGAGCGTGTCCAGAGAAGAGCAACGAAGCTGGAGAGGGGTCTGGAGAACAAGTCTTATGAGGAGCGGCTGAGAGAGCTGGGGTTGTTCAGCCTGGAGAAGAGGAGGCTGAGGGGAGACCTTATTACTACCTGAGAGGAGGTTGTGGAGAGGAGGGAGCTGGGCTCTTCTCCCAAGTGACAGGGGACAGGACAAGGGGTAATGGCCACAAGCTCCGCCAGGGGAGGGTCAGGCTGGATATCAGGAAAAAAATTTTCACGGGAAGGGTCATTGGGCACTGGCGGAGACTGCTCAGGGAGGTGGGCAAGTCCCCATCCCTGGAGGTATTTAAAAGACGGGTAGACTAGTGATTCTATCATTCTATGATTCTAAGTGCATAATATGCATGAGTCTGCAGACTTGATTAACTGAAAGCTTTAATAATTTGTTTTCTGACTCTAAACCTCTCTGCAGGCCTCCTCTTGCCTCCTCCGTCTCTACTCCACCAAACTGTTGATATGATAACTTCCTTCTATCCCACTGGTGGATGCTTACCAATTACTGGCTTAGCTTCCAACACCACGAACAGTCAAAACAGAAGCTCAGTTGCTGAAATGAGCTGATTGATTTCCTTCAGAAGGGTTCATTTCCCATAGGATTTTCACAATCCTCTTCAACTGAGTGAGAATAACTCATCATAAAGGTATTGTTGACCTTTGATACTGCTCAGCAGATTAATCAAATGCATACTGCTTGTAGAGGTGGTCAGCCCTGTGGTAGAGCTATCTCCCTCAGCCCT
Organism: Cuculus canorus; assembly: GCF_017976375.1. NCBI lineage: Eukaryota > Metazoa > Chordata > Aves > Cuculiformes > Cuculidae > Cuculus > Cuculus canorus. The sequence continues at coordinate 30,564,262 of NC_071404.1, read as the reverse complement.
GGTGGCAATGCTAGCTGCTTGGGAGAAGTTTCTGGTGAGAAGGAGCGATTCCACCATAGCACCAGCTGTGAATGAAAAACCTTCAGTGGACCTGCTCTTGCCTGAGTCCCAGGCAAGCCGAGGCTCATGCTTGTGCTCTGAGCTGGCAAAGGCTCATTTCACAGGGAGCGCTCAGAGGCAGCAGTTAAGAGACAGTGGACTCCCTCCATTTGAGGTATCAGGCTTTCTCTTCTCGAGAGGAAGAACATATTCAATCCACTGACCTGTACTCTGGCCTGATCCTTATGACTCTTGTAAGAAGTCACAATAAGCTGGGAAACACAGACCACCAAGGGCAGTGGCCACAGAAGAGCTGTCTGGCTCTAGAGTAAGGCTTTTGATTTCTCAGTGACAGAGAAGGAAAAAGATTTCCAATGTTCATGACCAGCAGACAGAACTGAGGGTTCTTTCTCCCTCATGATGTCAACTCATTGAACAGTCACCTTCAAACCTGGCATAGCTGGACTGCCAACAGATCCTTGCAACCAGGTTCTGCTGAGGGAGAACTCATCCACAGCTTCCAGAGCGCCTATGCTTGTGGCAGAGGGCATGAAGAGATACCCAGATCGTACAGAACATATACCTCAGTGAAGGAAAAATGTCTCTAAAAGAGGAGACCATACCCATGATAAATAATGACAGCAATCATTGATGCAGCCGCTGATTTTGAGAACGAAGGGCTTAAAGTTTCATCAGCCTCGCTAGAACAATTCAATGACAAACTGATTTTATTTTTGAAGATGGACCTTTCTGTTGTATGCAGTAGAAAGTGTGTATACATTGTTATAATTGTCATTACACTAACTTGGAATTTGTGATTATTTCATTGCTAATTGCTATGAAAAAATAATTACTTCAATGCTATAAAAGCTTAATCTGGCACTGATTTAATTACTTATTTTCATTGGTTTTCAACCACATACATAACAAGGAGCCATTCCTTGTGATTACAGCAATTTCACTAAATCTTTATAGACTATTTCTCCAAATCACAAAATTGTTTAACATCCACTGTTAATAATTTTCTAATTCTCCATTGTATTCATTTCATAGTAATGGAACTGCCAGATGTTCTCAGTATCACCCATTAACAGCTCTGACTTCTGAACAGAGCATTGGCAGGGGGAAAAACCCTGAGGCTCATTTGCCTATTACACCCTGAAAAGAAATTGTTCCATCTTCTCCGTACCTGTTGCCATAGTTATAATCTGCTGGTAACTCTACAGATTTTCTGTTAATGAAGACAAACCTTAAATACGTCCTAAAGTGAAAATCAATTCAACTATTTACATTAGAAAAGTAATCTACTTGATTTGATCCTTTAGCTGCAGTACACCAAGTCGGCACAGCACCTTACAGGTCTAAAAATATATAATTAAACAGACAGTAACCTAATTAAACACTAATAACTGGAAGAGGAGGGAGAAAAGAACCAGAAATTCCTGACCAATAGTAAGGAGTCCCTCTTAAATGTAGCTGTGATGAAAAGGATTTGGCTAGAAGTTGATTACGTATTTTACCCTCAAGTTTCTGACACATAAAGAAATGAAAACGCATATGCAGTGGAATAGACACTGCTGGTCCAAATATTCTGCTCTTGAGTAAATCAGATATTTTGGTGACTTTTTTTACTATTCTTCCATAAACATCTGAGAGATGTGAGAATCTACACAAATATGTCAGTGAAGTTCAAATTGATTTTAAACAAAAGGAGTAAAAATTACCCCAGTGTGGGTGAATTGCAGCCTTCTTTGTGAACAAAGCAGACTATTGGTAAAAAGTATTTATTTAATACTAATTTCTAATTCTTGCTGTTCTAGCTTCTAAGGATAAAAACATGACTACAAAATTGTTAATCCACAAATCCCTGTACATGCTGGTACTGGCAGACACATTATCTTCTCAAGAAATAACTATCAACAACACAGGTTAAAAAGGACAGAACTGTATAACTATATCAGATTTAAGAGTACATAGAAAATCTTCACCGTGGCTTTTCCTATCTCACTCTCCACAAATCTAATGGTGGCTAGCCCTGTGGCAATTTGGAACTAGAATTTCAAACCTCCAGAAGACTGGGTCACTGCTCATTTCACATATTTGTTCAATGGTTTTGAGCCACATTCTCTGCACATGATAAGAGATGGACAGAAGGATATTGAGGAAGTGCAAGAGCCAAGGGAAATAATTAATTGGTAAGCCTCCTTTTTATCGTAAGGCAATTTCAATAACTGAGTGCCAAGCAAAGATTTCATGGGTTTCTTTACCAAGTTTGATAGTAGCTTGTTATAGCTACTGGGAAACCTTCACTCAATGAAAATATTTTTAACTGGTTAACAGTAAGTAAGCATTTGAACTTTCAAATGTTTACTTTTTAAGAGGAAGAACAACTTTTCATAAGATATAACATACCTTAAATTTCTATTGCTTTGTTTTTGTAGTATGCAGGACTTTGCTTGAAGTTCTTCATCAGTGTTCAACAAAGAATCTCAAGCACATCTCTGTCACAAACAATAAATATTCTTATTCCCACAGTTAGCATTACTGTCTTCTCTTCATAAAAGGCTTTCCTTCTCAGGAGTCTCTGAAAAATGTCATGGATGCCAATCCCTTTCTTCAGGGACACTAAACAGAGAAGGGCCTAGTCTTTTTATTTTGACTTCCACCCAAACAAATATCTGTAAAGGACAGTGGTATGTTAATGTAGGATCAAAAACCAGAAAGTTTTTGTCATTCTTTCATGTACCATATGAGAACAAGACATATGTCTCTGCATCATAAACTTGCAAACTTGTTTTGATTTTCTGCTAGTAATTATTTAAATGGAATATTTAACTATAATCTAATGTGTTTTAACAGTTTTTCTTGTTAAATACTGCACCATGCATTCTTGAAAATCTGAACTATGGTAAATAGAGATTAACTATGACAATATGAGAGAGTCTGGAACTTCCAAAAAGGTTTGGCAACCCAAAAAAGTTTCTGTCAGTTTTGAGGGATCTTCACAATGCCTGGCAGAATACAGGCTCATAAAAACCATCTGGCCTCTTCCTTATGACAAACATTACGAAAGATGAATGTGTTTAAGGATCAACGCTACTTGCAATATATTGTGTAGTAGCATCAGATAAAGCAATGTGTGACCTTGAAGCAAGCTTCATGATTCACTTTTGTACTTTATTTGTACTTTCACTTCACTTTTCACTTTTTTGTACTTGTATTTAACCTTTCCATACTACTGGATATAAATGACTGCATAATGGTGGATCATTTCTAGCAAGCTCTTCAGTGACTACTACATAAAACTTCAGATCCTGCAGACAGCTTTGGACAAACAGTTTGCAGAAAAGTTACTCTGTCTATCAATTAGATTCTTCCATATCTATTAGTAGAACTGTACTTGTAGTCACTCAAGAGTTTATTTTTCTCCTAAGCATTCTGCATTAATGACAGGCATTCTCAGTCACATGCAGAATGTGACCTGAACCTTTGGCAGCTTTATAAACTGAGCATGGAATCAGTCCTGGAAACTGCTAAACAGGCATGAGGTTTGGACACTTCACAGAAAGGCACATCCATCACTGGAAGTATTCTACTAGAAACATTTATGTCCTTCTGTACAGGTCCCAGAAGCATATCCCTTCCCAGAGGTCTGGCTGCCTGTGCTTGGGGCCAGCTTAGAGATAGTGCAGTTGAGGGAGGTTCCCTTCCTGCAGGCAACCTTCTTTTCAGCTGAGCCACTACCACTTGTCTCCCACATGAGCTATGGATCCTGCTGCACTGCGGTCGTGACTGCGCCTGGCCATCAGCCCTGCTGACTCACGTGCAGACCCTGACACGCTGGCTGCCTTTCTAGCCTCAGCCCTGCCTTGTCACTACGGACTTGCCTTGTGATTGCTGGGCTGTGCCTTAGCTTGGGTCCCCTGACCAGACCTGCTCTGGCCTTGTAACCATGCTTGGCTTCTGGCTCACCTTCCACTGGTCCTTGCTGCTCTCAGACACTTTTGTGAACTGAAACTATATGACAAACTAATTACAAAGTCAACTTTCTATAAAGACTTAAGTCCAGCTATGTGGCCTAAGTTTAGAGTTGGGTGAATAATATATAAAATGTACAAGTTGCTCTTATACATCAAAACAAAATATGAAAATAGAATATGTGGTTTCTTGACTGAAGTGAAACCCAATGGACAACTTTTCTGAGATCTGAACTGCAAATAAATATTGGTGAAGCAAGATATTTGTACAAAATCAGTGATTTAGCATTTTGTAACTTGGAACATATTTCCGACTCCACAGATGAATGCTCTTCTGAGGCTGTAACACTGTGCTGAAGAAAAATGACAATAGCAGTTCACTGTGAATCCAAAATGCTTTTTCCAATCAACCTTCCAATCCTTTCTATACCTAGAAAGCCCACTTTGGCCAGCCATTTCAGGACTCAATTCTTTAGCATATTGCCAGTGAGGCCCACTCCCCTTCCCCATGCTTACACACACCATCCTTATTGATTCCATCCAAGGAATCCTCCGCTATAAGTCATAGGACATAGTTACAGCCTCAGAACAGAGCACAGTCAGAGGAGTGCCATTGAGGTCATCAACATTTTCAGTCACCATCTCATTCTGTGGGAAAAAAAGCATCTGCAGCTGCATTTTGAGAAACAATGGAAGATCTAAGAGATTTACTTTTTCTGACTGAGTCCATACCAGAAGGAGACCCGAGAAGGTGCCATTCTTTTCTCTCTCAGAGGATCAGTTTGCCTGGAGAGAAGCAAAAGATTCAGCTTCTTTGATAAATGTTTCTGGGGTTATAAGGGACCAAAAAGGTTCAGAGGAATAGCCAAATAAGATATTTCATTCTTACCAAATAGCACTTAGAACCAGGTGTCCAGCCTGAGAATAACCAGAAAGTGCTGTTCATTATCATAGACTTACCCTGTCTGTCTTGGGAAGCAGTTCTATAAGTGGCCTCTGTGGAAAAGACATTGTCCAATGAACAGAAGAAGTTCACTGGCATAGGGCAAAGCTTTTGGCAGAATACAAGTGTACCTGGTCATGTTGCAACAGGAAACTATGTATTTTCTTTGATCAGGCAATTTTTTTAATAATTCAACCTATTTTCTCAGCTATTCTTCTTAAGTTTAATAGAAGCTAAAATCATAGGTCAAGTGAAACCATATCCCTCCTTTCCTACATAAAGCTCTTCAATTGCATGATGGATTGTCAAAATTCTTCAGGAAAATTATTCACTTTTCTGCATGTGGCAAAGAGCTACTTACACTCTGGTAGGACAATTAAACCTTCAATTAATATTTAGTTTCAAATGGATTCTTAAACTAAAAAGTATATTATTTGATATGCTCATATGTAAAATGGATTTCTGGGCATGTAATGCTTAAGAGATTAGCAGGTTAGAAGATGTACATTTAGATACAAAATACCTATGAAACGTCTCAGACTCTCAAAAGAAGATTATGCTGTTTTAAGAACCAATTAAAGTCAATAAAGTGGAACATGAAGTAGACATTACTGACAGCTTTCCAATGCATCCAAGCTCTTCTTAGTATTGATGGGTCAATACTTTAGAGCAAGACTTTCCAAAGTTTTAATCATGGTAGGACTCTTAATAGATAGGAAGTCAAGCAAGGGGCTACATCATAAAATTTAAAGCGGAGCATCAGTGGTTAACTCTAGAACAGATATTCCTGCATTTTTATTGTCATAAAGACTAGTAAGAAAGTCTGGAGAAGCAGCTGAGGTCTGGAAGGTGTATGTCCAATCTCAGGATGACATTTCTTGTCAGACACAGTGCTTCTGCCTCTGACATTCACAGCTCCTGCCCTGAGAGGAACCAGACAATTAAAAAAGGCTTGGCACTATCTTGGTTCTGTCCTGACAATGACCATTGTTAAAGGCTTGAAGAAGTCTGTTTCAAGAGCCCCTACTCAGTAGATCCACTAAAAATATCATAAAAAAATTATCCTTTTCAGATAAAAATCCTAAAGGGTTATCTTCTATCCAATAGAAGAGGCTACATAGCATAATTGCTTAATGATCCTGAACTGAACATTATCATGGAATGTGCATTCTGAAGATAGAATTTCATCTTTCACAGATTTCAAAGAACCACAGAATCACAGAATCATAGAATGGTTTGGGTGGGAAAGGACCTTAAAGATCATCTAGTTCCAACCCCCCTACAATGGACAGAGACACCTTCCACTACAACAGGTTGCTCAAAGCCTCATCCAACTTGGTCTTGAACACCTCCAGGGATGGGGCATCCGCAACTTTTCTGGGCAACCTGCACCAGTGCCTCACCGCTCTCACAGTAAAAAATTGCTTCCTAATATTTAATGTAAACCTCCCCTCTTTCAGCTTAAAACCATTACCCCTCATACTATCACTATGCTCACTGATAAAAGAGTCGCTCCCTGGCTTTCCTATGGGCCCCCTGTAAGTACTGGAAGGCTGCTACAAGGTCTCCCCAGAGTCTTCTCTTCTCTAGGCAGAACAAACCCAACTCTCTCAGCCTGTCCTCACATGGGAGGTGTTCCAGCCCTCTGATCATCTTCGTGGCCCTCCTCTGGACTCAATCCAACAGATCTGTCTTTCCTATATTGAGAATTCCAGTCCTGAATGCAGTACTCCAGGTGAGGTCTCACCAGAGTGGAGGGGCAGAATTACCCTCCTTGGCCTGGTTACACTTCTGATGCAGCCCAGGATACAAGCAAGCATACACTGACAGCTTATGTTGAGCTTCTCATTAACCAGCACCCCCAAGTCCTTCTCTTCGGGGCTGCTATCAATCCATTTTCTGCCCAGCCTGTTTGTGCTGGGGATTGCCCTGACCCAGGTGCAGGACCTTGCACTTGGCCTTGTTGAACTGCATGTGTTTAACACAGGCCCACCTGTCAAGCCTGTCAAGGTCCCTCTGAATGGCATCCCTTCCTTCCAGCATGTCAACCGTGCCACACAGTTTGGTGTTGTCGGCAAACTTGCTGAGGGTGCACTCAATCACACTGTTCATGTCTGCAACAAAGATGGTGAACACTGGTCCCAATACTGATCCCTGAGGAGCACTACTCATTACCAGTCTCCACTTGTACATAGACCCATTGACCACAACTCATCAAGTGAAACCATCCAGCCAATTCCTTATCTACTGAGTGGTCCATCCATCATATCCATATCTCTCCAATTTATTGTTAAGAATGTAGTGCGGAACAGTGTCAAATCCTTTGCACAGGCCCAGGTGGATGATGTCATTTACTCTTTCCTTATCCAGTACTGCTGTAGACCCATCATAGAAGGCCAACAAATTTGTGAGGCACAATTTGCCCTTAGTGAAGCCACGTTGGTTGTCACCAACTACCTCCTTATTTCCCATGTGCCTCAGCAGAGTTTCTAGGAGAATCTGCGCCATGATCTTGCAGGCACAGAGGTGAGACTGATCATCTTGTAGTTCTCTGGGTCTTCCTTATTACCTTTTTTAAAAAATGAGAGTTATGTTTCCGCTTTTCCAGTCAGCAGGGACTTCACTGGACTGCCACGTCTTCTCCAATATGATGGATAAATCTTAGAAATTTTGTCTACCAGTTCCCACAGGACTTGTGGATGTATCTCATCAGGTCACACAGACTTGTGGATGTATCTCATCAGGTCACACAGACTTGTGCACCTTCAGGTTCCTTAGATGGTCTCAAACCTAATCATCTCTTACAATGAGTGGTTCTTTGCCCTCCCAGTTCCTGCCTTCGCTTTCTGTAACTTAAGTGGTGTGGTTTGAGTCCTTACCAGTGAAGACTGAGACAAAAAAAGTTGTTGATTTATAATCTTAAGTTTGATAAAATGTACAACTTCCTATTAAAAACTGATAACAAGTAATAACCTAAGCCCATTTGCATCCTTTAAAAACAATATAAAGAAAATATGTAGAATATAAATATAATAGATGCAACTGGTTTGAGAGTTTGACAGTAACTGTGTATCTCAAGAAAAGTCAAACATTTTTATCCACTAGGTGGCCATGATCGCTTTACACTACATTATGAGATACCTGTTGTCTCAAGTAATAAAAGAATTGAAGAGATAACAAATGGGGCTATTGCTGTAGAAGCTGTCTGTATAACTTGAGTTTAGATCTTTCTTTACCTTTTTTCACCTCTCACTTTATTCTCTGATTCGATGAGCTAGTCTACTTTTGCACTTGTTGGTGTGTGGAAAAGATTATATGCATAAACCAATTAGGGGATTGGAAGTGCTTTCCTCCTATAAGCTAGAAAACTAGTTTACTCATGGTGAATGAGATAATTGAGTACTAGCAAGGTGGCATGCTTTTTATATACCACCAGAGATAAATAGAATAGTCATGCAGAGAATCTAATCTATTACATAAGGATTACACAAGGACATTAACTGGTTCTTTTGTGCAGCAATGCCCAGTTTAATTCAGATATGCACCGAGTTTCATTTTATCACATTCTGTGTTAGCAATCACTACACAAGACATAACTGGCACAGGCTATGCGTTAAGTTCTTACGCCAAAGAAAGCATATTTCTGAAGAAGATGTCAAGGTACTGAAAGCTCACGTTATAGCTGAACTACACTTTGCCTGAAGTAAAAAAAAAAAGACTATGAATACTGAAGTTCCTCCACAATATCCTTATTGATGTAAGTATTTACTCAAACATTTCAAAAGCAATAAATCCTGTGCTAGAAACTGATGAACCTTGAAAGATCAAGAGATCTAGTTTAGATGGGAGCTTATTGCCAGATATCAGCTGATGTATCAAGCCCACACTTAGCTCCTGCCTGAAGTTAATCTTCCTATGATACGTCACTAATATATTAACAAGTAGCTCTTGTACAAATGTTCCCCCTTAACCTCTGCTAAATCCTGCTTATCCTTGGAGCATGTCCCTGATGACAAGGTTGAGCAGCTGGACAAATTATGCATCTGTTTTTCCATTTAAATGGAAAGGTTTTCAAAGAAATAATCAGACGATGAGGCAAACTGCACTTGCTGGGCAATCTGTGGGGTAAAATCATAATTCTATGAATGGCAAAGGAAGGGCCTCCTTGACAAAAAATAGCAAAAATATGCCATAAATATGCCATAAAAAAATGCCATAGCAGTGGCCATGGCAGACTGGCAGATGCAAAGGCAGATTAAAAGGAAAGACAACAAGAACTAGGAATGGTAATTGGTCTCCATGCTTGTCTTTCTTTCTTTCTGTTGTATGTGCTTTTATTCCAAGTTGTTTACCAATCAAGCTTACAAAGAAAAATTAAACACATTAATTGTGAAGGGTGCACTGTCCAGGGTGAAAATAAGAGAGCATTAATGAGAGAAAAATGTTCTTGCATTCATTTCAACTCCGGTAAACTGAGTCTCTAGTTTTCATTTGGTGTTAGAAATCAGATCAGATAAGGATCTAAGATCCACAAGACTTTCTAGCAAAAGCAAATGGGAGAAAAAACAAGGAAGCCAGAACTTCAGTTTAGCTACAACCGCCCTAGAACTTAGTAATAAAAGGAGAACAAACCACAGTAACCTCATAGAGAAGCATTGTAGTGAGCCAAGGTTGCAACAAGCAGAGAGCATAGGTATGACATTAAGGCCAGATTCAGCAGAGAGCTTCAGTCCAATTCCTTCAAGAGTGACACCACTTTGGCCAAAGGCAGCAACAACAGAAATGGCCATGTTAGCTAACCTCTCTCTTGAGTAATGATCATGCTGGATAAGCAGATCCGAGGGATTACATCTGGTTTAGATCAACAACAAGAGACAAAGGAATACCCTGGTGTATCTAATGGGGTGTGCATGAGAGGGCATAATCCATTCCAGAAGGCTTACAGCTGCTTACATAAAACTATCCAACAAAAAGTAAGTTTCACGCCACACCACAGTGTGATTTTTGAGAAGGCACAATCTCACTCACACAGCAAAATAAAGGTGAATCAGCAAATATTTTCACAACAGCCCTGTACAGTCTAACCCTGCACTGTGATTATGGGAAAATGAAAAAAAATAACAAGAACAAGACAGTATATGGGGCTGAGAGATAAGCAACTGCTAGGAAAAATTGCAAATTATCTAGTACACTAGAGATAGTTAGGAATATGGTTCTCCACAGTCACTATACAAAGAAGCATTGTCTTCTGAGTATGCCCAGATACAAGAGGAAAAATATTGCAGAATGTCTAGAAACAATATCTCCCTATACCAGTCCAAACACAAAAATAATCCTAATGGGATTACAAACAGTGATATCTAGTGGTTTTGTCTGGCAAATGACATGCTGTACTGGAAAGGTCTTTTAAATAAAGGGTACATCACAGTCTGATTTTGTAAATACCCCACAGAAGCTACTTTCCAGGAACAAGCCTCAAAACATCCATTGCGTTTTAGTTCAGCCATGAGGGGCAATCAGCAAGAAGTAACTATGTCTCTTGGGAAAATATAAACTAGAATGCCAAACCAAAACTGACTGCAGAACTGTGAGATCAGTCTTCCCACAGGAAAATTTGCACAAATTCATCCAAGCCAAAGCAGATAATGAAACTGCCCACTGCATCCATGAAGTTTGAAATTACAAATCAGTTACATAGTTCAAAGAGAACATTATATCCCAATATATCCATATGTACTCTGCTTTACCTGGATGTTGAATCATCAAAATCATTACAATATTGCAAGGAGAGAATCAGTGGAGTAACTCTTAAACCAGGAGGAGACTTCCAAAATACTCTTAGGTCTGCGGACAATAGAGGAAGAATTAAAGCAACACCTTCTATCCTGTCATCACAAAACAATGATTCTTTTCTTTCTTCTACTGCTATAATGAAAACAGAAACTAGACACATGAAAGGGACATACTAAGTTTCTCAAGAAGTAAATTAAATGAGGGATATGCAAGCACCATAGTAGTCACAACAACAGAATCTATGATTCAGGACTGTATTGAATCAAGGATAGCCAGGCTTCCAGAAACATAAAGCAGTGCCTGCACATTACACCAGTTATGAACTTATTAAAAAAAAAAAATCCTCCAGTGCAAATTCAGCTGATTCTTCACATTACAAACTTTGTATATATTCTAGTTGGAGACTATCTAGTAGCATATACCTTAACAATGCTCTTCATAAGGGAGCAGCACTGAGCACAAATAGAAAAAGCAGCGAAACCAGACGCATGTTTCAGATATTTTCTGGCGGGCACTGAATTTCATATAAGGACTGACCTTGAATTACCAGTCACTCTTCCATATTCAAAATCCTAGGTGACGTATAACATGAGATAAACCATTTTCATAACAGATGAGCTTTCAGCAGTCAGTTGTTCATTTGTCTCAAAACAACCTGATCATGGTTGATAAACTCTCCACTTCTGTGACTGCAATCACTTTAGAAGAGGTAGAATAGAAAAGAGTTGTTTACAGAAGACATGATAAATGCATTACTTATTTTATTTTCATACTACAGGAAAATTCTTTAAAAAAAAATAAAAGCAAAAGCAGATGGAATACTGAGATAAGCAATAAACTACTGCAAAAAAAAAAAAGGCAGGACAAAAATAATTACCAGAATAAGATAAATAAATTTCAGAATCAGTTCTGAAAGCACACAGGTCAGTTCCCTGACCAAATTCTAAACTGCAAGGAAAGGCCTAAATAGAAAAAAAAGCAAGAAAGAATTTTGAGGTTGAATGTTTTGCTCTCACAAGAGCCAGTGCATGGCATTCTCTGGCAGGCCACGTTAAGAAGTAAAAATTTATTTTCTACTTATCTATCTAACACAGCTAATTTTCCTAATATTTCTTTAATTGTTGCAGTAATCACGCTGTTCAGCACTGTTGATAATGAGGTGCTGATAAAAATAATTTTTTTTTCTAGTCTTCAATAGGAAAAGCAAAAAGCTTTTGACAGTTGTCTTCAATTTTTCTTTTAGACCTTTGACTTCACATACATCCTATCAAATCATACAATTTCTCTGAGTATATTCAGTAGATAAAAACAATAAAACAGGATTATTTATAATGCCTTATATTTTCATTTTGCCCACCTAGTTTCTTGTCTGACTTCCCCACTTCTAAAAGAAGGAATACTGATATTTGAGGGAAATTCTAAAGAAAAAAAACAGTGTCCGAGTAGCAGGAATGACTTTGTCCTCCACGGTTAGCAAGCAAATGAAAATTAGCTATCATAATATGTATTGCTTTGAGGCATCTTCAGACAGATTTCCAATTGTTTTCTCTCCCTGTCATGATGAGCTTGGTAGGCAACATCTCATCTGCCCACACAAAACTACCAGTGTGTTCTCCAGATTCACTCCTCTAAGGCGATATCCAACTGAAGGGAACAGGCCTCAAACATTCCTGTTGATCTATCCACAATCTTGAAAAGACCAAAAGTTTCTTTATCTTATTCTGGTTATTATCTTTTTGGCAGGCAAGCAATACAGCAGCAATTTATTTCCATGGGAAGGTGATGGAGAAAATAAACCTGGCAACCATTTCCAAACACGTGAAGGGAACATGATTGGGGGTAGTCAGCATGGGTTTGCAAAGGGAAAATCATGCTTTACCAATCTAATAACCTTCTACAACAAGGTGACTAGCCTGTTGGATGAAGGGAGAGCACCCGATGCTGTTTACCTCAGCTTTAGTATGACTTGAAACTATAACATCCTCATAGACAAGCTGACAAATTAAAAGCTAAATAATTACACACTGAGACAGACTGAATATTGACCAAATGGCCAGGCTTGGAGGGTGGTGATCAGCAGCACAAAGTTCAATTAGAAGCACACCACAAGCGGTGTAACTCAGAAGTCATTGCTGGGGCTAATACTGTTTAAGAGTTTCATTAATGACCTAGCTGATGTGACAAGAGTGCATCCCAGCAAGTTCACAGATGATACAAAACTGTAAGAAGTGGCTAAAACATGAAATGGTTGCATTATCATTCAGTGAGGCCTTGACAAGCTGGAGATCTGGGCCAAGAGGAATGTCATGCAGTTTAAGAAGGGGAAATGTGAAGTCCTGAAGAGGACTTTGGAAAGAAATAAAGTCAGGTATCATCCAGACTGGGGGCCAACCTGCTGGAAAGCAGCTCTGCAGAGAAGGACCTTGGGATCCTGGTCAAAAAGCTGACTATGAACGAGCAATGCACCTTCACAGCAAAAGCGGCCAACACCATCCTGGGCTGTATTATGAAAAGCATTGCCCACAGGTCAAAGGAAGCAATCCTTCCCCTCTGCTAATCACTGGTGTGGCCACACTTTGTAGCACTGCATGACCAGGTCTGGGCTCCCCAGTACAAGACAAACATGGAATTAATGGAAGTAAGTCCAGCACAAAGATGATTAAGGGACTGGAGCATCTTTCATATGGGAAAAGGCTGAGAGCACTGGATCTTTTCATTCTGGAGAAGATAAGATTCAGTGGGGATCTAAGGCTCAGGGAGGATCTCATCAATGAGTATAATGAGTTGGGCAGGAGTATAACTCAGTAATAGTGCATTGACCATGTTCATTGCAGGGAGGATTGGACTAGATGACCTTCAAAAGTCCCTTCCAACCCAAACTATTCCATGACTCTATAAATACTTGATGGGAGGGAACACTGATGAGGGAGTCAAACTTTACAGTAGTGCCCAGCAACCCAGTAGGTCAAGAGGCAACGGGCACAAATTTAAACACAGCAAAGTCCATCTGAACATAAGATGACACTTTCTTACTGTGCGGGCAGCCAAACACTGGCACAGGTTGCCCAGAGAGGCTGTGAAATCTCCATCTTTGAACATATTCAAAATTTGTTGGCCATGGTTCAGGGCAGGCGGTTCTAGCTGACACTGCTCGAGCACAGGCATTGGTCTAGAGGATCTCAAGATTTCCCTTCCAAACTAAATGATTCTGTGATTCTCTTGCTATTTAGTAAGACTAAAAAGAGTGGGTTTTGGAAATGCAAGGCAATCCAATCTCTAGTACAACGGGATCAGATGCCAGAACAGAGAGTTTTTAATCTGTATATTTGACATGCAGATATGAATGAATGAGCAAAGCTGGTGAGCTAAGGATATCCTTACACAGAATTTATTCTTCAGGTGTATTCAGATAAAACCCAGGGCTATTGTCCCTGCTTATATGAAAAGGAGACTGTTAAAGACATGCTTTGGAGGGTTCTATTACAGTCCTCACAGTGGATGACTATGTAAGTTGTATACTGTGCTACTGCATTTTTAATAGGGAACAGACTGTTACCACCATCTTTTAGGCAGCAGACTACAATCCCCAGGCAAAATAAAATCTGCTGTTTCCACCAAATTTCTGCAGGCACTGTGGAGCAAGCTGACTTGGAAACTGCTGCCTAGTGCCTAGAGGAAGATAATTCTTACAGCTTGCTTTACAGGTCTGGTAGGAAGACAGCTGAAACTTGGGAGGAGCCAGAATCTGCTAATTTGCTGATTAGTGTTGTCTCTTTGCTTATGTTGTGCCTTGTCAGCAAGGCAGCAGGGTTTAAAATCCTACCCAACTTCTTTTCCAAGCCTCTGAGAACTATGCAGTTAATACTGTGGGTTTTGGCAAGACAGAAAAAAAACAGGCAAATGCTTGACATTTTAACTCCAAAATGTTATCTCTGTGTAACCTAGAGTATGAATTTATGAAAGGCCAGCTGTTACATGTTATCCAAGTCTTACCCCATATTTAATAGAATGTAAGGATCTTTGCACCCAGTAAGGAGATATAAACTGAGATTTACTGTAGAGGCAGGCTTTAGAGCAGAGCAGCTAATGTACAATAAGCCCATAACCTGGATTATTACTTATATTTTAAGTAAACAAATAATTACAGTCAGAATATTGCAATACTTGTCTGATCATTCATCATCTGCTATTTTATCAACATCAAAGAAAAAATTAGCCAACAACCATCATTACTGTGGACGTTTAGGAGGAGGTTAATTTCAACCAGTCAAAAGGGATTTCATAATTAATATACTTATAGATGTGAAGGACACTTAAAAAATTCTAAAATTATGTGCACGGGAAAGGTAAGAGATTGTACACACAAGACATTAGGTGCTCTTTTCCTACATAAAAATAGACCTGAAAAGCTGAAGATTATGTAAGTGAATTAGGAAAGCTGTAGATTCGTCTCCCATCTGCTTTGTGTGCAGATTTTACACTGCCTTGATGTTACAGCAATAAATCAGGATGACTGTGTTTAGCCTACTTACCTTCCCTTGCAAGGACAAATCTTTGTTAACCATCTCTATACAGGGGCAGAACAGAACAAAGAATCGTTGCAGCCAAGTATCAACATAAGGGTTGGATGATTTAATACAAACTGTATGGAACTTCCAGTATCCAGAGCCGCGGTTTTCCCTTTCAGCATGGTAGAGAACATACTGCCTTGTTCTCAAGCACTCATTCAACTTTATTATGGAATGCCAATACCAGAACAAGCTGTCAGCCATGGTTTTAAAACCACAGCATTTACAAAGTGATGCAACGTGAATTTCACTTTGACTTCAGATTCACAATATACAAGAAATCTTATATTGTCCACTTCTAAAGCAAAAAAAAAATTTAGGTCATGACAATTCTGTACATACACAATACATGCTAGAAGAAACAGTATGGAACTTTACAAAAGCACTGAGTGCTCTGCAACATGCTACTCCATGCTCTGCAACATTACGTTCAAAGATGATGCTATAACGGCAAATTACATGTTGTAAAACGGTGACAGAGATTTAATTAGAAATTAGAGGCAATGTTTTGAAGAAAACACAAATTCACCTGCCCACTACTGTATCACCAACTAAGAGCCATGTCTACCATGCAGGAAAGTGACAGGGGCTGGGGGCATGACAGCCCACACAGCCACTGTAGTTTATCTGGACTCAGATCAAAAAATTGTTATCATGCCTAAGGATCTCTACACATATGGAAGTTTTCTTCTGGCAGAGTCAATTAAACGTCATGAGCATCTCTGCTGCCACAGCTGGAGCACTTCAGATCATGAACTGTTTTATTTCAAGCTAATTTAGGTAATACATACTATCTTGCCTTCTAGCGTAAGTTATAAACCAGGTAATAAAAACAGTCATACACCCTCTGCCTATGCACGGCACATAGTACAAATATCAGCAATTAGATACTGTAGATGCAGAAAGCAAACCATTTGCACACGTGGAAAGTGCTCAAGTCACAGTCCACAGCAGGAAGGTTGTAATGTGTCTCATGTACAAGAAATTCTATGGAGGCATGATTAAAGCAGTGAAAATCACACTCAGCATTAGCACAGGTTAATCCAACACAAACATATCCTCAGAGCAGAATCACTGCATTCCATTCCTTCAGAGTTAGATTTGCATGAACACTAATGACTTATCACAACTAAACACATACCCAACATTCCTTCCTTTTCTTCTCTTGATGACAGATTCAAACTAAGGCCATCCACTGGAACTGAAAGATACACAATGACATAGCACTATCTTGGGTAATTTCTTTGCAAAAGGTGTCTACATCCTTGGCCACTATACAATGGAGTGCTAGAATGCTGCGCTGTCAGGAATTCTGTTATGTTTCTGTACAGCTGTGGCTCCTTTCACAACACGTTTTTACATCATGCCCACTCTATATCTCCTTCAGAAGGCTTTCACAGACACTACCACAAAATACAAAAGTAGTTTTACAGCTCTTTATCACCCTTATCGTTTTGTACCCAATTTCTCTACGCTGTTCTTCTAATGAGGGAAACATGTCTTAGAAACTATGCCAAGGAACTTTTCTTTAGAAAGACCCCAAAGTAATATACAGTGTATGCAAACTGTGCTAAATGTTTCTTATGCCAACATGAGACAGCTAGACAGCTATATTTAAAGAATGTGACAACTGCTTAACTTTGCAGGCATCAGTACAGGCCAACCTTGACTAGAAAGCAAAGACATTTTAGGTTTGAAGTATTTAACTCTTATAGGTATGGACTTAATAGACTGAGCTCTGAAAATTTTAACTTAAAAAAACCCACAAAAATTTCACTGCTGAGAAGTCATCGGGTACCACATTTAAACAGAGCATGCAAATAAAAGCTATTCTTCTTCTTTACTAATTGTTAAGTTTACAAATGATCTCATCATTTCACTTTAAAAGATGGGAAAAAATAATTCTCTCAGGCTGAAAATAAATGGGAATATATCCAAGTATACTGTAATTTATTTTACTTTTTTCCCCCCTAAACTACACAGTAGCTCCTGATTTTCCCTTCATCTTTCCCTCTATAGAGTTTTACGAACCCTTTTTAGAAACAGTTTTGTGATTGTGTTTATCCTGTCTGTTGAAGAAACTGCCCAGCCGCTAACAGATGGGTTTGTTGAGGTAACACTGACAACATAACATTCGAAATTAAACAATAACTGTAAATCTTAATCACACTATGAAAGCAACGTGGGTTGCAGATATAGGAATTATGGATATGGTGGACAGATCATTAACAATTAATTCAGATGATAAAATTACCACTTGACAGTCAGTGAAATTCATGATAGTTACTGTATTAACAGAGATTATCATTATCAATTAAATTAGTGGATTGTTTTTGACTAACCAGATCTAGCAGAAATGAACTACTGAAACAAGTGTAAATGCTTCTTAATATTTATATTAAAAACTTTTGGCAGATAAAATATATCAGTGCTATACTACTGAAATAACCTGTAAATAGTTCTTAAAATTGGTATTAAAAAGTTATGCCACTGCTATGCCTGCCACAGTGTTCTAAGTGTCTTCTGTAATATACAGGAAATTCACAGTATAATTTAATAGTGTAGCATGCCCTGAGGGGAGAAAACATCTGCGAAGACACTTCTTTATAGAGGCATGTGAAAAACACACTTGTGCTCATTAAGTTAAAAGAGAATAACATTCTCTTTTGAATAATTAACAAGACTAACATATATCATAACTTAATTAATCTGAGTTTCAAGATTTCTTATTTATGCAGTTGTTCTGCTTTGGCTTACTTTTGTGTATCAATCCCCTCAGTGCTGTAGCACAACTCACTATGCTGGTTTGCCAGCCACATTTTTAATATCCAACACAAGTAAACTTTTTAGGTAGTCTTTCCTCTGTGTAGCACCTTTTAATCAAAGGATAATCTAGGCAACAAATTGCTTATTTAAAAAAAAAAAATCTTACATAAGTATGATGGCTGAGATCCAGTTCTTCTATTCTGAAAGCTACTCTGAGTCAACAACGCAGTAGACATTTTGGAGAAGTTACAACAAAGTAAAAAGATGAACTCCTATTGCTGCCTCCTGTGCCTTACAAGAAGTTTCTGTTTTGAAATCTTTTTTCACCAGAACTTACTTGAGAAAGTGACTTGCAAAACCAGGATAACTAAAGCAATACGGTTTATAATATTTAGACTTTTTTGGACATCAAATATGCTGTCAGATGGCAATACGCTAAGCAACAACTAGCAGATAACATTTAGAATCGTGAGCAGGAAAATAACTAGAAGAATTCAATAAAAATAAGGTAGGTAATTCTTCAATCTGAAAAACAGGAACAAGTTTCTTACATGTTTGTAAGACTTCAGCTAAGGGACAGCTTCTCAAGGAAGCTGATTGTAGCTCTCATTCTGGGACATTTAGAGCCCAAAATCTGATCTCCAACTCAAATTAGAGCACAGCCTCACATGGCAGAGAAAGGGACTGCAGGGCCCGAAGAAGACCCATTCTGTCTTCCATGACTGTACAGCAGAGTCACTGCATGTCAACTCCTGCTCATCTCCAATAAAGAATCAGAATCAACTGTTACAGAATCTCTAGTACTTTTAGATACATTCCTTCCTCAGCCATATTTTAGTCATACCATATCCTTAATGCATGTAGATCGCTTGACAGGAAAGTAAGGTCAGGTTTGTGGGATAAGTATTATCTTCTTCAAGACCACTCGATGTCGTTGGAAAAAAAAGACAAGTTTAGGTCACATAACCATTTGTTCAGGTTTGAAGGGACAAGTAAAGGCTTGAATGGACAATTAAAGGTTTGAACAAATTTATCCTAGTTTATTTTACCAATTCAAAAAAAATGGACAATTTCAAAGAGAAATGTGATTCCCTTATGGCAAGGAAGAGTCAATGAGGTAAACAATAGGGCAAAGAATGACACAGAGAAACAGTACTGCTCCTGGTAATATTAGAGAGTCTTGTGAAAGACAAAGAAAGAAATGGTGTGAAAATGATTAAAGACTTTAAAAAAAAAAAAAACCACCACATTTAAACAACCATCATGCAAGTCAAATATCATGAGACACAAAAAATTATTACTGCTTCCAAAAAATATCAAGAGAAATAATTTTCTCCGTACTTCCATCACAGATAAAAAAGTGATATATTAACACTGAAGAACTTACTATAACTAAGCCCTGAAATCATTCAGTAATCATTTAACAGATTTTGGCAGATAATATCAAGAAATACTTAAAATAAAAGCCTCTCCCATCTCCAAGACACAAATCATCGCATTATGAGTCTGAGATACTACAGAGATTCTTTATGAAATATTGAAAATTTGATGAAATTTCAAGTTGTTCAAACTTTTTGCTCATTTTAAATTTGCATCTTATAATCTTCTTGTTTTCTTATTTGCTTTTCCCCAGAGTTAAACAGTTGATCACATACCCAACTAAAGGAGATAGCATATAAAGCTAAGATGTAGCAGTAAGGGATATAAGTAATTCATTAGGTACACTACTCAGTCTTGTCAGAGCATGGTACTTCTACTAAAATAGTGCTTCAGAAACCAGACCACAACTCTTGTCCTAACCATTTCTGGAAGTTTTAATGAGTTTTGGGGAGAGTAGAGAAGTCCATTCCAATGTCAAGAGGTGAATTTCATGTAAAGGTGTGGGGGTTTGTGCCTCAAATCTTTGCACTGCAATATCCACTAGACATTGTGTGTTTACTCCTTGTCCTAACAAGTCATGTTGCTGAAATAGAGCAGTTTGTTCCAGGCAAGAGTGGGGACAAAAATCCTCCAGTCCTTCATATATATAACTTGAGATGAAAGGTACATACAGAATGCAAAATAAATACACACCTTGACAAAGGACCAATAAAAACAAGTGTAACTTTTTGTCAACAGTTTGCATTGTATTGTTACAAGTATAACCAAAATCCTAGCTATGTCTTCAACATAGGTCATGCCAACACAATCCCAGAAAGTCCATTTGCACTACTGCTGAAAGCTGTATAATGAAGGTATTCATGGTAAATGTTCCTTTTATTGTTCTTGAAATAGATGCATTTTTCAATGCCACACATACCAGTGTTATGAAGAGGGAAGGTACTAACACTATTTGATAGCCTCTGTTTTTGACAACATTTAGTACTAAACAGTGCTGTGTAAGACAGAACAACAAACACCAAGACCAGAAAAGACACCTGTCAAACATGGGACATTGTTTCCCACATATACTCATCTTATACCATGAACTCTGACTGTATTTATATTCTATTGCTGTAAATTAGTTTCCTCTAATTGATACGAAGAGTTGAAGTTTTTCCATGACTCTTCTCTTTCCAGACAGCTTCATTCCAGCAGCCATTGGTCCATTATGAACATTCTTCCACTGAAACCACATTATCATGGCATAAACATGAGCTGCCAGAAACTGTGGCTTTGCACAGCAGCTCTGGGAAATCTGTGAGTAGCTTTTATTACATGGGAAGAAAGACTGCACAAAGAAACACCACTCAATGAGCTAAAATGTAAGATCTTAACAGCTGCGATATCTGAGCTAGTGAATGCTTTTTGATAATACAGATGTCTAGGCTTTGCTAATATGAAAACACTCTTTGAGGGATAGTTTAGCTATGGTAAATATTTTATTATGAAAAAAGTGTTTGCCTTATGAAGATTAGGTATAGAATACATATTACTTAAATAGACTGTAAACCAATATTCTTTTCCTTACTGAAACTAGGTTAGATGCACTGTAAGGTTCTGTAAAGCACTAGAAAATAACTCAGCATCCTAATCCCTCTCTTTATTCTCTTCCAATTCTTCGATGAAATACTTTTACATACCAGCCTCCTATTTGCTATCAATTCTTTTCTTCGCTATAGATTTTCACCTTGTAGGTCTCTCTGTAACTGAGTCAAACTGGTTGCTAATGCTTACTTACTCACTAATGTGGCAATGATGGACATAGTTGCATTTTATAATCTCCTGGAAAGCTGTGGGGTTTTGATGACCCAGTCATTCATTACAGACCTACACTTCTTTTGGCATTAATTTTCTAACCAGAACTTGTTGGATAGGCTTCCAGCCGGCAGAGTAATCTACATTGCAAAGATCACCCTGAAATCCGAGCTTGGTAGTTTGCATGTAATATGTGCTGGAGTAGACAGTATTTGTGTGGTGAAAATAGCTTACTCATTTGGCACAAAAAGATATGATAATGCCGTTCATCAGAAAAACATACAGATGGCACTTGAATTGTCTCAGCAATGGTTCATAATCTGTATTATGTCTCTCAAGTAAAGTTGTCTTGTTTGGTTTTCATGATGAATCATCTGATGCCTATTCTGACATCCTTTTGTGAGATCTCTGTGATATATTTCATTCTGTTGTCATCTGGAAACATTTTATGCTTCTGTTTGAACATCAGTTCATAAATCTCTTTGGAAAGAAGGATCAGTCTGAGTACAATTCCTGAAGTCACTACATCTGCTGTCTTCCTTTGTGTATGTTCAGTATGTGATCAGGGAAATCTGTAAGATTGACTGATTGACAGACTGACACACACTACCTACTTAACACTCACCAGATTTAGCCAGTCATCCTCAGCACTTCAAGCAATGTTCTACCACTGCAAGATTTTGCTTTTCTAATTCTAAATACCTGAATATTTGCATGAGTGAAAGAGAATTATTCAATGGTATTATGCCTCTCACTAAGTATAAAGATATTTCAGACCTGAAGTGAAAAATAATGTGATACAAACTATACAAAAACTAAGCATGAGATAAAAAAAGAGTGGATGCACAAGAAAAATAACATTAGTGATCACAATTTGCATTCTGGATGCTATTTTAGAAAAAAACAGCCTTTAAAAGTTTATTACAAATACAAAAAAGTCTACCAAACAATACTGAGAAATTACTTAAGATGGGTCACTTCAGAAGCAGTCTATTACCACCTCACTACTAGACTAAATGGAAGTAAAATTTTCCAAAAAACATGAAACACTTGCAAATATTTTCTCCCAGATAGTTCCAACTACTTTTTCTCTTGAAACAAAAACAATAACAAAGTTATTTTGATACACTGCTGTACAACAAATAGACAATGTACCTACTACCCATCCGTACATGCACTATATTGTCTGAATATCAGCTATACACAAATACAACACATTTTCTATGGCTAAGACAGGAATTGAGCCACAAAGATGGCTCAATTGCCCCATACAGTACAAGAGACCTACAAGAAAAGCAGGAACAAAAATTCTTGCAAGCCCATTTCAATCACATCATCCCCTTTAGGAATTCTCTGTAGTAAAGAAATTTCTCTTAATATAGACTTATTTTCTTTTCAAATGAAGTTCTAACATAAGAGCAAACACTGCCCTCCCATTTTTTAAAGTTCTTTCAGATTTATGCTGGCCTAAATATGAACAGAAGTTGCCCTATAAGTTTTAGAAATACTTGGCTAGACACCAAACACTGCACTTACATAAGGCTACGTAATCACCTGACACTTACAGCTGCCTCCCTGATTTTCCAAGAATTTTAATCCTCTTTTCCTGAAACTATGCCTTCAGAGAGCAAATATGTTTATGTATTACTTATACGCTTGCTTTGGAGACCAACAGTTTCATTTATCGAACAGAATATTTTTCAATCTCAAACATCACAAATCTAAGCTATTTCTTCGTACAGAAAAGTACAGTGTGGCTTGTCATCTAAAAGGGCCCATTCCTCGATTGTGCACTCCCAGGCTGCCTCTACACACTTAAAAGCCTTTCTACAGAATAATGAAGCCTCCCAGCAATTCCTTCCTGCCAAACAGACAGATAATCATGCCAGCAAGTAATGCACAGAGCTGGTGCACAGCAATTATAAGACTGTGCAAAGAGCAGACCAGAGATAGCTGCTTGATGATTGGAGACAGAACCAACTTGAGCTTTCTATTATCATATGTTTTGTTTTATATAATATTTAAATATATAACTAACCTATTTACTTTGCTTTAGTTCATATTTTATGTCAGATACAAAATGCAATTGGTCAAATCCCTAGCCCCATTAAGTCAATGGAATGTTTAACTACAGACTTCAAATAAACCTAAATCTGTCTCATTATTTCTCAAAATGTTTCTAATTAGTGACTATACAACTGGAGCTATTTGTTAACAATGATTGTAGGGTCTGACTTTTTGCAGGTGTAATTTACATTTACATCTTTGGTAAAAAAATAAAGGTTGCTAAAGTGACAACAGAATGTATTACGAAGTCTCTGAACTACAAATTGTGAGAAGTGAGAAGAACACTTTGGGGAATTACCACTCCATTTTCAAAGGGAATATTGCATGCTTTCCTCCAACAACAGAGTAGCAGATTGGTTCAGATTGAAAGGGACTGCTGGTGGTCTTCTGTCCACCTTCTGCTCAAAAGAGGGTGAACTCGAGCAGGCTGCTCAGGCCACATTCACTCAGGTTTTGAATATTTCCAGCAATGAAGACTTCACATGCTCTCTGGGCAACCTGTTCCAGAGTCTGACCACCCTCCTGGTAAAAAATATTATTCTTACTTTTAAGTATTTCAGTTTATGCCCATTGCCTCTTGTTCTGTCACTTCTTTGCAGTGGTGTTACCTTGCAGTTGTACAGATTATTGGGGGAATATTTGGAGATCTCCACTGCTGCAAAACCACCAGCAACTCCACTTCAGCTGCACAAAAGATCACTCAAAACATCATTCACTGTCAATCACTAGTGTGTCAAAGCAAATTTAAATTCCCACCATACTCCTACACAAGCACTTCCTACTATTACTCCCGCAAGCAGTTTTTTCCTCTAAAAAACCCAGATCTATCTCATAACACTTCTACATCATTTGGGGTTCAGAAACCAGGAGGGGCTTGTCATACGAAAGGGGTGGAGAGTGGGTGAGGAAATGAGCTGTGCCTGGAAAGTCAGAGCAAATTCTTAGAAAACAAGTTTTACTTCTGTAGCTGCATGATCCATAACGTAGGAGGAAAAGGAGGAGAGCGTGAAATTAAGGGCTGGCAAGAGTCACCGACGACTCCGCAACAACCACTATTCTGTGCTTACCAACACTTTCCTCTTTTAATGCCAGCAACGCAGCAAGAGGAAGGGGCTACAGGCTGTACACAATCCTGCAGCTCTAGCACAGACAGGACAGACAGCACCTGCTCCCAGCAGCCTAACGCCTTGACATTTGCTTCCTTTCCCTACACCCTAAGACAGACTTCAGTGGTGATTTTTCTAGTGCAAAACCAATGGCAGTTTGTGGCTACCCCAGGCATTTAATTGTTCTAGTGCTGGTGCAGATAAAACAGCTGTAGTAAGAGAAAAGCAAGAGGAACAAAACATTGTACGGGGACACGATCCTATTGCTAGCTCATCCCATTCTGCTCTGACACAACACAACAAGAGGCCACCAAAAGATGGACTACATAAGGACAAAAGTCGGTAGCTTAAAAGCAAGAACAACCACAGGAATACTCTTCTGTGTGCACATAACGGATTCCATATTCTTGCCTAACACCTGAAACACCCACAATCTCTAAGAAGCTTTGGTGACCCAGAAATCAGCTGCCTTCCACAGGGATCGTGCAGATCAAGTATGGAAACTGTCCTGAGGTATTCATGAAATTCAAACTGTGACAACAAACCAAAAGGAATTAAATATAAATTTGCAGTTATTTATTAAAATTCCTGCTTAATTGAAACAGTTATGCATAATGGAATGAAAACAAGTTAAAAAATAAATCTGTTCCCTGTTACTAAAAAAGTTTATTCTTTTTATTGTTGTCAATAACTACACTAGTCCACTGAAAATTTAATCTTCTTAATAAAAAAAAAAAGCAGTTTTTCAAATGCCACTATCAAGCTTATCATTATTTGAATGATTGTTTCCTAAAAGTGCAGTTCTTTTACATCCAAGCATATTTTGCATCTGGGATGCATTATGTATGGTAGGAAGTAATTAGAAAATTGCTTAAAATCTTAGACCATCAGTTTCATGCAAATAGAGCTGGCTTCAGATTCTTGCTTGAAAGAGTTTTTGACAAATAATGCAGTTGTTAATTGCCAATTTTCTAGTGGGAAAACTAAACATAATTTCAAACTATGATATTTTGTTTTCTCCACCTCATCTGAAACATTGTTTCCAACCAGTTTATAAACCCTGAATGTATCTCCAACACAGCACATTTACCAAGTTAAGAAGGAATTCAAATTTCCATTCCTTTTAGGTGCCAAACCTGCAGGAAAACAACATCTGCCTAGAGATCTGTGAATTTTCTTCTGCATCGTGGGAAGTATTCTGGCCACAGAATCTATCTTGTTCAGTGGAACAGGCACATCAAGCCCCACTTAAATTCCCCTGTGGTATTGACCTAAAATGGAAAATGCTGAGAGCTAAGTCAGTTGTTAAATAAATAAATGGATGAGTAAACAAACAAATAAATAAATAAATAAAAATAAATCCCAATTGTAGGGATGTGTGTTTCTGTGTCTCTCTGTCTATAACTTGACTGAGTTAGCAAAAATTTAAAAAAAAAAAAAAGTTTATTCTATGTAGAATGAAAGAAAAAAAATGGGCACAACTTTAGGAAAAAAACTTCTTAATTTAATTTAGCATTGCCTAGCACCTTCCATCAATAACAATGGATTTTTTTATAAGTGTCATGAATTTGCTTCACAATTAATTTTAAATTGCTCTTGAGCATCTTCAGAGTGTTTTTTACTTAGTGCCTGCTCCTAACTGCAAGAGCCAAGTAGTGGAACTACATGATAGTGTCTTTGCTGCAGGAGAAATAGCAGCAGCTTCTCAAAGCAATATGTGCATTTTGATAGCGTGATGCTGGTAGTTTGTAATATGAGCTAAAGTGGGAATACAGGCAAGCACAGCTAAGGCTTACTAATGAAACTGAATATAGATTTCATTGGAGGGAAGCTCATAGATGTTACAAAAAGTTCAAATATCCTCTTCTTTTCTTTCCTTTCTAATATGCAGTAGTGATCCTGACCAGAAGACGATTGTACGTGAAGGAGCAAGGAGGTATGGTACAATCTGAACGGCAACTCTATTTTGCTTAGGTGAGACCAAAAAGTAGGAAAGTAGCCACATCATGACTTGCCAGCTTTATATCTTCGGGAAAGACATGATTTCAGCGAAGACAGCTCAGTCCCACTAGTGTAAATAGAAACAGAGATTTGCAGTACGTCTTTGGAAAATAAATGAACTATTATTCCTTTTGCCTCTGCCTCCTTCCCAATAATTACTTATTCTACGTGAATTTCCCTCTTCAAACACCTAGTATTTCTCTTACAATGCAAGCCTTTTACAATGAGAAAGCCATCTGGATAAAACAGAATACAGGCTGCTGCTACCTTTGCTCACTTTTCACCATTCTTGACATGCAGACTCTGATCTGCTATAATCCATCCACATACAGCTTGTTCAGAAACCTTTCATTCTGATGTATTATTGTTTACTTAACCACAACAGCCTACTTAACTCAGCTACTCTGTCTAAGACATGGATCAGCCCTGCAATCAGTATAACCTGTGTTTAAGCCTGCAATAAGTTACATGCCTGACTATCAAGTTTGTTTATGCTATTGCAGAACTCAAGAATTCGGAAAGCCTGTTAGACCCCAGGCATTAGTGCTGCAAACATCACAGTATTTAACTCAGTATTTTTATCATGGTAATCCAGGTACAAAAAAAAGCACTTTAGAGAGTAATTTTTTAAAAATAACTGTTTAAATACAAGAAAGAAAAACATGTTGCACCTTCTGTTTCTACAAGTAGTGATAGACATACACACCTAGTCTACATACTTAATTTTTGGTTTAGATTTATGGCCAGGAACTGGGGTGTTAAGGCAGTAGCAGCAGGAGGATAAAACTTGACACAGTGAGCCATAAATCAAATAACCACAGCTGATATCCCCAGGACACAAATCAAGCTTTCAGCTTTTTAGTGAAGGACAGGCATGAACTAGGCGTGAGGTGGGGCTCTCAGGTGAATTACCAGTATCAGCCGGGCAAAATGCAAATACAAAACAGATCTAACATGCCAAAAAGCCCCTGAAAAACAGCAGGATAAGCTGTTCTGTTAAGGTATCATTATTTTTTTTTTATTAGAGGTAGAAATACAAAGATAAATAGGATATATTATGTGATTTAAGAAATCCTCTCATATGTGTGAGCTTAATCACAGACTTTCAGCTCTTGTGAAACCCTTCCTGGACAGTCAGGAGTTGAGAGACACAAATCACTAAAAAACATGTCTAAAATGTAATGCCTATATATAGTACGACAAGAACACCTAAGACAAACAGAACCCACTCAGGATGGGCTACTTACCACAGAGCCACATGGGAAAAACTGTGATCAGTCTAGACTCATATGACTGAAACTTTGTACTGCTGCACGGGTTAATTATGCCCAATGTATGCTGGAGGAAAAACAATTTTTTGTTTCACTCTGTTTTTTCAGGAATGTAAATGAAATGTTCTTTTGTCTCTACATAGACCATTTGTGGACAACAGGCAAAGACCAGATACTTGTTTACCTTTTGTATGAATATGGTGGAGGAGGGAGACAGGTAGGAGAAGGACTGAAACACTATACATAGTCATGCTGAAATGAAGAATTTGAGAGTGCTCACTTCTCTCCTGTACGATCCCATGCTCCACTGAAAAAACAAATGGTCTCTACATTCAATCCTGTCATCTGCTGTCTTTGGCAGAAGCGATATAAAGGTACACATTTCCTGCACTATGCTTGTAGGAAAGGTTGAAAAGATGTGGCTGTGTTTACCCAGCCTATAGTTCATAATGTGCTGTGTGATGCTACTCATCAGGAAGCAAACATGATGTTAAGTAATAGTAAATCGGTACAAGCCAAAGTAGAAAAGTGAGAATAAACCATAACATTCATCTTGTGCCTAAGAGGCTATTTAATTAAATAAATGTTTTCTGCCACCTTGGAGTAATTGTTTTTTGTCCAGCTAAGATTTTCTTCACGTAACACTACATTTAGTAAAGACTACTATCCATAGTCTTTGAAGAAAATTCACCTATTGCCTGTTCTCACTGGCAGGAAATAGTTGCCCAGCGCTTTGAAACCTCTGAAGGAAGGACGCTCATAAGGAAAGAACAGATATACATATAAACTCTATGGGACTCTGTGAATGAAAAATATCTAAGAAAAGGAGCACATGCTCCTCTGATGCTGAAGAGTTAATCTAAGACGTATAAGTAAATTCAAATTTCATAACTGTATCAATTCCTTTTGAATTTTTATAGACTGGTAGCTAATGACAGATATCATCAGCTACCTGGAAACTTGGTGATTTATTATATCGAGTACTAGCAGCACTGACGTACACTGCCTTGTTGTAGGCAAAGGTACCTGATAATCACCGTCAATAGTATTACACCCCATCGCAGCCTGAAGTCCAACCCAGTAATTGTTTTTTTCCTCACTTACCACCATAACTAGTGTAATAAACAGGCTATTCAGCATTTTTGGCTTGAGGGTGGGGATGGAAATCCCAACGTATTGGTACCTGAGTTCTGGACAAATGTTTAAGTCATGGGGTGAAATGTCTTTCTTTGGTGGCGCCAGGTTG
Source organism: Cuculus canorus (assembly GCF_017976375.1). Classification (NCBI taxonomy): domain Eukaryota; kingdom Metazoa; phylum Chordata; class Aves; order Cuculiformes; family Cuculidae; genus Cuculus; species Cuculus canorus. The sequence goes on along the minus strand of NC_071404.1, from coordinate 30,535,308 downwards.
TCTGTGGTGCGGTTCAGCGGAAGGGCAGCGCTGCCCCCCTCCCTCTGCCCGACACACCGCCGGGGCCGACCCGTCTCGAAAGAGCACCCCAACACGTGCTGAAGGGGGGCGACCGGGCACTATTGTTAACTGCTGTCCCGACCAAATGTAACCGTTTCCGCGAAATGTATGAAAAGGGGAGGGGAGCGTGGCCCGGGTGCGCCTCTGGGTAGCTGCAGCCCTGCCTCCGCCACGCCCCAGCGCCGGACACCTTACTTTGCTGACTTCATTCCACAATGAAGAGGTATTTTATACTCTCGGAATTTTAGTTTCTAGAGTGTGTTTATAACAGAAGGCTGCAAAGTATTTTCTGATTTTCACATGTGTTTCTTAAAATGTATTTTAATTGACTGGAACTCTGAATTCAATTCCACATTTGTTATTAACTACCCAGAAAAGAAAGGTGTTTTGTCTTTTTTTTCCAGACGCTACATATCAAGCATAATGAGTGTTTTCCTTTCTTTTCCCTTAGTTTAAGATTTGGTTTTATAATACAGGCACACTTTTAATGTGAATACGATGTAATGACTGCAATGCTTTCACCCTTTTCTATTTGTATAAGAACAAACGGCAAGATTGTTAGAAAACAGAACTCTCCTTGTATGGACCTGGCATGGCAGGAGTTAAACGGCTCAAAGCAGGTGATTGCCCCCAGCCCCGGTGGCAAGTCCAAAAGTGCAAGTCTGGAAGTGCCTGGGGGTGGGTGTGTGTGTGTATGTGTGTGTGTGTGTGTGTATGTGTCACGCCTGACCCTGTTATCTGTCAGTCCCACCGGATTTGGTGAGGGGCAGGGACAGAGACCTTAAAAATCCCCGTTAAAGTCTGCAACACGGTCTTTGTCTTGTCCTATGTTGTTTTGTCTTGCGTTGTGTCGTGTGTAGATACTCAGCATCTCCTGGACCCACCAGACAAAGAAACACATGCTGTTACATCCGGAGTTCCTAAGGTGGTGACTTATCTCTCATCTTTCCTAGTTCTCTTATAACTATTTCTCTCTTTTATCCTTTCCTGTCTTTTCTCCTTCTCTCCCCTTTCTCTTTGCAACATGTGCAGCTGCAGCGGACTGTAGTTGGCGGTTTTAGTTTGATTTTGGGTTAGACTCCAGGAAGCATTAGGGCTCTCCATGCTGTATTCACCACAGGCTGTTGCAGTAACTTTTGCGGCTGCAGCTTTTCCTGCCAGTGCTGTTCTGTACGGGTTGTTTTTTCATTTGAATCCAGTGTTTTAAGGGCATGCATCTTGTTTAAAGTGGGCTCTGACACTCCTATTAGGTAAAATTCAAAACTAAATATATCTCAATATAATTTGTTTCAGAGAATGATCCTCAGTAGATACAAAAAATCCAACTGGATAACAAAGGATATATTAGAATATATAAACAGTTACCAAAATAGTTCCAAACAGTTACCAAAATAGGTTGTTTTTTCATTTGAATCCAGTGTTTTAAGGACACACATCTTGTTTAGTAAGAGATATCGTGTACACCCCTACCCCTGAGTGATTTTAGATTGCTCTGGCACCATGCCGGGATAAAGAGCTCACTTTCTTTTTTCACATCTTTTGAATTGGCAAAGCGAACAGGTCCAGTGGAGTCGGGGGCACATCTGTCTTGTCTTTCTGTCTCTCTGCAAATGCCAGGCAGCGCGGCCACCCCACTGAAACTAAAATGACCCCTCGGACTCCACTGGCCACAGTAAATGAGCGCAACGCTGAGGACCACACATCTCATGGAGATGGACAGCAGGAAGTTTCCTCTCGAACTGGGCGCTCTGGAGCTTGCTGCAGGAACTCTGTAGCTTCCTGTGCAGATGAGCAGCTACACGTTGGAATTTACAAACTCCTTAAAACGATTGGAAAGGAGAATTTTGCAAAAGTAAAACTGGCACGGCACACCCTAACTGGCAGAGAGGTTGCCATGAAAATAATTGACAAAACACAGCTGAACCCAACTAGTCTACAAAAGCTCTTTAGAGAAGTAAGAATAATAATCTTAAATAATGCAAATATAGTGAAGCTCTTTGAAGTTACTGAAACTGAAAAAACTCTATTTAATAATGGAATATGCAAGTGGGGGGAAGTTTTTGACTGTATGGTTGCACATGGAAGAATGAAGGAAAAGGAGGCTAGAGCTAAATTTAGACAGATAGTATCTGCAGTGCAGTATTGCCATCAAAAACATCTCGAGAGATCTCAGGGCTGATTTTTTTTAATTTTTTTTTTATTGCTAGATGCAGATACAAACACTGAAATAGCTGGCTTTGGTTTTAGCAATGAGTTCACAGTTGGAAATAAACTGGACACTTTTTGTGGCAGCCCACCGTATGCTGCTCCACAGGTCCTTTAGGGTTAAAAATATGATGGATCTGAAGTAGATATTTGGAGTGCAGGTGTTATTCTGCACACCTTTGTGAGCGGATCTCTCCGTTTCAATGGACAGACCTTAAAGGAACTTAGGAAAAGAGTGCTAAGAGGAAAATATAAGATTCCTTTCTACATGTCCACAGACTGTGAAAACCTCCTCAAATGTTCCCTCGTGCTAAGCCCAACAAAAAAAGAGGCACTTGAGCAAATTATGAAGGACAGGTGGATCAATGCAGGGCATGGGAAGAATGAACTTAATCCTTTTGTTGAACCAGAACTAGACATCTCGGACCAGAAAATAATAGATACTATGGTAGGAATGGGATATTCTCAAGAAGAAATTCAAGAATCCCTTAGTAAAATGAAGTATGATGAAATCACAGCTACATACCTACTGCTGGGAAGAAAATCATCAGAGCTGGATGCAAGTGGTTCAGTTCAGCAGCAATCTTTCACTTGCCAAAGTTAGGCCAAGTAGTGATCTTAATAATAGCACTGTACAATCTCCTCACTACAAAGTTCAGAGAAGCATATCTTCTAGCCAGGAACAGCAGTAGTATAGTGATCACGCTGGACCATCCATCTCCTCACTAGCAGCATATCCCAAAAGATGCCAGACTAGTACTACAGACAGTGACCTCAAAGAGGAAGGAATTCAGACAAGAAAATCCAGCAGTAGTGCTGTTGCAGGAAGAGGAATTGCACTGGCTAGTCCAATGCTTGGAAATGCCAGCAATCCCAATAAGGCTGATATCCCCGAGCACAAGAAAAGTTCAGCTGTACCTAAGTAATAATACTGCCTGCAGAGCAATAACACAGCACAGCACATATGTTTGTAGCGGAAGAACCACTGCTGATAGGCATTCAGTCATACAAAAAGGCAAGGAAAACAGCACTATTCCCGATCAAAGAACTCCTGTTGCTTCAACTCACAGCATTAGCAGTGCAACCACACCTGACCATATTAATTTCCCCAGAGGAACAGCAAGTCAGAGCAGTTGTCACAGCTAGCTCAGATAGCAACATACCTACAGTGGACCACCAGCTTCTCCCAGTGTGTCACATGAAGCAACACCACTCTCACAGATTCAAACAAAGGGTTCCACTAATGTATTTAGTAAAGTAACTTCCAAAACAACAAAATCCAGCTGGGAGACACTTGAACAAATTACCATTTACCTGGTCACGACAGGGTAGAAAACACCATCATCTTGACATTTCACCACCTCACCATAGACCTAATAGTCCTCTTTTAACTGCTCCAGAGTTATTACCTGTGAGGATGGGCCAGGAGAAACCTGCTTTATTAACAGTGTAAGAACTTTGATTTTACTATGTGCATCAGCCGGGGGTACTCATCAGCAGGATGGCAAAACAATGATACCACCTGCAACTTGACAGATAACAGCTTATGATAACCACTATGAGGTTCCCCATACACATTTTCCCCTTAGAGGCATTCCCCTACACACAAAACCAGCAAACACCCTATTCCTTTGGGCTGATCAATGTGAATGCAATATCTGTAAGTATCCCACTCCCTTCAGGCTAGCTTGGGGATGCTCTGATAGAAAATTTTACTGGTATTTAACATTGACACATCATGACGGCCTAAAGGGTATCCCTTCCCTATGCGCCAACTGAGTTTTCTATTTCACCATTCCACGTAAGCAAACCATGCACCAATTGTTCATCCAGAATGGACAATCTCTGGAATACAACCTCCAGACCACTATATCCCCAGGCAACTGGTGGGGATGCTTTTTGAAGATGTCTTATCCCTTACAGAGTTTTAAGGCAGCACCAATTTATTTTAGAAAAGGTCACGTGGCAGATACACACCCTAAGTAAGTGGACAAGGTTTGCATTTGGAGAACTGAATTTACAGGTGCAACAAGTGTCAAAGATGTCTCCTCAGAACCATCTAGCCTTGGATGTGCTGCTTCTTAAAGAGAACAGAGTCTGCAGAATGTTAAACCTCACTCACGGAGTGCTGTGTCACCCTTCACAATTCATCTACTTCAACAGAAGCAGCTCAAGCCAAGATGAAGTAAGTTGTGGACCAGACTGCTGAACTGTTGCCATCAATGCAACCTAGAAAGCTGCATGGAAGAGAAGGACCTGGGGGTAACGGTTGACAACCGACTGAACATGAGCCACCAGTATGCCCAGGTGGCCCAGGCAGCCAATGGCATCTTGGTTTGTATCAGAAACGGTGTGACCAGCAGGTCCAGGGAGGTGATTCTGCCCCTGTACTCGGCACTGGTGAGACCGCACCTTGAATCCTGTGTTCAGTTGTGGGCCCCTCACTGCAAAAAGGATGTTGAGGCTCTGGAGCGTGTCCAGAGAAGAGCAACGAAGCTGGTGAGGGGGCTGGAGAACAAATCCTATCAGGTGCGGCTGAGAGAGCTGGGGTTGTTCAGCCTGGAGGAGGCTGAGGGGAGACCTTATTACTCTCTACAACTACCTGAAAGGAGGTTGTGGAGAGGAGGGAGCTGGGCTCTTCTCCCAAGTGACTGAGGACAGGACAAGGGGGAATGGCCTGAAGCTCCACCAGTGGAGGTTCAGGCTGGATATCAGAAAAAAATTTTTCACGGAGAGTCCTTGGGCACTGGAACAGGCTACCCTGGGAGGTGGTCGAGTCGCCTTCCCTGGAGGTGTTTAAGAAACGGGTGGATGAAGTGCTTAGGGGCATGGTTTAGGGAGTGTTAGGGATGGTTGGACTTGATGATCCAATGGGTCCTTTCCAACCTAGTCATTCTATGATTCTAAGGACTGGTTCAACAGCTGGGCTCTGAGCTCATGGCTACACTGCACCCTGCAGTCCTTGGGACTCACAAGGTGGGCATCATGGTTTACAAAACTTAGGATTAATGTTAGTTTCTGGATTTATGTTTTTGATGATTGGCCTAGCAACTGTCCACTGCATGGTTAACCGTCTTCTTTCTCTTCCTTCTGTTCTCCTGCTGTTTGTTATATGCAGCTTGCCACTGAAGAAGATGGAAGCGTGCAGGGCACTCTGTGAGCAGAACAATACTCACCTGCTTGAGCCACGTGGTAGTATATGGACCTGGCATGGCATGAGATAAATGGCTCAAAGCAGGTGATTGCCCCCAGCCCCAGTGGCAAGACCAGAAGTGCTAAAGAGCATGTCTGGAAGTGCCTAGGGAGAGGGTACATGCCTGAGCCTGTTACCTGTCAGTCCCACCTTATCCAGTGAGGGGCAGGGACAGAGAGCTTAAAAATCCCTGTGAAAGCCTGCAACATGGTCTTTGTCCTTTGTCTTTTGTCTTGTCCTATGTTGTTCTGTCCTGTGTTGTCTCGTGTGTAGACACCTAGCATCTTCTGGACCCACTAGACAAAGAAACACATGCTGTTGCATCCGGAGTTCCTAAGGTGGTGACTTATTTCTCATCTTTCCTAGTTCTCTTATAACTATTTCTCTCTTATCTTTTCCTATCTACTCTCCTTCTCCCTCTTTTCTCTTTGTAACATGTGCAGCTGCAGCAGGCTGTAGTTGGCGGTTTTGGTTTGATTTTGGGTTAGACTCCAGGAAGCATTAGGGCTCTCCATGCTGTATTCGCTACAGGCTGTTGTGGTAACTTTTGCGGCTGCGGCTTTTCCTGCCAGTGCTCTGTTCTGTATGGGTTGTTTTTTCATTTGAATCCAGTGTTTTAAGGGCATGCATCTTGTTTAAAGTGGGCTCTGACACTCCTATTAGGTAAAATATATTCACAACTAAATATATCTCAATATAATTTATCTCAGAGAATGATCCTCAGATACAAAAAATCCAACTTGATAGCAAAAGATATATTAGAATATATATACCAGAAAATAGTAGTGAATATATAAACAGTTACCAAAATAGTTCCTTAAATATCAAATTATAACACAGAACACACATACAAATCATTATCTTTTACTACACGTTCTTTAAAAAAAAAAGCTTGTATTTTTTAAGGTGAATGCATTACACCCAGAAAAAATATTTTAGTACATGCAGCACAACTCTTAGCCTGCGACTTCCAGTTGAAGAAAACATCCTAATAAACTGAAAAAACACCGACTTATTTGCTTTGTGCATGCTTTCTTAGCAAGCAATTTTTATTTAAAAAAGACCTTCTGTAATGAAAGTCTTTTTAGTACTTCCTTAGCTATTACTCTGCTTTTTGTTCATTATTCAGTTACAGTCCTGCACTAAGAGCTTTAACTTCACGAAAAAATAAATAATTATGCTTCTGTACCTCTTTGAATTTAGTATTTCACATTGTAAGTGCATTACTATTTGAATAATTACAGCATATATTAATAGGAGAAAATATTCTATTGAATATTTAGCTATTTTATAATTATTTGATTACATGCGACTCTCCTACCGGGCAACAATGGCAGAAGGAAGGAGTCCAATCAATCCAAGGATTCTCTTCCTAAAGAAAAGACAAATAGGGCTCATGTCATATCTGTAGCTTAATTACTTTTTAAACTGGAGAAATTTAAAATAAAACCTTCTTGATCCCATTTTTAAGTTTGTTGTCCTGCACACGTATAAGCATTCAGCTACCTTTTGAAAAGCACACCCACATATCATTATATATGCAAAAACTAAAAATACAATAAACATGATAACAGGGAAATGAGCAGCTCCGCTCCACTCATTGATGCTTCCATGATAGTCAACATATTTCCATAATTTTAAAGTATGATTGCCGTATTTATTGAACTCCACTCATTAATGGCATTTTATATTAACATCCAATCAAACACATCCATATATATCCAAACATGTCAATATTAAGTGTGAAAACTATGTAACATTTTAGTAAGGGACACATTCTGTCTTGGTACAAGCCACCGGTTAACTAGACACTTTAAATCATGTGACTGCAAACTGGTTTTCAGTTTTCCAATTTTTCTTTCCCAGAGAAGAAACTAGAATTCCACGTGAAAAACCTGTGTGCGCTATACAGTATGTATAGAAGTTTGCTGCCATCCCGAAGCATCACAGCTATCTGCAAGAAATGCAGCAGTGTTATTGCAAATCCTAAGAAATTTAACTCAGGTCAAGACACAAACGCCACGGTGTGCTTATAATTCACAGGCTAGAGAGTCCTCTCAACTGTAGGATGCAAATACCATTCTGTTTAAAAAAATACAGCACAGCCTGCTGTATTCTATTTTATTAAATCACAGCCAAGATCACAGAAGGAAGTGAGAAAACAAACGCCTCCCATATAGCAACCCATTGTTGCTGTGTATCCCCATTAAACAAAAAAGATCCAAAGTATGGCAGAAAAACAATCCTACCCAGCAAGAGACAAGGCTACTGAAAACAAAGACGACTCTGCGTCATTCCTGTTAAAGCTGTGCCACTGTAAAGGCAAAGAATTCTGTAATTTGTAGGAGTACAAACTTTGCGAGAGTCATCCCAAGGAACAGAGCATTTAGTAGGGGGCGACACATCCTCACCCCTAACACATGCCCCAAGACAACTTAAATTTATGCAGTCAGTCGTTAGGATAGATTATTTCAAGGGAGGAGATGGCATTGAACACTCTCAGTCACAACCAAACTGAATCTTTCAACTCTTATATCAGTAAGGTTAACAGATAGGTTGATAAATAAAAGGTTATTCAATTCCCTCATCCCTCATGTTAAAAGCAAACAGCTACATCAAACTGCAGTCTCTGAATATGCTCGCGTGCTTGGTATGGCCTGAGAATACTGACAAAATAGAGCCCTTGGACACATTAGCTGAGGATTGTAAGTGGCTGAATGGGGAGTAGGTGCTAAACTGCTCCAGTTACTGCACACTGAATGTGCACAGAAGTAAAACCCTAGACACTCTAGAGATATAAATCAACCAGGAGTCTTTTGATTTTAGGCATCTCCTGGGTAAGGCAGCAGCTATGTGAGATTTCTCAGATCACATTTTTTGACTTAGGCACCTGAATTCTCCCTACATCCTGCTTTAGGTACTTAAGTCCCTTATTAGATCTGGCCAATAAACTCTATCTGTGTCTACTCTACCTGCTTAAGTATTTTAGATCCTATTATGTTTTGCCTCCCTTTTTATTTTTAAAGAGATCCTTATCATTCTAACATGTAGTTAACTGTTTATCCTATGTGTAGTTGGGGTTTTTTTTAATACTTACTAGTGCATACATAATTACTAAGTGTAATTTAGTAAAAGTGCTAAGAACCACCAGCTCCAATTTTCTCAAAGGGAATTAAGATCCCCTGGAGAACCCACACTGTAGCACCATACAGAAATGACAGAGCTAGTGGTAGCAGTCCAGCCCTGTTCAGCTCACTTGGTTAACTTTTCAGATCAAGTTGCAAATAAAAAAAAAAATACTCAAAGCCAACTTCTATTCAGCAAACACAGGTTAGCATTTGTTTGACTGCAGTGATGCTGAGCATTTCTCCATTTAAAAGTCCACCTGCCGGAACTACCTCACTAAAGCCCCAAAAGTCTACTAAGCAACAAAGAACAAACACAACAAAACCAAGCTGGTTCTGAGCATTCATTATTCCTTAGCCAGGGCTGAAGTAACTCAGACATCACCCGATAAAGCCCTCAAAAGGCATTCAAGAAATGTTTTTTTTCATATGGTTTGAGATACCCTTTTTTATGTTTATTTGCTTTTTCTATAAGAAAAGTGTTAACACATTTTTGTAAAACAATTAAGTTCTCAGGAACATAACACCTTTACTTTTTAAAAAAGGGTTGCTTTTGCTTCATTTTGTTTCTACTGCTGCTGCTATCTGAAGATCTTAAATAAGAATAATTGTGTACAATTTACCTAAAGCAGGGTTAAATACTTAAAGTAAATACTTAAAACAGTATTTTATTGTCATCGTATGTTTAATTGGGTTACACACGTTATGTGTACAAGGCATGCCTTATAGAAACATCACATCAACAGCTTAAAAAGCATAGGAAAGGAATGTAGTTCTGCCTCACTGTACTGACGGCACAGTGCTTTGTAGGTAACTTTCTGAACAAGGACAACTAAGACTTAAATGAGCAGTTGCACAATATTTCTCTGCATTAAGAAGGGAAAAGACAAACCCTAAAAGTCTGTCTTAGAACGGCCCCCATGAACTTTGCAATGGTATGGTTTTGTTTTGCTTTAAAGTATCATTTATCTGACCCTACAAGACGGAAAAAAAAAAAAAGAAAACAACCAAGGGATTTTTGTGTGTGTGCTATTTTTAATGGAGTGATGGCAGAGCTGTGTGTGTTATCTAATCTAGTAAAAAGTTGCATGTCTTTTTTTTTTCCTCTCTTACATAACTATCACATCCTGATGGTAACACGAAGAAAAATTAGAAAATTGAGTTTTTTCTTGTTTAGTTAAATATGCCAAAGGTGAAATAATACACCAAAACCAAACCTTGAAGTATCAGACGTAGCATAAAGATGTGAGAATGATTGCATGGGTTAATACCAAGGCCCAACTAGTCCCAGTACCCTGTTTCCAACAGTGATCAAAATGAACATCTAGAGAATACGGACGAGGTGAACATACAGTCAGATTTCTCCCCAAATAATCTCCCAGGTGCCAGAGATATGTGTGTCAGGGATTTCCCAACTCAAAAGTGTTTATTTTTTATGTAATGCATTCTCTTGAAGGATTCTCTCTACTCTTCCAGCATACTGCTGGCATGTATTTAAAAACAAATTTGAAGTCTGTATAATTAAGCTGATGAACTTCAACAACTTTCTACAACCACACAGAACAAACTTAAGCAAAAAAAAAAATCTTTTGTCTATCAGAACCTACACCATTTTTTTTTCCTGATGCACAGAAGTACTGAGTTTCCAAGGGAAATCTTAAGACAATAGGGGCAACTGGGAATGTAGGAAACAACACATATTACAAATGTTATGAGACAGTAAGAGGCTATAGTGACAGTACTGCTAGTGGAAAGAGCCAGCTTTCAAGAAAGTGCTAACTAAAGATAGAGTTCTACAGCTGGTGGAAGTGGTGTAAAACAGCAGGCTCACTACACATTTATTCATCCCTCCCACCCCAACTCCCAATTAAATTAATAATTCCCAATTCTGTTCCTGCAGAGGACAACCTTACTATCCTAATTCCAGCTTTTTAAGGAAGTCCCACAAGCCCTTGAACTTTGTCCCATTTTGGTTTTTGTCTCCATTTCCATGGGTACTCTAATCTGAAATGCAAAATAGTATCTCCCTGACACTTTGTGAAGTATCAGCTCACACCTGACACCTCTAAATAAGAATCCATAATCCATTCAAGCCCTTCATAATTCAAAGCATTTTACGTCATCCCACCACTATTCAAGTTCACACCACAGGCACCTCTTTTACTTTGATCTTTATTTACATTGTTACTTCCTAACTCATGCCTTTTTAAAATTAATTATTATTAGGGGCTATATTTTCTGTCTCTTCACATTTAAAATATATTCATGCTCTCCTTCACATTTCAAATACCGTAACATCTTTTTTCTTTGACTTCAGGAACTGAAAAGACACTGTAAAGGAATAGGATGTGTTTCAGAGCGGATGGAATTCAGACAAAACACCTGGATATAAATCCATATGCATCTGCTTATTTCCACTTATGGCATCTGTGCTTACAGCCCGCCTAGCAGCCTTCAGTATCATCCTCCAGCCTGTCATATGTGAAACACAGCTCAAGATAAATATAGCTTCACTCCTTTCACGAGGCTGTAAATTAATTTTCCTGATGTGTAAATCTTGCCTAGAAAGTTTCAGAGGAATTATTGTATTCATCTGAGAATTCTGATTTATGACAGCCTTCTAACTCAAACTCAAAAAAGGCATCATGGCAACTGTAAATACATAGCACTTACACAATATCCTTTAAGCTTTCATTAGAGGTAGTCAGACATAAGTAGAATCAGAGGATGGCTTGGGTTGGAAGGGACCTTAAAAATAATGTAGTTCCAGCCCCGCTCCCAAAGGAAAGCCTCAATATTAACTCTCGAAAATGCACTGCGACTACTACTTAGCTTCGGTAAAGTAAATCGGGTACTTTCTTTAGAGTTTAGCCTATAATAGTAAGTTATAATAGTAACACTCGTGAAAAATCAAAGTTCACTGCTCGGGCACAGCAGCTCCGCACAATGAAAAAACCTACACCCAGGGCTGGAAACAGCCAAGAAAAGAGGAAGAAACAGACAAACTCCAAGCACAAGGAGCTTTTACCTACTCTCGTTCCCTCCGTTAAAAAGCTAACACAGAAGGATAGAAGCGGAGCAGCCCGAGACGAGCATCCCGCGAGGAGCCCCACTGCCGGGAGCCCATCCCTCTTTCCCAGCGAGCTGCCCTCCTCCCCCAGGCCCCGCCGCTTTCTCCCTCAGCCCTGGGGCAGAGAGGACGACGGGGATCCCCCTTCCGAGGCGGGCAGCGGGGGAGGGACAGGGTTTCCCCCCAGCCCAACCCAGCCCTCTTCCCCCCGGCGGTGACTCACTGCCCGGCCGCCCGGCGCCATCCCCGCCCCCCCCGCCTGGCCGGCGCGCGCACGGAGCGCTATTTTGTAACCTCCTTCCCTCTATGCACCGCCCACTGCCCGTCCGCCCTCCTCCTCCGCCGCCGCCGCCAATGGCCATCTGGCCCAGCCATCAGCTGCCGCCGCCGCTTTATGTAAGCCGGGCGGGGCCAAGCGCGCGCGCGCCGCGGCGGAGAGGATTGAAAGGGAGGGCGGGCGCTGGGCGCGCGCCGCCGCCTGGCAGGGCGGGGAAGGTGTGGGGGAAGAGACGGGACCCTGGCCCCGTGCCGCGCGCGCGGAGGCGCGCACGTGACTGCCTCCCCCCGCCCGCCCAGGCGCCGCGCTTCCTCCTCCCCGCGCCGCCAGTGCCTCAGCGCCGAGCCGAGCCCGGCGGCCGGAGCGGCAGCGCCACACCCCCTTCGCCGGGCAGCCGATGGCGTTCTCTCCTGCCGCCGTGAGCTCGGACGCGTCGCCGGGCGGCAGCGGGAGCTCGGGCGAGGAAGCGGATGGAGACCGTGTGCCGCCGGTGCCCGGGAGCCGCCTGAAGGAGGCGGCGGGCGCGTCCGTGGCGTCGTTGTGCCTCGGGGCGCTCGGCGGGCCCCAGCGCCTCAGCTCCCTCGTGGAGTGCCTGGTGCTGAACTACCGGCTGCGGCAGGGCCCGGGCCGCGAGCGCGGGGCCGAGGCGCCGCTGCGCTGCTGCGGCTGCGGGCGGTTCCTGGGCGAGCCGGTGACGGTGCCGTGCGGGCACACCTACTGCCGGCGCTGCCTGCGCGGGGAGCTGCGCGCCCGCTGCCGCCGCTGCCGGGACTGGCTGCCGCCGCCGGCTCCGCTGCGCACTAGCGTCGTGCTCAGCCAGCTGGCCGAGAAGTGGTTCCCGGGAGAGTGCCAGAGGGCGAGGACCGGCCGGCGGCTGGAGGAGCTGCTGGCGCAGGGGCGCTTCCGAGAGGCGCTGGGGGCCGCCGGGCAGGCTCTGCGAGCAGGTGAGGAGGATGGGGAGCGCCCCGAGCCGCGTTCCCTCGCTCCCCTGACCCCGATCCTCGCCCGTGTCCCGGTGGGAAAACCGCGCGGGGACCAGCCGAGGGTGGGGGGTGTGCCGCCTCCTGCCCTTCGTTCCTTCCGCCCCGCCTTTCAGCGCTCGAGAGGGGGAGCGATAAAGAAGACGCAAAGTTTTCTCGAGTTCGCCGCGAGGATGCGGGCACTCTCCCCTTGGTGGGGACGCGTGGCTGCCGGCAGCTCGGCTGAGCGTCGGCGCTGTAGCGGGGGCGCTTCGGAGGCGTGAAGGAGCGCCTTGTCTGGGCTGCTGCTGCCCTCTTTCCATACACGCTCTCGTGGGATTTGTTTACGGAAGAGTTTGTGAGCTTTGTTTTGTTTTGTACTTGGTTGTCGCTGCGTATGGACGAGAGGAATTCCGTTACTGCGCTGAACCATGTTTCCCGAGACAAACTCGTTTTCACGGTCTTAAGTGTCACCGATACAATTCCCAGCAGGCCGGGTCCGTTGCATAAGCAGACGGGCATGGAGGGGGACAGGTTGTGTAATGGCAGTGACATCATAGGTGGGTGTGGTTGAAGTTTTGTAATAACATTTTTGAGAGAGGGTGCGAGACAGGAGGTCCAGGCACGCTTTGAGACCAGCCTGTGTCGAGGGCAGGCGGTACAGCTGGTACCGTGAGCGCTTGGGAGAGAGTCGGAGTTTAGTCTTGGTACAGGGAGTCAGATTTGTACGATCCATACACGTAGATGCATCCTGTGACAGATTCCTTTGTTGTTTTTATTCTATTGTGGGTACATACACCTGCTGACCTGTGGGTTTGCGTGTTTGTGCCATTTTGTTTCTGTTCAGAAATTTAGGAATTGATATTTTTACAGATTAAATGCATTACGTGTCTACAGTTGTCTGCAGCGGAGAAAAAACCCAAAAGGTTGCATAAGTCTAATCCTTCCAATCTGTTCTGGGAAGATACGTTAGATCTAATTCTAGAATAAACTATTTTCAATGTAGATGTAATTAAATCTGAGATATGTTTTGTATGTCTTTTGACAACCTAATTTAAAGTGGTTCGGTAGTGGTCTTCAATTCTACTTTATTTGTCTGAGTGTTTCCAAAATGTAGACTCTGGGATAGATGTGACCTGAGAAATTGGCTGTTCTATTTTAAATCTTGGAACTGTAAGAAACAGCCTATCTTTTCATTATGTGTTCTGAACCATACAAGTCGCAAACAAATGGAATAAAAACTCTATGGCCTTCAGGGTACAAACTGCTGAACCCATTACTGCCTATAAGTGTTACAGGCATCCTGGTTTATGTTTCAAGATTGTTTTGAAAGAGTAAAACTAATTCTACAGACTCTAGTTTAACTTTCTTTTATGAAGGTAGCAATCCCATTTAGATATCTGTAGGGAAATAATTTTGACCCCTTTTTTTGTGGTGTGCTATATGTCTAATTTTGGCTTTAAAATTTGGGGATAGTTATAAACTGTGAAGCTTATCCACATTTCTGTTATTCAAATTCAGTACATGTGCTAGAATTAGGCACTAGAAGCTAAGTTTAAGATCTTTTGTACAACTATTTCCTGGGTCTCTAGTCCTGAGAACTATTGATATTCCAGGTATATTTCAAGCGTTCTGGTGAAGACACTGAAGAACTTAATTAATCAGAATGCAGGCATTCATTAAATGTCGATTCAGAGCTCACAACTACAAATCAAAGGTGATTTCAGGCCAACAGAGAATTAGGTAATACCTGCTGGTACACTTTGTCTTCGTCCAGAATGTGGATTCTTGAAAACACTTGGAGGTGGAAAAGTTGTAGCATAAGGAATGTATTCGTGTTTAAAGTTGTTCATGTTCTGTTTCAGTGCTTCCTCTCTGCTAGTTCATCTCTGATTCTTTTTAGTGCAGATAGAGTGTTAAAAAATTGTGGTACACATAAGTCTGATGTCCTAAGTGAGGCATTGGCATTAAACCTTTACTTGGAAGGCATATTTTCATAAGTTTCTTAGATTTCTTGAAACATCTGAAAGAGAACTATTTGCCATGATGCAGAAGTGGCTTTTGAAAAACACGAGGGATGTTGACATTCATGTAGTTAATATATTTCATTTCAACCCCCGCAAGGAATAGTTAAGGGCAATCTATTGGATTAAAGTGCAAGTGCAGCTTGTCTTTAGTCAAGTATCCTGAAACATACAGTTAATAGGCTTGAGTTTTGTCTGAATCACATTCTCGTTCCTGTAGGAGTGGGCCTGGGGAAGTTGGTTGACCAATTAATCTCCTGTTTAAACAGAATCAACACTGAGTTCAGAGCAGTTCACTTGAGATTTTGTCCAGCTGGGTCATCAAAACCTACAAGGATGATTCCATAGACTCTCTGGGCAACCTGCTCAAAGGTTAATTATCCTCATAGTGTAAAAGTTTCTCTTCATTTGGGGTTAGAACTGCCCTTGTTTCAGTTTATAACTTTATTTTCCTCCATGGACTTCAGTGAAGTGTGTTCTAGGTAGCCTCCTCTTGGCTTCCGGAAGGCTGTTGGGTTCTCCCAAGGCCTTTGGGAATTGTTTTCTGCTAAACAACCCCAGTTCTCTCAGCCTTTTCTTGTGGGTTGTGTGTTCCAACCCCTGATCATTGGGTTGAGCTTATACTACTGTATTAGTAAATACCATGTCCTAAAGTTTTTCTCCATAGTGGTTGTGATGTGCGTGTGTTTTTATTTTGAAGATTTTTTAAAGAACCCTACAAAAAGCATGCAGGATCAGACCAGAGGTGATCTATTTATTAGTATGCTTATGCTGACAGTAGCAAGGAGCAGATACTTCGGAAATGGTATGAATAAAGAACTCATAATGAGTGGGGGGTTTGTGTGTACATTTTTTTGTATGCTTTCTTACTAATGCAGCAATAACTGTTAGGCACAGTTCTGCCCTGAAAGTACTTAGTGTCTTTTTATTAAGATCATTTGTCTTTGTGTATGCTAGAAGTGATTTCTGAATTTACAATACATTGGGTTACTGAAATTGAAAATTCAAGCACAAATTGTGTTTCTGCTCTGTTTGGCCTTTTTTCTAAGGATTTAAAATAGTTTTGCATCATTCCTTTAGGAGGCAAACATTAAAATACACGCTGCAACATTTCAAAATAATGTTTTCATAATTATGAGGACTAGAAAAATAAATTATTGTTGCCGAATTGAACATTTAAATTGAGATATGTTTATCTTGCAAATGTTTAGACCTGATTTGTTTTATGTATTGATCATCATTGGCAGTCTTTGTGTGTTTGGCGGTCTTGAAGTCCGAGTTCCTTGTTTTTGTACCAGTTCAGTTGGAACCATGCTTTTCTCTTTCAAAAAGAACTGGACAAAATGTCCATCTGCTGTAGACCTGAACTCATATTTTTATTTTCATTTTCATAGAATTGTAGAATCATAGAATAGTTTAGGTTGGAGGGGACCTAAAGATCATCCAGTTCCAACCGCCCTGCCATGGGCAGGGACATGTCCCACTAGATCAGGCTGCCCAAGGCCCCATCCAGCCTGGCCTTGAACATCTCCAGGAATGGGGCATCCTCAGCTTCCCTGGGCAACCTGTGCCAGTGCCTCACCGCTCTTATGGTGAAGAAATTCTTCCTAACGTCCAATCTAAATCTGCCCATCTCCAGTTTAAACCCATTGCCCCTAGTCCTATCACTACAAGCCTTTGTAAACAGTCCCTCCCCAGCTTTCTTGTAGCCCGTTCAATTATTGGAAGGTCGTTATAAGATCTCCTCAGAACCTTCTCTTCTCCAGGCTGAACAACCCCAACTCTCTCAGCCTGTCTTAGTATGGGAGGTGCTTCAGGCCTTTGATCATCTTTGTAGCCCTCCTCTGGACCCGTTCCATCAGTTCCCTCTCCTTCTTATGTAGAGGATTTCAGACGACACAATACTCCAGATGAGATCTCACAAGAGAGGAGTGGAGGGGCAGAATCACCTCCCTCGACCTGCTGTTTTCAAACTGCGTGTCGCCCTCTCCCCAGAAAGTTCTGCGGGTCATTTTCTGCACGGGAAAAGATCAGCTCCTTCTGCTGATCTTAAAAAAAAAATAGGTGGCTTATGAGAGAACAAAGACCTGCACTTAGTGCGATCTCTGAAGAAAATAATTTGCTTTGATACTAACTGTGCTAGACACCGATGAGTCAAATACAACAGGAAAAATTAAGAGTTTGCTCTGAGCCCCCACCTTTGTGAACAGTCACAAAACACAAAGCCACAGGAAAGCAGGCTTGAGAATTCTGCTTGCAAAATTATCTCTGTAAGTTAGACAAAGACAGTTGTCCAATCTTCTGTTAATACAAACATTTTACTATGTCTAAAATACAATATCTTGTCTGATAATATTTGTATTTGAAGAGAAACTGTCAACTCAAAAGACAGTGCTTTGGTTTCAACTTTGAAATAATCTGTCAGTCTTAATTCTCTCAACCGTTTCTTTTTGCACATAGTATTGTGGATCTAAATACAAAGCAATGTGTTAGCATATGTGGGAACATTGACCTGTCTAGCTTTTAAATGCAAAACAAGCTAATGTTGGAAATTATGAAAATTTAAAACGGACATTTCAAGTAGACTAAGATAGACTATCAAATTGAAATAATCCCCTCCCAAGAAAATCTTGTCAAAACAAAATTGAAGAACTATTTGATTTTAGTAGTATTCACAGCAGACCTATGTTTGACTTTTTATATTACATTCAATGAAAAACACAAGTGTATTTAAAAAAAAAAAGAAAAATCAAGAACAAAGCAGTGTGCTGACATTTTTCCAAGCACCAACTAGTTAGTTGTGCTATGAAAATAATAATTTTAGTGGCATAGAAATGGGTGTGCTTCCCATTTAGATGTTGCGGTAGTAAAAGTGCAAAATGCTACATGTTGGACATGGGAACTGGTATGTATTGAACACAAAGTAATGTTATCTCATAGCAGAGGTTTTACTGGTACAATTCCTTACAATGGGGCTGCCAGCTGGTGTGAAAAGCTTTCCGATATTGTCTGTCTCCTTTCAGACCACATAGTGATAAAGCCTACTTCTCATATTTACCAGATGGATACCATTGTGAAAGTGGTATCTGTACCTCCAGCCATTGTTGGAAGGGGTTGGACATTATAAAAACAAATGACAGTCTAAAGAAAAATGTGAACATTTGAAAGCAAGCTTGGTAATGCTTAGACTTTTTAATACATAATAGAGTAAATTCCCAGATTTTTGTGATTTTGAATGGGTGTACTGTAGAGCTAAAATCTACTTAGTCCTCCGTTTTTGTTGTCACAGCAGTACTGAGCAATACTTTATTCTGTCAGCCTCAGTGTTAGATCTTCTAAAATGTATTTTCTTGTTGCTGCAAGATAGATTAGAGTTTGATCTGTACGTTGAAAGACACGAGCCTGGAATTAATGCTACGTTTATTACTCGGACACTGGGAGGTTAGGGAGAATGTACTCCAGTAATTTTGAAAATATGGTGCAAAAAAGTGTGGTTATGACATCCTATATGCATACCTAATTAAAACTTAAAAATGTCTTTATTAAAAATGTTGCTTTAATTTTTGTCTTCAGATCCCAATGACTTAATGCTAAGAATATACAGAGCTGAGTCGTATATTGGCCTCCAAGAATATAAAACAGCCATAGAAGATCTAAATTTTGTAATTTCTAAAATGCCAAACTGGCCAGAGGTAAGTTGATGTGAACTCTTATTTTTTTTCAAAATGTATGCTTATCTATAAAATTAATGAAATCTTAATTATATTTGCATCAGGTTAAGAACCTAGGTCAGCTACCTTAAACATAATCTTGTGAGATACATAAAATGCTAAAAGGTATCTTAAGAGAGCTACTGATGAGATGCTACTGATGAGTACAGCACGTTAGACTTGATTAATGAGTCTACTTGGAACTGCTAATTTAGTCTTCATCAAAAACTTAGCTATTTTGATTTCATATCACAACATGAGATGGTATCTTTGGATTAAGTGCAGTAGAACTGACTTCTTGGGCAGTATTATGAAATTACTTTTGTGCTGCCTATAGTTACTTGCTATTGATTATGTCTTTTTAAGAGCACTTCGTGTGTTCTCTTTTAAATATTTACAAACTCAACTTCAGCTTAGTGTTATTTGACTGGATGGTTGGCTGAAGTTGTACAGCTCAGCTAGCTTTAATTGCTTGAAAGCAGAACTTCCAAGGCCTGTCCATTTGGTAGGCTGATGTAATTGAGTGAGAAAATTTCTTATGCTATGTAGAAGTTAGTCCGTTTAGAGCTCTGTGCTTCCCTGAAGTGGTCATACTTTGATTGTATTTCCCAAAGTCAGAGTGTTTTAAGCATTATCTGTTCCTTGAGAATATCACATGAGATGAGAGAGTGCTGTTGCCAGTCAGGACTAGAATTCTTGGCTCTGTGTTAAGCTCACATTTCTCTCATAGTTTTTGAGTTTTATTGGTAAAAGTTGGCTATATAAGTAGGACAACACTGTTTTCTTTTCCAAATGCTACCAAAGAGTGAAAAAATGCTTGGCACCAGCCATAAATTATTTTGTAATAGTATTGGCTAAAAAATGTAAACATGTGTTTGAGGCCATTTTTAGTGGCTCCAATACTTGGAGTTGAGAGTTTATGTTGATGTAACCTGTAACAGCTCAGAGTTGGGGGTTGTTTCGTTTGTTCCTTAATTTTTATTAGGACAATGACATTTCACTGCTTTAGCTTGGGAAGTTTTTCTTTGAAAAGCCTGAAGAAACTCAGTGAGAACCAATCTTTGCGAATAGTGCAGGCAGTGAGGAATCACTGGCCCTCAGATCTGTAAGATACTGTGTATTGCAGCACTCTCTAAACTCTTGAGCACAGCAACAATATCTTTTTTTTCACAAGGGGAGATAACTGCTGCTGTCTTGGTCTCTCCTGTGTTCATTAGTTACATGGCTACTGCAAATTCAGAGAGCATCCTACTTTTCACCCCTCAGCATTGGTAGTACTGTCTACTTTTGACTATATGTTTGCAAAGAAACCTCGCTTTGCTTATCTGAGCTTGTTTTAATAGATTGCTCCTTGTGTCTGTAGGAAAATAAACTCTCTGTAAGAGAAGAATTAGCATACTTTCTTTAGTTCTTCAGGATACATCTTAATAAAATTGCCCAAATCCATCAAAGATAATGCATGTCCTCATCTGGCAGCCATGTTTGACAGACTGTACTGTTAACACTTACAGTTGTTCCATAGAAATGGCACTCTGGGTCTTTTTGTTTGGTTGACTGTTTTTTTCTAAATTTAGTTTTCTGGCCCATTATCCAAAAATCTCACATGCAACTAGATGTTGTAGTTTTATCCAACTTTTGTCAGATAACTGTTGGTTTTATCTAACTTTTATTATGTTACTGCAAATGCAACTTTTCAAAATTGAGATAAATTGGGTAATGGACTTCAAGTTCCAACGTCCTTTAGTTATAGGTAGGTTCAGCAAAATTCAGTAGTCTCTTCTCTCCTTTTTTTATAGTAAGCAGATTTTTTTTTTTCCTAGCTGCTGTCCTAGTATTCAAGAACAAAATATTATTGCAGAAAACGATTCCAATAGTGCATTGTTTTGTGTTAAGAATATGGATTAAGATGGATGTGAGGGATATATGGTTGTGTGGATTGTGTTTTTTTGTAGTTACCGTTCTGCAGAGTGGAACAATAAGGCTTTTAATGAAATAGAGGGCCAAAAGAGGGTGTCTTGTAAGCTGTTGCATGAAGTTATGTAATAATTTGCACTACATGTCCCCTTTTTTCCCTTCTGCAGAAAGGGGAATTTAGGATCTTTTGTGAATTTAGCACTAGTTAGGTTTTTGGCTCTTCATGTTAAGCCAGAACAAATAACTGGAAGGAAACTAATGTCAGCCTATCCCATAGACTCTTTTAAAACATGTAGGGATGTGTGTTAGACAAGGCATACATATCATCCACACTGTGTATGGAAGAAGTTTCATTTTTTCTGTCATGGAGTCCTCCAATTCTAACCCTTGTAATAATGTACAATGTATAATTCATGTTACAGCCATGATCTCTAGCAATGTCCTCTTCATGGTATCTGTTTTTCAGGTCTACTTCCGGAAGGGAAAAGTGCTGCAAGACTCTGGCTTTGTAGGTGATGCCTTACAACTATTTCTACAGTGCTTAGCCCTTGATGAGGACTTCCTTCCAGCCAGGCTAGAAGTAGAAAGGGTAATTGTATTTATGAAATTAGATTGCTATCTCTGACTTGATTCCTTCTGCTATGGTAGTCTTTGAGTCTTCGATGCGTACAAAGAAGGTTCAGGTGGCAGACAAGTTCCTTTCAAGATGTATCATGTTATGTTGGAGAGATAGTCCTAATGTACAAGTTATAAGTACATATTTCAAAGTATATATGCTTTGAAGTTACTAGATGAAAATCTGGAAAACTGGAAAGCGGGCAGAAAGTTAAATATTCTAAGCTGAACTCTTTTATGCCCAGAGCACAAATTTTTCTTTGATAACAACAATTTACATTGAAAAGGCTGCACAATAATGAATTGATAACGTCTTAACTGTTCAAAGAGCTTGCTCACTAGTAGTAGAAATGATTTCTAGGTAAAGATGTTCTTTTTAGTACTATAGGTATGTCGGTTTCTGCTTGTTCTCAGTTTTTCTTTCTCAGTTACTGATTAAATAAAACTCTATTTATACGTTAACTTCGTGTAGATTAAATTGTTACTTTTGGTATGCAGTTTTATGAAAAAGGACCTAGCATAGCTTTATTATTATGAACATTTAGCTGTTTGTTTTCTAGACGTTGTGTGATGTGCTGTCACCAGAGAAGTTAGGAGAAAGTCTGAAAGAATCTGCTTGGAATTCAGCACATATTCGAAATAAAGCTTTTATACTTGGTTCTGAGGTGACTGAGTCTTACTGCAACTTACAGCTTTGTCCTGAGCAGGTAACAAAATCTATAGGATAACTTTTCCCTTTGTCCTGTATGCAAATATCAGATGTTCAGATACCTTTTTTGTCATACTTACTTTCCAGCCTAAATGGTGACTTTCTGTATTTGGCTAAGTTGAAAGAAAAGAACTGTGGTTTCAGTAATGTATTTTCATTAGGAGTGTTAGACTGTTCGTTCCAGTGAACTGCTTATTGGAAAGTATTAAGATTTGACATTAGTGACCTCAAAATAGAGAGAAATAGTTTTCCTTCTCTTTGGTGCAGATGAAGATTTTTAAATTGTTAATGCTAAGCCAATCTGAGTACTGTCTTGACTTATCAAATTCCTGTAGTTAACTAATGAACTAGCTGTGGGTATTTATTTGGCTTATACATCTTTGCATGTTCACATCTTGCATACTTAGATTTGTGTTACTTTTTAAGTACAGTTCAGTTCATCTTACTGTTATAGAGTTTAGGAGGATCAGAGATACTGGAGCCTGTCAGTGGAAGCTTAAATCGTGCACAGTCTGCCCATGCTCTTAATTCAACAGAAGACCTTGCCAAGGAAGATGGCTTAAAGAGAGTGTCTTCTGAACCCCTTCTCTCTGGCCAAGAGAAAGGTGCTTTGTTGAAAAGAAAGCTTTCCTTTTCTGAACAGGATACAATTACTTGCGAAGATGGAAGAAACAAACACAAAAAGCAAGGAGGTAAGCAGTCACTCACTTTAAAAGTTGAAGTATATACTGTGTAGTGCCATTCTTTGAAGGAGTATTCTGTCTTGCTTTCCTTTAGAAAGTACAAAAAGGGACATGACACTGGCTTTTGGAACAATTCCAGGGGATTTGATTGATGTATCAGATTTTGAGTGCTCTCTATGTATGAGGTAAGACTTCCTCCTTGATACAGTATTTCCACTATAGATGCTTGGTGATGTACCTGTTACACATACAAATTAGGTACTTACAGGTTGTGATGAGTTCTGATATCAGTTGATTTTTCAGCTTTCCTCTATCCCTGCAGTTAAATGCTTATTTAAATGTGTCACGTGCTCTAGTGCTATATAATACAGCATTATTTTAATCAAGCTGCCTTTTAAATTGAACTTGGTGTTGTTAACTGGTAACCTAAAAAGGACAGGATATTTTGTGGTTAATTGTTCGGATGTTTTTTTTTCAGTCAGTGCAACTATTTAACATTATTTTGCAAAGGCTAATGCTTAGGAGTATTGCCTGTGAACCCCATACTTCAGAATGTTAGTCGGCTTTAGTCTAGCTGATGTATTTGAAAGCTCTTACTGACTTGTCTTAGTTTTCAGAAATAAACATACTAAACTGTCCATAGTTGTTACTAGTGTGTAATACTGCTAGTAAAACATTTTAGGTCTTCAAGGAATCACTTAATGTTACATATTCTAAATCTCTATATAGTGAGACCAAAATCCTTTTACATTGGAATAAGTGTTTAGATATTTAGATTGTTGAAATGTGTCCAGGTTAATGAGAAAAAAAAAAGCAGCAAATGAGTGGTGTGGTGGTAAATACAAGGAAACTGCAGTATAGAGGAAAAATTGGAGTAAGGAGACATGAAATTAGGTTTCTCTGCTTTGTTATGTTAGAATTAGTCTTAAAAAAAAATGAAGAGGTCCATCACTGGCATTTTTTGCAAAACACACATTTGCCATGGTATCTAACTTCTAATAACTTTGTTTCAGGCTATTCTTTGAGCCGGTGACAACCCCTTGCGGACATACTTTTTGCAAAGGCTGCTTGGAACGATGTTTAGACCATGCACCTCAGTGTCCACTCTGTAAGGAGAGTTTGAAAGAGGTACTGTTTCTCAGTAGAGCTCAGTAATACAAGTGTTGTATGATACTTAAACCTGTCAACTTGGATTTGCTTAGCTTACGGAATGCTGTTAGAAAGGGAAAAATTGCGACAAACTTTCTCAATACAAGTTGATTAGGTTTGCCTCGGGTTTGTCAACGTTTTGTGTTTCCGTGAATTCACTCCCGAGTGCTCACAACCTTTGGTTGCTATTTGGTAAAACCTCTCTGTGGTTTCTGTACACTTTCCTTGTTTGTACGGCTGTTCTGTCTCTGTTAAGCATAGATGTATAAACAGATCCAGATGCTGAGGTGGTCAGACACTAAGAACTAATATGGAGAGTCTCATTTTCAAATATTAGAGTAACATTAGGTGTTAAGCAATGAAGCAGACTTACAGCTCTAAAGTTCTTACGTGGCTTTAATTTATGACACGTTTTGTATATTGTGTTTTTAAATAAAAGATGTGTTTTCTGAAGTCTTTTGTTAATATATATGAAAAGAAATACTAATTTATTTTTTTAAATTGCTTACAGTACCTTGCAAGCAGAAAATACAGCATCACAGTACTGCTGGAGGAGTTAATTATGAAATACTTGTCTGATGAGTTATATGAGAGAAAAAGAATTCATGCTGAAGAAACTGCTGAGCACTCAAAGTAAGCTTTGAAAATGGAAATACTTTTTAGAAATGTTTTATCATTTTTGTGGCGTAATAATAATAAAATAATGGCATATTATGGATGCAGGTAGGAGTATAAAGACATTAATTTTCTGTCTTAAATGTGTAGAAAATGTTTCTACTTAAATGTTAGAAAATAAACAGTTTTCTAACTACTGTGGAAATGTAAAAAAATCACGCTTTGATAGTAGTAGTGAGACTTCTAAGCCCTCTACAAAATACATTTGTCCTTCTGTTTCTCTTTGTGCGCACTATGGTGGAGTTCCAGTTTTAGCTTTGCTGCTATTGATGGAATTGTCCTCTTGAGTTGGCTGCAGAGTCTCAAGTACAAAGCAGTTTGTGGTAGACAATCGTGTACAGAAAGATGTGATGAAAAAAGAAATTGTTAGGATTTTTCTGTAATCTTGATGTTTGTCTCTAATATGCTAGAGTTCCTCAGATATACAAAGCATCATGTATTGTAGATAGGAACGTTGGAAAACTATGTAAAACTATAGCTCATGCGACTTGCATAACAGAATCCCTACATTAGAATTATGTTTTATAGTCTGGAAGATATTAAAATTGAATACTTGGTAATGTTTTAATGCTAACTTATTTGTATCAACCATCAGCTGTTCATACTTGATAAAACAGCATAAAAAAATATTTTGTTTTTCAGTTAGGCTTGCTGAGGCATATTGCAAAGTGAAAATTATACCCTGGATTGCATCTTGTGATTTGGAGTCCATCACTGAAAATAATCTAAATGGTGACCTAGCTACTGTGTAGTTACTGCTATGTCTTTTTAGTTTCAGGGCATAATAGCTTCTATGGCTGAAACTAAAACAAAAAGGGGGGAAAAAACCCCTAACACCCCTGTCCCCAAAACAAAGCCCTTCATAACTGACTAATAACTAAATAGCTGTGAGGTTTGCTGTCTAGTATGTGATCAAATCGGTGCATAATCGCTGTTATTAGTATGGTTTTATTGCTTATGCAACTGTTAAAATGTGCTTATTATTAAACTTTAGAAGAAGTGCTTTATGATTTCAAATATAGCAAACTTACTGAAAAAAAAAATGTATTGTCTTGGCATAGTTCTGTGATTAGATTTTTAAGCCATGTATTTCTTTTGATGTTCTCTTGAAGCTTGACTAAGAATGTTCCAATGTTTGTTTGCACTATGGCATATCCCACTGTGCCTTGCCCTCTACACGTCTTTGAGCCAAGATACCGATTAATGATTCGCAGAAGTATGGAAACTGGGACTAAACAGTTTGGGATGTGTATAAGTGATTCTCAAAATGGGTAGGTTTTCGTCTTAATTCTAAGCTTTTTTTAAAAAAAACTTATAAAAAGTGTCCTTTCAGAAGTGTGTAATCCCATTACTGACCGGGTCTCTTTTCTAGTTTTGCAGATTATGGATGCATGCTGCAAATTAGGAACGTTCATTTTCTACCTGATGGGCGGTCTGTTGTTGATACAGTTGGTGGAAAGAGATTTAGAGTTTTACGGAGAGGCATGAAAGATGGTTATTGCACTGCAGACATTGAATATTTGGAAGATGTTAAGGTATCCAGAATGCTGTATAAATACTTACTAGTATTAGTATCTCAAGATTTTTGCTTGATTTGTTCTCAAGAGCTCCGTTTCAAATTTTTGGGTTGCTAGACCACTGAAAAATTCAGTGCCAGCATATCAAAGAAATGAAAGCTATCTTAATTTTTTATTATTCTAAAGCAACAAAGAAATACTGTTTATTGTTTGAACAACAGTTTGAAGCTGTAACTTTTTAAAATATCATGGGACTTCTTTACTATTCAGTCATTAGCAATCAAAGTTTAGGAGAATGCAAGAAATGTATGTAAATACAGTTGAAATTGGATTTTTTTTTTTATTTTAGCTTTAACACCTTAATTGTTTCTTTCTCTAATGATATTTTCTTAACATTCCTGCTGTAGGTTGCTGATGAAGGAGAACTAAAGAAACTGAGAGAACTTCACAATTTTGTTTACAATCAGGCCTGCAGTTGGTTTCAAAACTTAAGAAACAAGTTTCGCACTCAAATTCTTCAGCACTTCGGGCCAATGCCTGATAGGGAGGAAAATATACAGGTGAGACATCATTTATTATCAATGACTGGGTTCTTATTTCTAAAAATAAACACCCTGTTAACAACTGCGAAAAATGAAGGTGTTTTTTTTTCCCAGCTTTGAAGGCATCTTGTTTCTTTTATTATGAGCAACATAAGGTAGTTCCATCACTGTTCAACAGTTTTTGCAGGAAAGGAGGATATGCTGCTGTGGAGATAAAACTAGTAAACTGAGAACACTAAGTTTTAGTAGCGTTTTAAACTGTTGGTTTGTGTGAAGCTGTTAGTATTCAAATGAGGAAAAAAAGTGTATTTTCTTCCCTGTGACAAGTGCAGGTAGTAATGTTTGGCAAAGAGGTAGCCACAAATAA
Organism: Cuculus canorus; assembly: GCF_017976375.1. Classification (NCBI taxonomy): domain Eukaryota; kingdom Metazoa; phylum Chordata; class Aves; order Cuculiformes; family Cuculidae; genus Cuculus; species Cuculus canorus. The sequence goes on along the minus strand of NC_071404.1, from coordinate 30,508,514 downwards.
CACTTTGCTCCTTTCTCAGCTAGTGCCATAAACTGCTGCAGCTGCTCGAGTATGGCAAGTGTTCCTTAAGAAACTCTCTGCAGCAATCTATTCCAATGGTGGTTATAAACAAATAATGAATGTTGGTGAGATGCTGAGAGAGTGGAGGCTGGAGAAAAGGAACATTGAAAAATATGTAAAATTCGGCTTTTAAAGTGGAATTATATATGCAGTGGGATCTTATGAGAGCCTGTCCCTCACCCATCTGCTACATACTTTTATAATACTATATTAACCAGTCTGGGAGGAATGTAGATGCTATGGAGGCCAGTGCAGGAATTCAGAAGTAATTTTTTAGTACAATTTAACATTTTAAAAAAATATTTTTTTTTTAAATTTTTGTATGTATGTATTTTAAAGAACATACTAGGAAAGAGGAATAAGTGTGCATACCAGGATAAGTAGCACGGCAGCAATAGTGTGGGTGTGTACCTGATAAACACGATATAATAAAACACAAACATGTCAACTGTGTCATACAGATGCAAGGCAGGAAATGCCATGCTGGAGTCTACCACTAACAGCAATACTTTCGCAAGTCATTTGAGGTAATTAATGTTCTCTGCAGTGATAGGACCTCTGCTGATGAATGTTATGTCTGGCTCTTGGCATGACTTCTAAGGCATGGTGTAGAGAATTGAATAAAGTACAGGGAAAAGTTGCATAGCATGTTTTATCAATTTAAACTGATTACTTTCTAGCCAGAGTAGGACTACTTAATGAGAAGGGAGTGGAATTGGGGTGTGATAGAAGTCCTTCAGATATAGCAAAGACAATTGTAATGAAAATGTTAGGCTTCAAGAATATTCAGGCCTTAAGAATAGCATGACAGGTTATGGATTTAGTTTTTTATCAGGGAGATTTATTGCTAGGTGATTGTCCTATACTTAGCCACCTTTTCCCAAGGAAGCTATGAACTTTCTTTGTTGTCTTAAAAATAATTGCTTTATCAAGCTTAGTCTGTGTTCTCAGCTGGGGAAGGGTCAGAGAAGATCCCTTTAGAACTCTTCCAGTCTCATGGATCTGGAATTCTCTAGTTTGATAGTAGCTTTAAACTAGTCTTTGTCACTGATGACTTTGTCTTTTGATGTCTTTGTGTTAGTGAACTATACTACATTGGTGATGGGTAACAGACTTATCTTTTACTTTTAGGCAATGCCCAATGGTCCTGCTTGGTGTTGGTGGCTTCTAGCTGTTCTCCCAGTAGACCCCAGATATCAGCTGTCAGTTCTCTCCATGATGTCTTTAAAAGACCGTCTGGTAAAAATCCAACATATACTCACATATTTTTCTAGAGACCAGTCCAAATGACTAACCGCCTGGGTCTTCCTGAAAAGTTACTCTGTTCTGGTTGTAGTAGCAGCTGGAATTTTTGCTGCCTTTGCACATCTAGCGCTGGTTTGAGAAGTGTAATGGAACTGCTTTTTTCTCTCTCCTTCCCACTCTCCCAGCTTCTTGAACCGCGTGGTTCTTTGAATGCACCCTTTCTTCAACTGTGAGAGAAGACCACTGATGATTGCACAGTCAATCCAGCTAGATATGTTTTTCATGTTATCGACATTACAATTTGCACTATGTAGAAGAGAACCTTTTTGAGACTTGATAATTTTAGCCACTGACTTTTTAAAGCTGTGGGAAGTGCAGGACTTAAGGCTGACAGTCCAAGTTTACAACACTGAGGAGGTATTAAAGGTTTTGCAGATGTTTGCCTCATACAACTATTCTTTTGCTGTTTGCACAGATATTTGAAATATAGTATTGAATGTCACTGGTGGATATTACTATTCTTGTTGAATTATCTTGACCATGAATATGGCACAGATTTTTAAGTTATCTTGTAAACGTATGCATCACAAAACAGGTGACATTATGAACTGTATGCTGAACTGAGAGCCAATTTTAAGGAACAAATGCAAAAAAAAAAGGTACTTCTGTCTAAAAATACTTAAACTGTGAATATGGTTTACATACCTAGGCCTGTACATGTTAAGAGGAAACTGAAAACTAAATGCTAGTACGAGTTACATTTCTACTGGGCTTTTCAAGCTGGCTGTTCTTCCAGAGCACACACTAGTTTATAGAGCTTAGAAGAAGAAATCTTAGAGTGTGTGTGTTGGGGATTGTGCATCCAGGATTTAAAAGCTTAAAGTTTTATTTGAACTTTTTTAAGTTGATGCAAATGTGAGTTCTATGCCTTACTCATATCAGTAGTAGAGCACACTGCAGTGGCAAGGTTAGCATCATGCTGCCAATAGGTACTTTTTGTAATTAAAGGTTTGCATATTTGTGAATATGTCTGATACTAGCTTTCTTGTATGTAAATCATTTGTAAAATATTTCTTAAATCTTGCTTTTGCTAATATATTTAATTTTCAATAAAAGCTAAGTTTGTAATATTTTTAACTTTTATCAGAAGCTAAAAATCACTTCAATTTTCCATATGCATCTATTCTGGGATCTTAAGTAAATCCAGAAGCAACTGTTTAACCTACATCAAGGTTGTAAGCACTTTGTGACATAATTGGTATGTACATAATCTGTTTCTGATTATAGTACCTGTCGCAGACTGATCATTCATCAAACAAGTTTTTACTGGTGTCCTGCTTTTATATCTACTTTTCTTAAATGAAGGTGGTTTCAGGTATGAAGTTTGCATTTCACAAACTTATGTAAAAGTTATGGGAAGCTGTTCTTGTGGAACAGTTTGGTCGTTAATAGATTTGCTAATTCGATGCTCTGGCCTTGTTCTTGTCTGGAGTTGAAGGCTTGAGATATTGCAGGCAACTCAAAATCTGCTGGATCATTTTTAGTGTGGACTTTTATCTAGAGTAAATTTCCCCTTTGTTGTATGAGTAGTGTCCTGGATTAATATTTGGAAAACTTTATTTGCATAAGAAAGAGGATCCTCTGTTTCATCGCATCAGTGTGTTACATCCTTAGAATCTTAATCTTCGTATCACTGTGTGATTTTATTAAAAATGCAGTTGACAGGATCTTTTCTTGACAGCGAAAAGTCCCTATAGCCAGGCTTTGAAGTATTCAAATAATCTAGTGATATTTTTTTTTCTTGCCAAGAGCTTTAATTTGAGTATTCCCTAGTATGCTGGAAAATGTGGCTAGTAGATAGTTTTTATATGTTCCCATGACTTTTTTTTTTTCATTTTTAAAATTTTATTTTATTAAAAAATGTCAGTTGGTTTGCACTGTCCTGTGCATACATAAGTTCTAGTTCTGGAATTGCAAACCATGTAATAGAAAACTTTATTGAAAAGAAACAGCAACAAAAAACAACAACAAAAAAGCCAAGTACTGTGATTACCACATGCTGCATTGACTAAGTGCTACTCTTCCAGTAACTATTGCACACGCATGATCCTTGTAGGTGGTGTTTGGTAATGATATAAAATTGAGAATGGGCAGGAAAGATTTTTAAGTTGGAGTTTTTTCAAGTGGTTGTTTTGCAGACAAGATTTTTGTCACATTGTGCAATTAGAGTGGGACAGGACAGCAAGCTTACCTGAAAATTGGCATAGGCCTCTCAGCAAATATCTTAGAGGCGTACCTTAGACGTACCATGCTGTACTTTATACATAGTGTTTTAAATTTGGGGAGTACGTCCTTATTCTTATGACTTTTTTTTTTTTTCCCCCCTGTGTCACACACCATGGGTTCTTTAGCTATCAAATGATAAAACGGCAACAGGCTAAGGGCCAAGATTGATCGCAGATTGACTTATATTATTGTAATAAAGTTGACAAGTGATGTAATTAAGCCTGAGTGGAATGCAAGCAGTCCAGGCATGAGTGAAAGGGAAGAGGGGAAGGTTCTCTTGCTGTGTAGACAAGGTACAACACTGTGAGTGATTGGCCTTTCCTGATGATGAGAAACAGTCAGGGAAATTAGAGATTGTCAGTCTCACATGCTCTCTGTCATGACATAAGGATCTTTGGGCAGCACCTCTGGACCAGCCAGTGAGAGCTACCCCAAGTTAGCCTAGGGGCACTTTATTTCTGAACTGTGCCTTCACTGTTCATTGTATGACTGATAAGTTGATGTAAGACATGTTCTTTACGCAAATGTGAGAACAAAACTAGATATTTCTTGAAAGGTCAGTGAACTGTAGATAGCTGTAAAATAAATTGACTCTGCTTGTATGTTAACATGAGAAAGGTCATAAACTTCAACATGAGGGACTGAAATCACTGTACTGAGAAGGATCTGCTCAGAGCTGATGGGTATTTTTCAAATTTTTCTGGCAGGGCTCCCTTCCCAGTTCTACTTAAGTGTGGCCAGAGGTCCAACTAAAATTCTTAATTCAAGATTAATATGCATCTCTTTACCTTAAATTACTCTTACCAAACATCATTTATTGGTGAACTGGGTGAGAACCAATGAAATTTAGGTTCAGAAACAGTTTTCTTGGTATGAAATGGCGACTTTGTGTTTCTCAATATAATGTGATTTTTCTTTTGGAAACTGGCAAACATACAAACTTCATCCATCCCATTCTTTCTAACAAATTGTTTCTCTATGGGTCTTTTACTGGTCCTAAATTTCTTAAAGAACAACATGAAGAGATAGATGTGAGATATGCTAGTGGGGGTAGCTATGGAACTTGAAGTGATGCTAGAACATCAGTGGGGAGAAATGTTTGCGCTGAACCCCATGAAATACCAGGCCAGATTCAAGCATTGCTGGAGGCTTTACAACACTTAGAAGGACAGTATGCTCATCTATTTTGGTTTTATAAATAATCTAATCCATTCCTCTGAAGTCTGTTGCAGTGTGGGTGGAGTAAATAACTGCTAAATACTGAAAGGTTACAATAGCCTCATTCACACTGATTACATGTGAGACAGGGTACAGTTCATCTGCATAATTGAGTCTTCAGAACAACAGCACAAGGGAGACATAGAGTACAAGGCACTGCTTGCTTGACATTATCATTTGGGGCAGGGACAATTCCCAAAGAGAATGGTTGAAACCTTGGCTTCGATCCAGTCTTCAGGAGCAGCAGGTAAACCACAGCTGCCTGGCTTGCACCTGACCAAGTCTGAGGTATTACTCTTCCAGTACTGTCTTCAGCTGTAGAAACTTGGCTATCTACAAATGGATTTCTAATGGGAAGAAGGTTGTTCCAGTTAGTGAGTAAACATGAGATACCCATTTAAGGATTATTGTGTCCATGCCACTTGGTATCACACTGAAATCTGTCCATTGCCCTCTCATTTACGTACTTTTCTACAATTAAAAGAAAATAAAAAAGCTGTAAAATGTTTAATGCTAGGATGCGAGTTATGCTAAGCCTTTACCAAACCAAAGCTAGAAAAACTGAGTTTTGAGGCTTGATTTTGGTGAAGTTATACTTTCCTGGACACTTGTAACTGCAAAAGGATTTCACCATGGATTTAAAAACATCATTGCACTAGAGATGGTACAAGTGACATAGCTTAAATGCAGTCAGGATTGCCAGGGGTTAGGTGGCAGGTGGCAGGCTCTCCAGGACAAAAGGTTTTGTATGTTAGAAAGCAGTTGGTAAAAAGTCTTTATGCTTCCAGTTGATGGGTTTTGTTTTGTTTTTAAGTAAGATGGAAGAATGTCCTATGTTGGAAATAACTTCTAAAGGAGACTGAATGTGAACCTGTAGTAGCTAGGAAGCTGGCCATTTACTGGATGTGTAAATGTGTTACCAAAGGGAAATGATGTAATGGGAAGCTAGAGAAAAGGAGCTGTGCTATATTAAGATAAATACCATCACTTTCCAATCCAAACAGAAATTCACTGGAGCTTGGCATCTTCAACTACTTAATTATATCATCTGTTTGTGTGAGTGTTGGTTCCTTGCGTTCAAGAGCTTTCTGGTGTGTTGGGGTTAGGAATATTTTTATCAGCATAAAGAGATACACAGGGTGCTCGCCAAAGTGGGCAAAGTGCCCGATGCCATAAGGGGCAGGGTTCCTTGGTTTCTTTTTTCATTTCCCCCACCCCTGCCGCCCCCCACATCAGAACTTAATTTATTCTGACTGAAGGTTACTTGTTGGGGCTGCCACAGCCCATCCTCTTTCCTATGCCAGTTTATCAGATGCTTCAGCCTACTGGCCCTTGCTGAATGAAGTCCCCGAGCTACTATGAAAGGCAACCTGTTCTTTATTGTAAAAAGCTCTGTCCTTGAAAAGATTTAAACTTGATGCATCTGTTAAGCTTTTGGCAACTTGTTTGATTTTTCTGTTTTTCTATCAAGATGTCCTCCTACTGGTGATGACAATTGTTATCAGGAGGAGAGAGAGAGAAAAAAGCTCTTACTGTTAATTCTTCCACATTCCTTGCAAATACATCTGAATTCCTTTGAGAAGTTTTGAATTTTACCTTTTATGGCAAACAACAGATCTTCTGTAAGATTTTCTTTACACTCAGGGTGTGCTCTTCACGAGGCAGAACCTTCAGGAAGTTCCAGATCTAGCTGGTATTTCATAATGATTTCCATACTGAAGAAAAGTAACAGGAATGGATGTGTCTGAGACCTCCTACAGGGCTTCTGAGGCAGAAGCCCAAAGCTGCAGAGGGAGCTGCAGCATTTCTGGTGTCCAACCCCTGTTGCAGCTATTTAAGGAGACAAATTGAAACAGTGGGGGAATAAAGGGGAATAAAGGTCTTCCCTTCCTACAGAAGCCTGTGGTGGTTCAAGCAGGTGGTTCTCCTAAGTTAGAGAAAAGTTTTTATCCCTTTCCCCCAGTAGAGAGGGGATTAAATTGCTTTTAACCTGGGTGATTGTGACCTGTAGAGTGTGTTTTATCATGGGGTTTTTTTGAGTGAATAGGTGTGCTCTGGGATCTTGGCTAGAACATTAACTTTTTGTATCCTGATGATGCTTAGATGAGCAAGAGGCTGTTCTGCCCTGTCAAGATCTAAGATGCTTCTGCAGAAGCAAAACAGCAGATGCTTAAGTGATAAGAGAACTTACCTATTATAAGTGAACGGAATGGCTTTAGGGCCCTTTCAATCAAGTAGCCATTGTATAGTTCTGAGGATCTGAGTTTTGAATGAGCATACTTCACATCTGAACTGGAATAGGGACTGCAACCCCCTTCTTAAGGTACTTAAACTCTGCAGGAAATTCAAGGTTTGGGGGGTTGTTGTTTTGGTTTTGTTTTTTTTAATCAACCCTCTATGAAACTCTAAAGTTCTCCACTTCTGCCTTGCCACAAGTCTCAATTGTACAAACAGCCTATACACCTTATTTTTTTCTGAGCCCAGAAACTGAGCATTCTCATGTGTAAACTTTTGGAAGTTTTTGAACAGGGAAGTGTGCTCTGAAAATGCGTATCACATGCCTCCTGCAATGTGATCCAAATACAGTGCAACAGGCACTGCTGATTTTATCTTAAAACATGGCTCAAGATTTCCTTCTGACATTATTTCACAATTAAGTTGCCTCGCTGAAGAAATCAATGGGGCTGCGAGAAAGAGTTCAAATGAATGTTCTACTGAGAGAACAGTCATGAATCACTTTGACAGCTTTCAAAAAGAAAGATTTCCAAAAAAGGGAGTACCTTCATGCCATGCCAAAAAAAGTCTACGTCTAATGCTCTCCCAGGCCTTCTATTCACTTTTTACAACTCTCCACAGGCAGAGGATATTAAAACCATACCTTCAGTGTCCTGGATAGATGCTTTAACCTTTGAACTGTGAGTGGAAGACAAAACAGCAGCAGCTATGTCTGTTTTTCTCTTCACATGGGTTTTCAGGATTGGGGGGGCGGATTATTTTTTAAATTAAATGTTATAAAGGCTTAACACCACCTGCAGTGTAGGATGTAAAATAAGTCCTGCCCTAAGCATGTCCCTCTGCTAAGTTGAAACAACAGCTCCTTGGTGATACCTTTACAGAACTTAGCTGCCTAACAGTAGAACTCTGCTAATTAGGACAGGATCAATTTACGGTCTTAGGTTCTACAGAAGGTGCTTAAAAATTAGGTTTTCATTAGTTATTCCCACTCAATTAAAAAAATTGCAAATAAACTTCAGTAGCCCGTCTATGTAGTAGTTTTTGTGAAGATAGAAGCACTTCCTAAGAATTCTTTGGGATGCTTTTTTTGTCCAATTTTAAAAAGTGCTACAAGAGCAATTTCTGTCTGAAGAAATGCTCAGATTATCGCATCAATGGAATGCTGAACCAAGGGGAAGTATTTTCATTTCATGGCAAAAGCTTTGTGAAGAACTTCCACCTAAAACTGATCTGCAGCACTTTGGCCTATATAAAGTTCTTGCAGGTATGAGAGACTTAGCAGGTTTCATCTGCTGATCAGTCACACACTGTTAACACTAGCTGCTGTGTCTCAGTACTTCTGTGCAAGGCAATTGCTCAGCCAAGGGTTTGCTTCTGGGAGTTCAGTAAAGACTGCACAAAACCCCCTAAACAATCTACCCCATCCAAAAGCTGAAGAATGACATCGCTATGGCAACTAAAGTACTTAGCATGCTCCTGCCCAATGTAAATTGGCACGATTTTACAAATGAGTTTAGTATAATGGGATACAAACAGTTTGAGAAAAGTAACTACAGACAGCATATTCCAGGTGCAACATCTAACCGTTGTCTGTTACCAACTTCTACGGCACAGGGGAAAGACAGTAATACAACACAGCAGTGTGGGTGGAAAGACACAGAAACAGCTGTCTCACCACGGTGCTAGGGTAATCTGGTGACTAATAAGCTTGTCAGGTTAAAGAGCCAGAGGTAGCACCCTGTGTACCATGGGATAGGGACGTAGAGTAGGAAATGACACCGTCACCTCTTGTGTAACTTCCCCCCAGGTTATGTAGTTACATAGCTGAGCTAACAGTCTGCTGCCACCAGGAGGAAGTAGTGCTGTACTCCTTTACAGTTGTTGGCTCTAGTTTCTATCCTATTACAAGACGATTCAATTTACTCACCCAAGCAAACAAAGAGCATGTAACTCGTCTCTTCTCCACTCGTTAATTTTTCTGCTAGTTGAAGTTAAAACCACTATCCTGTTAGGAGAGCTAGCTGAGAGCACATTTTCAGATGTGCTAGCATGAGTCTGCAGGGGAGTACAACTTCAGTACGTAGGTTGCTTGCTAACAGAATCTTGAGAATCTTCACTTTTAAAGGTAGTGCCTCCATAGACAGTAAGCCATCAAGGAATTTCAACCTCTTTGTCATCACTAGCCCTCACTATTCTTGACATTTCATTTAGAAATCCATTAGAAAAGCAACTGTCCTCAAGACTAGGGGATGAGTTCCAATTATTTTGCTCTAGCATAAGCTTTGACCATTTTAAGAACCCTTGCACTTAGCTCCAGAAGAGAGCACTGTTAAGAGCTCTTCTGTACAGCTGAACATAAGATGTAGTCCCTGCCCGTGAATGAGAAGGCCAACAACAGCATTCAATCCGGTTACTTGATGTAAGAGGTAAGCCTCACCTATCACAAAATCATAAAGCAGAACATTAGGAACAAAGCAATACAGCTTCCTCTAAAAGTGAGAAACTTAATCAGTAGTTGAGTATCTCCCAGAAGTCTGTCACGTAATACCATTCTACGCTGGGTTTAGTGCATTAAGCTTTTTACAAGATTATCACCCAATATGCACAACAGCTGATTGCTGGTTTGATTCATAGAATCACCAGGTTGGAAAAGACCTCTTGGATTATTGAGTCCAACCATTCCTATCTGCCACTAAACCATGTCCCTGAGCACCTCGTCTACCGTCTTTTAAATACCTCCAGGAATGGCGACTCGCCCACTTCCCTGGACAGCCTCTGCCAGTGCCCAGTGACCCTTTCAGTGAAAGTTTTTTTTCTCCTATCCAGTCTGAACCTCCCCTGGTGCAGCTTGAGGCCGTTCCCTTTTGTCCTATCGCCTCTCACCTGGGAGAAGAGGCCAGCTCCCTCCTCTCCACAACCTCCTTTCAGGTAGTTGTAGACAGTGATAAGGTCTCCCCTCAGCCTCCTCTTCTCAAGGCAAAACAACCCCAGTTCCCTTAGCAGCTCCTCACAAGACTTGTTCTCCAGCCCTTTCTCCAGCTTCATTGCTCTTCTCTGGACACTCCAGAGCCTCAACATCCTTCTTGCAGTGAGGGGCCCAGAACTGGACACTGGATTCGAGGCGTGGTCTCACCCATGCCGAGTACAGGGGCGGAATCACCTCCCTGGACCTGCTGGTCACACCGTTTCTGATACAAGCCAAGATGTCATTGGCCACCTGGGCACACTGCTGGCTCATGTTCAGTCAGCTGTTAATCAGCACCCCCAGGTCCTTCTCCTCCAGGCAGCTTTCTAGCCCCCCCGTCCCCCTTTTCAATAAAACTCCAGGAAGCATATTTGAATTTAAGAGTTTATTTATAATTGTAAAAGCATAAATGTTACATACGTTGAGTACCTGCACATTTGTTAGACTTGTACCTACTCAGAAGATTGGTGTGTGCAAAGACAAGACAGTCATGCTTAGATTTCCCCCCAGTAGTTGGTTGCTTTACTACTTATTCCCCCATTCAGATCAGTAAAGTTTCCATAGAAACAATGAGGAAATACAGATAGATAATAGCTAAAATTATTGATGTGTATGAAGACAGTTTGACAATATCACATAGGCTCTTTAGAACTATTGAAGGTAGATATCTGCCTAGTATTTAAGACTGGACTAGGCAAGAGTTAACAGGCAACAAGCCTTGTTACAGTTCACTCCAAGCACTGGTATTTATAGTTTGTTAAGAACAAAGGAAGTGGTGTCAACTTTATCACACAATTCCAGAAGATATCAAGGGAGTATGTATACACACATTTTAAAAAATTACATGTATGTATATATATATAATTTAAAGGGGGTAGGTATTTCTTTCAGGCTCTTAAAAGATTTTTCCAGCCCTGTTTCCTATTAATATAGTGTATGTTGCCATTTTATTGCTAAAGAAAGCATATCATCATTGCAAGCACAATAGCATCACTGTTGGCTTTAGTCAGCAGTCCAGTTCAGTTAATAAGGTTCAAGACATACATTATTACTATGGAAGAATGTTACTGTTACAGAAATACAGAAGACTAATTGAATTCTATTTATATCGCACCAAATCATTCTCTTGACATAGTCTGTACTTAACAGTATACACTAAATAGAACAGCACCATTTTTGAGCAACAGAAGAGTTACCTAAAATACTACTTCCCCATCATTTACGAAGTTGTTAGATTAAAAAAATACACAAGGGAAGGATGAGGACACAGACTATCTGCTGCTCTAACAGTGCTTTCTTCTGTAAGAAAGGATGCAGGACTTCCGAGCTTATCAAAACGTAAATTCTATAATGAATGACTATGCACACCATTATCTTTGTGTAAGTAGTAAGTTGCTTGTTAGTATGACTTACAAGGTGCACTCTCGAAGTTTTTTGTCAGCCTGCTTCAAGGAGATCCAGGTGTTTAACAAGTTTGATCGCAGTCTGGCCCACACCAAATGGTTGTTTAACCCAAATATCTGGGCAGCAAACTGGGCAGCTCCTTCTGGTGACAGAGTAGTAGGACAGCTAAGACCTGCAGAGAAGAAAGTGCCATTTATCAAAGCATGTTTTATAGTCAAATAAAATACTGCCTCTGAAGAACAATTTAAGACGATTTAATTTTTCAGCCTCCAGGAACCTCATGATCTAGTTTTAAAACTACTCAAGTGTCATGCATTCCACTACTTCTCACAAGATTTCTGCTTCAGAAACTGTCAGCCTCTGGCCTGGACAGGCGCACACTCTCCTGGGTTGAAAACTGGTTGGATGGCCGGGCCCAGAGAGTGGTGGTCAATGGAGTTAACTCCAGCTGGAGGCCAGTCACAAGTGGAGTTCCTCAGGGCTCAGTACTGGGTCCAGCTCTGTTCAATGTCTTTATCAATGACCTGGATGAAGGCATTGAGTGCACCCTCAGCAAGTTTGCAGATGACACCAAGCTGGGAGGAAGTGTCGATCTGCTGGAGGGTAGGGAGGCTCGGCAAAGGGATCTGAACAGGCTGGACTGCTGGGCCGAGACCAATGGGATGAGGTTTAACAAGGCCAAATGCCAGGTCCTCTACTTGGGGCACAACAACCCTATGCAGCGCTACAGACTGGGGGAAGAATGGCTGGAGAGCTGCACGGAAGAGAAGGACCTGGGGGTGCTGGTTGACAGCCGACTGAACATGAGCCAGCAGTGTGCCCAGGTGGCCAAGAAGGCCAATGGCATCTTGGCTTGTATCAGAAATGGGGTCACCAGCAGGTCCAGGGAGGTTATTCTCCCTCTGTACTCAGCACTGGTGAGACCGCACCTTGAGTACTGTGTTCAGTTCTGGGCCCCTCACCACAAGAAGGATGTTGAGGCTCTGGAGCGTGTCCAGAGAAGAGCAACAAAGCTGGTGAAGGGGCTGGAGAACAAGTCTGACGAGGAGCGGCTGAGAGAGCTGGGGTTGTTTAGCCTGGAGAAGAGGAGGCTGAGGGGAGACCTTATTACTCTCTACAACTACCTGAAAGGAGGTTGTGGAGAGGAGGGAGCTGGCCTCTTCTCCCAAGTGACAGGGGACAGGACAAGAGGAATGGCCTGAAGCTCCGTCAGGGGAGGTTCAGGTTGGATATCAGAAAAAAATTCTTCACAGTAAGAGTCATTGGGTACTGGAACAGGCTGCCCAAGGAGGTAGTAGAGTCGCCTTCCCTGGAGGTGTTTAAGGAACGGGTGGATGAAGTGCTGAGGGACATGGTTTAGGGAGTGCTAGGAATGGTTGGACTCGATGATCCAATGGGTCCTTTCCAACCTTGTGATTCTGTGATTCTGTGATTGCTGCACGGCATTTTAAACCAAAAGTCAGCATACAAAATGACTCTCCTTAGTTACTGGCAGACTTAGTAACAGACCTCTGGGCCTCCAAGTTGGCAAGCATCCATTCAAGTCACTAAGAGTTAAAAATTGTACAGGTAGCAATGAACTGAAGTAATAGTGGGATTTAAGATCTTATCTGCACCAATTGTGAAGGATAATATTATTTGATCATAAGGGAAATGCAGCTTTAACTGTGAACAAAATACAATTATTTAAATCCCCATGAATACCAATTCCAATTTCAAACAAGGATTAAAACAAGGCTTATCTTTCCAACGATTATTTGTCTGTATTCTTTGTTCTGATTATTGGGCATTTTGCCATCAAATAAAAAAAAATAAAAAATCAAAGACTGTAGCCAAGATATTTCAAAAAGACTTTCTTCAGTACTGATCCAGCTACTTTTCCCATGTTTTGTCATGCATGTTTGTATACAAATGTATGCTATAACAGCAACATAAATGGAGCTAGGTCAGTACAAGAGCATAAGCTTAAGATCATCTTACCGCTGGGTAGTCTGAGAGAAGACCACACATCCTGAGTACCCCAGTCAGCTGAGAGCGGAGGACAGTTTACAACCGGGTATGCAGTGTTACCAGACATTACTGGCCCCAAACCATTGCTTCTGCCAGCTACTGCAACAAACACTGTTGGGATTCCATCTCCTAGCAGGGAGGAAGACATTCAAAACTAAGCAATCCACCTTGTTCTCTACCACTTCCTTTTGTGCGAACTTTATCCAAATCCTCAATTCTGTTGACAGTTATTTTGTCAATTCCATTACATAGCACCAGAATTTTGTGTCTAACTTCCGTCTTTACAGAAAGACCTTCTAAATCTTGCAGCCTCAAATCCCAGCTACTGTTCACCACAACTGAAGTTAGCATGTCTCACTCTGCCTCTGAGGGGAAGTCTGGTATCGGAGGAATAGGTGCTGCTTGGCTTTATAGGGAATATAGCCATTAAAAGTCTGGCATCCCGAAGTGTTCCTCTCTGTAAAAAGTGTTCCTCTGTGTAAAACACAGTTCACCTCAAAATAAGTTTCTCAGCTACGGCTACCACATCTGTAGTTTCACCAAGCAGAAAGTATTCTCCCACAAAAATACATAGTTCTCCTGTACTAGGCTATAAACACTTCTTGAAGAGACATCAAGTATTCTTAGTAAAGATAAGTAGTAATCGATTATCAGTTTCTCATGGCACATAAAATTATGAGCAAGGATAGTCTCATGAAGCAGGCAGGAAAACATGATGGAAGCAACATCTGCCTTGTAAATAATACACGAGAATGTTCAGGCAGCTAGAGAAACTATCATTCCTCCTTGTTGCAGGAGGGCCAGCATTAGTAGCCAGATGCTACAGTAAGTGTGTTAACATGATCAAGGCTTGGGCAAAGTAGTTCAGATACTGGGATAAAAGAGGTTAGACCTTAGGTAACAGAAGCTGTGACTGGGCAGTTGGATAATACATTACTCTGCAATTGCTTACTGTGGTCTATAACCTGTCATTATGTAATTAGCAAGTGTAGAACAGCATTGTAACAGCTTGGTGTTGTGTTTAACAAAAAATGGAAAGTCCCTGCACAAATCCTGAAGTTGCCAAGTTTTTCTTGAACATAATACTGTTTCAATTCAACCAGCAGTTCTTTGATATTTACCTTCATATTCTGCTTTGATCCTCAGGGTCTCATCTGGCCCTTTGTGAGCAGAAGTCACTCTTAACTCACAAGGAATTCCAAAGGTTGCACATGCCTTTTTTATTTTTTCACAATGAGTGAGGTCAGAAGGAGATCCCATCAACACCACAACTCTACCTTGGCTCTTTGTTTTCAGAAGCAACTAGGGAAAAGATTGAAGGGGAGGGTGAGAAACAAAAGCAGTCAACAGGACTGAAGACAGAATTATCACAGGCTAGATATGCTGTTCATAATAACACGTACCTCCACTCTTTCTGCAACCCATTCAAAGTTTCTCTTAACCATTTGCAATGCTTCAGGAGTCACTTCTTTCAGGTCCCGGTAGGACTGAGAAGAGGAAAAAATATTTAAGTAAGTATGTTCGATGTACACAAAATACTCATTTTGCTACACTATAATTCATAACAATACCCCCCAACTGAAATATTTATGCACTTTCTAGCAATTCCACAGGAAAGAGAACAGAGATTGGTACAGATATAGGAGAGCACATATGGAAGAAAGGAAGGAAGAGCTATTTAATGAATAAGCATCTCAGGAAGTGTAAACAACATTCAACATTACAATTTATGGCTATTTGCAACATGAAAGGCTTTTAGCCACAGGGGTATCAAGGGTTTGGAAACTTCCCAGAGGGTAAATTTAAGGAAAGATAAAACAACTTTTTAAAACTACATGATTGCCTGCACTAGCCAACCCAGGTTCTGCATATTATCATCAACTACCATGTTTCAGGGAGATGAGCAAAAGCACTGTCAGAACAATTCACTCAACCGTGCTACTATACCCTTCAGCTAAACTAAACAATAGAGCAGTTCTGCTTCCCAATTTAAAAGTAATACCCCTCCTCCCATACACACACTTTGAAACCTTCCCCTGTAGCTTACATCCATTTTCTCTCACAGGGTCTCTCATACTAGTCTCAACAACTGTCACAGATGCTCCATGGCAGCAGCATTCCCAAACTGGTTCTTTTGTAACTACTTATCTGGTAATTCAGACATTTGACAAGTCTAACTGGTATGACTTTATTTACAGGACCTCTTATTTCAACTTCTGTTTGCAGCCCTCATATGTGGGCATAGTCTGTTAGTAGCACTTGGAGACAGCTGAATTTTGAACTCAAGCTTAAACTGAAATAATTAAGAAAAGCATACTCCCTGCAGATCTCTCTCATGTATTACTAGATCTCTGCTAGTACAGGATAGAACTCCGAATAAACAGAGAAACTTGGAAGCAGACCTGGGAGCCAAAGGTTCTATTTCTTCCTACCAATTCGTTGTCCAACTGTTTTACTATTGGCACAAGTCAGAAATCCTTACAGCCCCTGAAAGCTCCACGTTTCATTACGATAGCTCCAGCCAACAGTGCTGTTGGGTATTCCTATTGAAGATATACAGGCAGACGACTTTTCCCTACCATAAACCACATAATGAACTACTTAATGAGAACACGATTGGACATGGGGTACCCTATGAGCTGCTCTGTAACAAGACTATATAGGAAAAGCCACTCTGAAGCAGGTGTTTAACTGTGGAGTTTAGTGTTTTCATTCTCCTTCCCACCTGACTTAGAAGGTATAGGTTAAAATACTACCTGTTTGTCCTTCTGCTGGCTTCTGTCTCCTGATGGCCACAGTCTCCATGAATCATTATCAATAACATCAGCAAGAACTATTTCTTTTGTCAGAACATTAACACCAAATTCAATCTATAAAGACAAAAAAAAATCCTATTTTAGGAACTATACAGCGATGCATTTCCTGTCAGAACAGGATAATGAGAAATCAGACTCTTATACCTTCAGGTCCACCAGAGTACAGTTTTGGGGCTGCCATGCTTTTTCCAGGATCTCAAAGATAGCTTGAGTAGAACGAGCCATAATGTCCACTTCAGTCTGGCCAATAGTAAGTCCAGCAAAACAGAATTTTGCTTCAATTATTTGCTCCTCAGACCACTGTGGATCATTATTAGCATCATCCTGTTAAGAAAACCAACACATACACATCATGTAATGTAAGACTGCTATAAGAGGAAAATAACCATTAGAAGACAATACTAGGGTTTGGTTTGATTTACTTCAAAAAAAACCCAAAACCAGGCTTCAAACAAGTATTTTATGATTGGCTCTAAAAAAGTGACAGCAACATTGACAACACGTGCTATACCCGAACAACTTTAAAAGCATTTACAAGTTTGGTCATTACCCCAAATGACAAGGCACACTACAAAGAACGCTTTAGGTCATAGTTCAGAATTCTAAGTGACTAGTTAGCTCCTTATGCTCAACATGCAAGTAATGTTTGTTTTAATTTCTCCAGACTTATTAACACATCCATTTCAAATGATGTGTTAGGCTTATGCCTAAAAACCTCTTACACATTATAAATAAAATATTAAAATATTTTATATACAGTTTGGCTTGTTATTCTTTGATGGATCTATAATCCAATATTACATTTCATGCACTTCAGACAAAACAGTTGTTGGACAAGAATGCAAGAAAACATTAGGATGGCAAAACTACCAGTGCTAAGAGGTTGGGTTGGCTACTAACGACACCTCCTTTATTTGTCAGCATTTTCAAGAAAATAATACAGAGTTCTAGCTTGGTTTAGGTTTGATTACCATCACAGAAAAGAAAACTTACCTTGTAAAACATCTCAATCTTTGGTGGGTAAAACTTATACCCTTCTTTGACGCCAGGGTTTCTTTTGAGGAAGGAGCCAGTAGCAATTCTTCTGCACACCCATTCAATTGGGATCATTTCACAGTGAGCTGCGATGAATGCTGTGTCACTTTGTTTCCTGACAAAAGCTGTTTTGATTCCTAAATATAAAGGCAGACAGCAGCTTAGTTCCATGACTAGGCACACTCCACAGCTGAACCGAGCCACAAAAATCTTTAAAATGAAGTACAACTGAACCTTGTTCTTCTCTGGACTTAAGGGACACATCGAATCACTTCAGGGTATTTTAAGCTTACTCTGGCTTTGCAAAAGGCAATCAATGCAGTTGTCTTCCATAAGTCATTAGTTTAACCAATTTGATCATACAACACTTGCCTGTAGCTCAGAACCATATGCTCTGGTCAGAACTCCTATTCTTGAAAATAGCTTGGTAGTTTTTTGGTTTTTTTTTAAGAAGCCCTGTGAATAAATTATCCCTCATAGGGGTTTGTTTTTAAACAAAAAGTTAGCAGCAACCAGTACCCAACCATACTCTGTGGTGGAAGAGCCATTATAAATGGAACAGTAATTGGAGAGTTTTAAAGGAGTTAAGAAGCATGGAAGTCTTTACTACTTTGTTTAATAAAGGAGGATGGGATCGGGAAGAGAATGACTCAGTCCTCCTTTTCATTACAAAGTAACATTTTTTTTTAGGACATTAGATCTTAGGGATTCATTAGGCAAAAGACATTAATAGAAACCTTGCACACACAAAAAGCTGCTGCAGCAAGTCAGCTTCTTACACAATTCTGAGATGACCTCATATTAAATAGAGACAGACAACACATGCAGATAGGCATTTTAAGTGCAAAATGGCTCTTTTTTCAATTTCACTATTGAGGAAAGTCCCATCTTTCTCCCCTCAGAGCAAGACAGCTGCCAAGCACGACAGTTATCTGCCAGAATCAGAAGACAAAGGAGCTGCATCCTGTCAAACCAAGTAGCAGCTCTATGCCATTCCACTTCCAGAACCATAAAGGAAGTATTCAGGTCTTAAAATACAGTATTAGCATCGACTCTTCAGTTTTTATTGCACTGCCCTCAAGGGCAGAATTATTTAAATAATCAACTTTACATTTAAGTCACTTCTAAATCCAGGCATTAAGGCCCCCATGTGGTTTACTACTACATTTTTCATCAGTGCAGATGTGTGCTTTTGAAGGGCTGACATTAGCTCTAGTCTAAGAGGGAGAGAAACTTTAACAGAACTTTGTAAATCATCACCTTTGAAAGAGTAGGTTAAGAAGAGTTGCGCAAAGCTAACAAACTACTTAGGCGATAAGGCATGCACTTTATCTGCAATTTATGCCAGACAAATAAGAAAACGGGATAAGAACCCTGAAAGTTCTTTTGTTAGTTTAAAATGCATCTGCAGTTTACTCTACATATTTTTCCACAGCAGATTAAGTTACTGAGTACAAGCCATTTAAGGATCTTGGAGATGTCTACAGCATGACTTCTTCACATTTAAAGTTCATATTTGTAGGATATTAGATATTTTGATTGTTATCGAAACTGCCATTTAAGAATGGGGCAAAACATCTCATTAATTGTTCATAAATGAAAAAAATGGTAGTTTTAATCAACTGCAAATATAATCAGACAGACCTTGGAGGCTTCTTTCTACTGTACGCACAATAGGTTTCCCCAGAAAGCCAGTGACTAATGTTTATACTGAATTACTTGATATTTTGTCTCAGCCCGTATTTTAAGAAGCATTTACACAGCAATACAGATAGATACAACTCTACAGAAACCATCTTCCTCTTTCCCACATATGAAACAGGCTAAGACTTCACTGTTTTGACAGTCTGAGAACTATTGCTACACCTTATAATAGACAATACAACTTTCAGAGCAACTCAGCAAGTACTTGAAGCAATCTTTGTGCGAATGCTTCAGAATGCACTTGGCACACAGCTACAAGCGGCCTTAAGGCAGTTTATTGGTGCCTGTATTACAATACTCTTTGCAGGCCCATGTTAGAAGCCCACCAGTGCAAATTCCTCTGCAACTTGCACTCAGTCAAAACCACTTCAAAATGCTTTCTCAAAGCAAACACAGTGCCTCTGGTCTTGGAAGTGGGGCACAAAGTTTACTTGCGAGACTCAAGTTAATTACATACTCCATAAAAGCCCACTTCTAGCATCAGAAATATTTTGAGTCTTCTAAAGTTGTAAAGAACTTAAAGTTCCTGATACATTCAATACAGAGTAATATATGTGTTTGCATATATCCTCGTAAGTGTTTAATTATAAAGCATACAGAAGCTTTATGCTGCTGGATCACACACAACTGAGACAGGAAAACAAAGAAAAATATAAGGAAATAGTCTTGATTTTATCTTTTAACATTGATACACTAATTTCACACAGTTTAGACACAGTCTGGTATTGCCACTAGCTAACAGTGTCTTCCAAGCAGGCAGATGTAGTAAAAACAGCGAGATGGCATGGGGGTAGGGAAAAACTGACAAAAGCAGAGGAAAGGATTAGGAGGGGTGTCCAAACCAGCAGAAGGAACTATAGCAGTGTTATCTTCGATTAGAAGATTACTTCAGGAAGTCTCATGTTCAAATTGAGCAGAGCACCCACCCAGAGGGGAAAAGTTTAACTAAAAGCTAATAGAAAAGATGCTCAAAAAAACCCCTATCAGAGCCTTAAGGCAGGACAAACCAATATCTAGAAACACTACTCTTTTGTAACAATGTCTGTAATACACAGGCAGGTATTCTACCTTTGAAATACTTACCAGCTTCTTGAAGCAACTGAAACACACAGCTCGTCGTTGTATTGGAAATGGCAGCCTTCCCTTCCATTCGGTCCTTCCTGGCCGCATTTCCCGCTGTTATTTGGTCTTTTGACTGCATGAGAACACATCCCGGCATATCTGGCAGCTCGTACACTTCTTTCGTCTTACCTTCATTAACTTTTTTACCAAGTTTCAGGTCTAGAGGAATAAAAAGAAACACCAAAGGAGTTAAAGACTAAAAGAAGTTGTTTACTCCTGCGCCCCGGAGCATCCCCCGGGAGCATCCCCCGGGAGCATCCCCCGGGAGCATCCCCCGGGAGCGGGGCTGAGGCTCCGGTTCGAAGCGTTCACGCGGGGCCGGGACCGGGGAAGCAGCCGCCCCCAGCCCCGCGCGGGCCGCGGCCGCGCACACTAACAATCATAAAATTAAAACTTTGCCGGGGAAAAAAAAAGTAGGCTTCCAAGCGCCTACGTGCCCCGAGCCCGGCGCTGCGGGCACCGAACCCCTCTCGGGAGTGGGGGACACCGAGGAAACCCCCTCGCCCCACCACTCGTCCTCGTGAGGCACGGAGACACCCCCCGCCCTGGTCCTCGGAACTGGGGGGCACCGAGACAACCCCCCCTTCCCCTCCTCCTCGCGGGGCACTAAGACACCCTCCCCTCTCTCCTCCTCGGGGGACACCAGGAGTCACCGAGTCACCCCCCTCCCACCCTCCTCCTCAAACCTGGGGGATACGAAACACCCATCCCTCCTCCTCCATCTCCTCTTCGGGGTACATCGAGATACACACACCGCTCCTCGAGACCGGGGCGCACCGAGACACACACCCACCACTCTCCTCCTCGGGGTCACCGAGAACCCCCCAAACCCCGGGGACACTGGCCTCTACCAGACCCCGTCCCGCACTTACCTGATGCTGCGGGGGCCATGGCTGCGGCAGCGGGAGCGGGCACCTAGGGCACAGAGCAGAGCCTCAGCGCACCCCGCCGAGCTCCGCCGCCGGGGTAAGAAGGGGTCGGCGGAAGGGGCGGGCAGGCGGGGCAGCGGCGCCGCCCGCCAATCGCTGCCCCTCTCCGCCCCGCCGAGCCCCCCGCGGTGCAAACACTTCGCCTCCCCCAGCGACCCCCGGGGAGCCTGTGCCGGGAGGGGGCGGAGGGCGCGCCCCGTATGTAAATGAGCGGCGCGGCCGGGGGCGCGCGGCAGGAGCGCGCGGGAGCCGCCGCACCGGGACCGCGCGGGAGCCACGTGCCGGTCGCGCCATGGAGCTGGAGGAGCTGGGCATCCGCGAGGAGTGCGGCGTGTTCGGCTGCATCGCCTCCGGCGCCTGGCCCACCGAACTGGACGTGCCCCACGTCATCACCTTAGGGCTGGTGGGGCTGCAGCACAGGTACGGGGCGGGGGGGCGGCCGGGAGGTGCCCGTTCGCGGCTGGCGGCGGAGGGAAGGAGCGGGCTGGGAGGGGATCTCGGCGGCCGGACGCGAGGAGCGGCTCTCGGATGTACTTCGGACCTCGAGCGCATCTCCCGCCCCTCCGGCACCGGCTCCTCGCCCCGCTCGTCGAGCTCGGCGTGACTCGGGATGCTTATGATAAAGTGTAATTGGCACAAATCGCGACCGCCGAAACGAAGTGGTTCCTAAGCGCTTTCGGGGTGCTGCCAGCCCGGGCTGCTGCTTAGGGTCACCACCGCGGCATAACAGAGCTTCGTTTCTACCTGGTGATGTAAAGCAGACTCGCTTATAGCGACCTTCCAGAGCCTGAAGGGGTACGAGAAGGCTGGAGATGGACTGTTCACAAAGGCTTGTGGTGATAGGACATGAGGCAATGGGTATAAACTGGAGAGGGGCAGATTTAGGCTAGACGTAAGGAGGAATCTCTTCACCATGGCACTGGCCAGAGAAGCTGTGGCTGCCCCATCCCTGGAGGTGTTCAAGGCCAGCTTGGATGGGGCCTTGGGCAGCCTGATCCACTGGGAGGTGTCCCTGCTCATGGCAAGGGGGTTGGAACTGGATAATCTTTAAGGTCCTTTCCAACCCAAACTATCCTATGATTCACTGTGATCCCAGCGGATGCAGAGCTGCAAAACGAAGTTTGGGTTCTGCTTCCATTTGGTGTTCAAAGTCATAAAGTTACGCACTGACACATATACTCATAATTTTATGAGCGGTGCCAGACAGGTATGTCCTCCCGGTGGGAACACACGCACAGCCACACAGCACATGCTCGTTTTGTGGTACACGCTCGGCTTCTGCACTACGAACCCCTACGCACAACGCTTAACTTCCCGTCTGCAAAATGTAGGCTCAGTTAATCCCATTCCTGGCAGCCCGGGGAGGTGGGCTTCCCTAAGCACACATGCACTGGACAGATAAAAGGACACGCTCTTTGTATTTTTGAGGTCGCAGGTATGTAAAGGTTGCTCTGAAATCATTTTGGACCGAGGATAGAAAATGGTTTACCTGGAGATTTTCTATTTATTACAGCTGAGTTTCATACGATTTTACTGCATGAGTCTCACATACTAATATTTTTGGGGGGTTGCAGGTGTATAGTTTATGAACTTATATATATTTGCCAGTGCCCATCAAAAACGTTTTTATTGGGAGCGATAGACCTGCAGAATCCAAGGAATAAAGCCACATAATCAGCAGTCTCATATTAGGTTGTGCCTTTTTTTCTGTGAAGAGCCTGTAACAGATCTTACCTCCTGTGTGCTTACGCACTTACACTGGTGGAGCTGGAGTTTCTTAGTTGGAAATAAAACGATTGATGTATTTTCATCGTTTTGCAGCCTCCTATCTCAATTTTCTTTGCAACCTTATTTCGTGATTTTTCAGTACACTTTTTTTCCCTTTCTTTTTGTTTCTGATGGGCACTTGACAAGTATATATGATTTCCATGAGCTCTTTAATATCAGATATCTGCTATGTGGGACACAACTGCGATTGAAACTAAGCAGTCCACAACTTCGACAAAATTACAGGAAGATATGCACCTAAAGACACATGCAGTACCTCTGATTCTGATCTCTAATTCAGTGGTTGTCAAAAAAATTAAGGGATGCTTTTTTAGAGGCATAAGAGTTATTGCCTCTGTAAAGCGAAACTTGTTTACTTTCATTGTAAAGTGAAAATCTGTTCCCTTAAGTATACTTTTCCAAGCACTCAATAAAAATCTGTTAAAGTGCTGAGATATTAATCTTCCTATTTTCCTCTTTAATGTTTCTCTCTAACCTCTTTGCATTATTCCTACTCTGAGGTGTAGAAGAGGTGGCATCCCTCTCAGGAGGTGATAGGTTGGCAGCTGGTTTTCTTTTTGGAATTTTTTTCTCTTGAAAACCAACATTAAGATTTTAACATTAACTGTATCAGTAAATTTCATTAAGCCCATTCATTTAAGCTTTAAACCTAAGAAGTGTCTCTTGACGTATTCCTTTTTAAAAAGATAAATATGAGGAAGAGGGATGGTAAATATTTATGGACAGTCCCAATCAGTCCTAACTGACTAACAGAAATCCAATTTGCCGTTAGAAAATACAATCCTTAGACTTTCCCTTCAAATTAATAAGGATGCTTAGACTTGGAATTTCACAACCTTGACTAAGTAACAACTTTAAAAGTTGTTTGCTTGTTTTTTAAAAGAAAAAGCATTAAGCTTGAAAGTTTAAAGCTGCTAAAGCTACTGCCGTTGCTCTGGCATCGACATTAACATGAACATCAACATTAACAAAGCTTAAAAGTGAATGTTCTAAATCACGTTCACAATTTGTAAGCCAGGAAACAAAGTCACTGCAAAATCCACTGAGAGCACGCCAAAATAAAGTTTGAGGATATTGGTAAGAAGAGGACTTTCTTGGGGGCGGTGAGGGAGGGAGGAGTACTTTGCGTTACAAATCTATTAAACGTCATTTGAGTCCTTGACCAGGACAAATTTGTGAAGTTAATCTTGGAACAAGTGCGATTTCTGTTAATTTTTTGCAAAAATCCCTGGAAAATGTTGTTTTGGCAGTAATACTGTGTACTGTATCCAGCTTGGTACTGATTTCTAGAAGAGGTCTTTAAAAGGCTTCTTCTATACAGGTGGAAGTCCTGTTAAGTTAAGGAATACTCCTTGTCCCAACTTAGCTGGGTCTCCATATGGAATTTATTATGAGAATCAAAGTAAACGGAGAGCGAAAGCTTGGCTAACATGCTTTTTTTGGTCCTCCTTATTACTGTCCAGTATTAAACACCAAACAGAACCCAAATAATCACCAATGTAAGTTATGAATTTTTACTTCTCTGTTAATCTAGTAAAATTACTGGTTGCTTCCCATTAGCCATCCTTCCAAGTATTTACATTCAGTATATCATAATGAAAGTCTTTCTCTCCATTCTATACACAGCCTCTTGGCTACAAGATAGATTTTTTTTTTTTTAAAGGCTGTTAAGCAAGCAATTAGTGTCCTGTCCTACACTGCAAATCTTTCAAACAGATTAAAACTGCAATTGTACTTCAGTCGGGGTTTTCTGAAGAACATGGTTACGCTACAGGTAGTGGTAATTTTGTATGTATATATTTACCTCTTCATCTCAAGAAAACCCCGTAGGGGTTGATCACATCCCCGTTCCCAGATACAAGAACTGCAGTGTTAGATGTTTTAATTGTCTAAATGCCAAAGCTTGTAATTAACCATATTTCTATGTCAACTTGCTATGGAATATACTGGGCAAGATGTTTATCTAGCTAGTGACGGAGCTTCTGTGCTATTTTACCAGAATATTCATGGTGTATGTGCTGGTAAAAACATTTCTGAGTACTTTAAGAGACATTTAGTGAATGTGGATATAGTGACACTTTGAGTTCTATCTTGTCTTAGGTTTATAGGCCATTCTGTGCTGCTCGGTGCTGACAGCCCCTTTTAATTACATGTGACAAAGCTTACTCCTGCAGGAAGAGAGAAAGAGTGAGACCACCTTGCTGTGGTGAGCTGTTCTATCCGCTCGGTTGGTTTATGTAACTTCCTGCAGGGCTCAGGTTCCTGCATGCTCGGAAAGTGAAGATAAGCCAGATTTCCATTATAACCAAGTTCAAATCTCTTAGATGTATATGTCACAAAATGCAGTTCAGTCTCAGCTCTTAATATGTGGATGTGGAGTAACCAACTGGAATGAGATAACATGAGAAGGAGTGGAAAAACCGGGAGGGAAGTGGTGCCAAAATGTATGTACAAGAGGAGACGTCACGTTTAGTCTGTTTAGTCACAGGCTTCCCATTACATTAACCTAGCCATAGGGTCAGGGTGAGACGGGTGTTTGTTCTTCACATTGACTGTAGTTGTCATCTGTGTAGGCATGATACAGCTCTGCAGTAATTTCCACAGGACTGCTGTTTTAGGTTGCCTGCCCATACTTTGAATTTGAGCCTAATGCATGGAGGGAGGGTTTCGCACAGTATGGGGGGTTCATTTTATGAAGTTCAGTTCAAGTAAACTTTCCTGGCTGCTCTTTCTGATGTGTCTTCCTTTAACTGATAAAAAGCAGGGCTTTTTATTAGGTTAGTTTTAATCTAAGTCAGTTCTGTCAGTTGGTTAACCACTTGGCCACGAGTGCTCGTGCCAACACAAAAGACACCTTTCAGAAGAAACAAAAGGTGAGAGTCTGGAGGGAGAGAGGTTTAAGCCGACAGTGATGCTAATAGTGCTTGTAGATCCAGAGAAAAGGCAAGCATTTCTGCTCTCTGAAACTCATTCTCCATGAATTTGGCCCAAATATAGTTAGTTTTTCCCGGGAAGTAATCCAAATGAGGCATTCAGAGAACTTCCCAGGTAACGGCCCTACCAAAGACCTGTAAAGTGACCCATACATCTCGGTGAATGAGTGTGCTTAAGAGAAGAATGGAACTTTATAGTATAGATCAGAGTTGTGATTGCTGCACTTATCTGCCACACCTCAGAAATTTCAGTATTGCCCTTTGCAAACTGGGGAGGAGACCGATTTGCCCTCACAGTAGTCTGAATGCTCGCGGTGGTAATAGCGCAGATACTTGAGAAGAGTAAAGAGCTCCGTTTCTTATAGGATTGCTGCTGTTGCATCATTACTTGGTGTTGATTTTAAGATGGGTCATTTCTATGATGTAATTTGTATTAAGAATCCCAGGAGCAGTTACATGGAGCAACTCAGTCTGCTCTTTCTTCTGAAAAGGAACCATCTTGTGGATCTATGTCTAAGAAGGCCTCTCATCCCAAACTCTTTCAGTCCTATGGTAGTGCTTTCACACAACCATTGATCATATGTTGGATGGTGTACCAATTTCCATTTAACTTGCCTGTAAGTGTGCCTAGACTGTTGTGTGACTGTAATAAATGTAAAGCTGTGATCAGAGCACAGGCTCAGCTGGATACAAAAATACACTGGAAGTACGTGTTGGATTAACTAATGCTATTTTTGATGGGACTTTTTTTGATAAACCTTTCATTCTAGTGACATTCTATTTAGCCCATTATCACTATTTGGGAAGATGCTGTCAAAAGGAGAGAGACGCTGTCAAAAGGAGAGAGACCATAGCTCTAGACAATCAGAATTCTAAAAGTGCAACATTTATGTTATTGTGTCTCTAAGCAAAAAGTGATGTGGAATCATAACTACAACTGCAGTGAAGAAGGTTGTCTTGATGCTGCTTTGATTTGACTATCTTGGCATCCCCCATATTCAAGTAAATTAATTATTACCTCTATAATAGTCCATGGGTCTTTCACTTGACCCTGTTGAACTTTATGACTTTGCAGTTATTATAATCATCTATAAATAGGCATGATGAATAATGTAGGGCTTTGTGTATAAAATAAGGCAACAGATTCCTTGAGGTGTGCTTTCGTCTGAGGAAAACCTCTTAGCACCTGGGATTTGCACAAACCTGAATAAAACAACATCTCTTTCAGTGATGTAGTTACTGGCTTATTGCAAACCAGGTAAGGGATCCATATTTTGGACAACACTAAGAACTTAGACAGTTCTTTGCCTCAGTACTTTTATGCAGTTCTCACCTTAACAACAGCATTTAAAAACAGATACATACTTCTTTAAAGATCTGCTTATTTTAATGAATAAAGTAAGTCTTTATTTTCTGGAAGAAGAGAAACTTTTAGGAGGGACATTGTACTGAGTAATAGCAAAGTTTAGGGAAGACTGGGATCCTTGCGCATCAGTCTTTCTAAGTGAAGTTTGTCTTCTTTGCAGTGCTAACTGCCTTTCTCATGTTGGCCTTTCTTCTGTGAGGGGTGTCACACTGCAACAGAAACAACCTTTGAGCTGCTCAAAGTCAGGGCTACCACAGCTGAGAACTTGCTGAGCTGTTTCATCTCACCACACAGAAAACCATTTGCTTTCTTTCTTTTCCTCAACTGGACTAGTCTTGTGTCAGGTTACTGAGCTGAACTGGTTTATAGGAGATCCAGCAAGCATCAGATTTCTCAGAGTAGACAGAAAAAGGGATCTTCTTGTTTCAATTAGTCACTGGATCGAGCTTCAGCTGCCTTATACAACTTCAGCCTTGCACTCATGGAACAGAGGAGGTAGACCAGAACATGCAAGTCATCCATGTTATTTTCAGTACAGTTATTTAGAAAAATAAATCTAAATTGAATTAAATTGTTTAAATGTACTGGTGTGAAATCACACATTTTTCTAGTGCACACATGGAAGGAGTAATCAGTGATTTTAGTGCTGCTGGGAATGGTCATGTCTTCAAGCTGGTTCAGCATGTTCTGGGATACCTAATTATGCCATGATAGCGGGAACAGATTCCTCCTTCTACCAAAGACAGCAGTTCTGTATGCAAGTAAAATAATACATGCAGGTTCAAGCGTGTATCTTTGAAACAAGTCATTGCCAAGAGAAGAGAGGTTTTGAAGCCAATGATGATACCAGTATTACAAGCCAAAGAGAGTTTATGCTGAAAAACCAATGTAAAATATGAAAAGTGGTAGATAAGCATGTACTGGAACAACTGTATGTTCATGTCAGTGTATGGATAAACAGGAAAAAACTATGCTTTTCTAGGGATCTTTCTCTGACTTCTCAAAATTGTTCTAAAAATGCCAGTCAAATGGCAGATACCTACTTCAGTGGAAATTATTTACCTTTGTAATGTGTCTCATAGAAGAATTAACAATAAAATAATTAACTGTAGAGCAGGAAACAAAGCACTATATCCAGTAATATTTTTGTGTAAGATTTTGTAAAGAGGGATTTGGGTGTATAAAAAAAAAAAACCTGGTGGCTGTTGCTGCTGCAGTAAGGACTTGACTATTTGACGTCAGTTGCTGTATGTGTGCGCAGAACTGACCTAACTTTGGCAAGACCATGCAAGTCGGTGTCCAAACATGACTGAGATCCAGGAATTTGTTGTTCTCCTTGAATACAGTGAAAGCAGACCACTGGAAATGCATGCCTTGCAGGCAGTATAGTCTGTAGAGTGCTACACAATCTCAAAATTAAGTAGTGGCTAGTAGGGTTTTGCAGAATGATGGTTAGTTAGGGCATGCATGCCATTTGTCACTTACCATGTCATTGTTCTCTGCACTATTTCTATGTTTCCTGTACTTCATTTGTTTAGTGAACAAGGTACACCCCTTGCCCAGTACAGAACAGAGACAAGAACCCATGCCTGCCGCTTCTCAGTGGGCAAACTTGTGTACATACTTCCTGGCTTGCTGAATTTTCCAGTTCAGGGGACCATGCCTTTACTGGCCATATAGGGATGGTCCCCTATCCTAGCACAGGCAGGTGGCGAGGCTAGGAGGAGGGTAAGTGCTGATAAAGTAATTAAATGTTGTGTTTTCCCCACCAGCCTTGCCTAACTCTTTGGTTAATTGCAGAGGACTAACTTGCTAGGAAGGTCACAGAGACGTTAACTGGAAATGATGGGATGAAATTTTAACTGTACATTTTTTTCTTTGATCCATCACAGTATTATTTTCTTTCAATTAAGCCTGTTAAATGTGGCATGCAGGTCTGTCAAGGCATGTAGGCAGAGGTAATATATTTTATTAGACTAACCGACATCACTGCTAAAAGCTTATAGTTAAGGTTTACGATGGGGATTCATACCTTGTTTTAGCTTAAATGACTGAAGGTGAATATATTAAAGGGGAGCAACTGTGTACTCATGGGTGATTTATGCTCATAAATATTTAATTTCTTACTATCTGAGAGAATCTCTTTGCATGCTAATTTCTTAGAAAGGTCATTAAACCAACCTGTTGCTTGGCTGATGGATCAGCATACAGCTGTGTTCTGTTGAGGTCTTGCATTTCTTCTTGCTTACAAAGCCTTTCTAACAGTAACTTTTTGCCTTCTGTTACCGTGTGTACTCTCTCTGTTAAGAGTTTTTGGAAGTGCAGTATGGTGTTTTCAGAAGCACTTTTCTTAAGTGGAACAGGTGACACCTCTGTGAACAAAAGCAAAGTATGTAGTCAGAGTGCATAAGTCAATGAACTGCTGACACTGAAGTTTAGCACATGCTAGATTTTCCTAATGCTGTCCTTCTGTCACACACCTTTGGCAGGCATTGCCTGTTGTTGTGTAAGGGGTCATTGTATAACAGTGAGGTGGAATGAAGCAGACCTTGTAAAAATCACTCATATTTGAAACTTTCAGCTTTGCTGATCTGCTGCCTTCTGCAAGATGTTCTTATCTAACAGGCAATAAAAGAAAGTATATTTAATAACGTAGTCCTGTTAGTACAGTTTGTGACAATGTACTGTGCAGGTTGAAGTGAGAAATATGGGTTTGGGATGTGTTTGTGTCCATCTTGTCTGTAGACGAGACATCATTTCAGTATTAAAAATAAGAGAGGAGCTTCCTAGAAACTAAACTTGTCATCCATCATTGTTGGACATCTTGATTTTTTAGGGCCTGACATTTCTGCCAGGAAGAAAAACAGCTCCTGACTTTTCCTATATCAGATTGCATGCTGCATATTTCTATCCACCCCTTCGTTTTTCTCTCAGTGATTCCATACCATATCTTCTCTGTGGAATAGCTACCTCAACCTGTATTCTCTTGCACAACATGTTAGACATTACATGTTAGAAATTACATATTAGACATTATATGTTAGAAATTACATTTTAGACATTGTATGTCTGAACATGTAATTTCTCCTCTCATTTACTGACAGATGGTATAATATGAGGAAAACAGCAACCATGGCTGTGATATTGTCCCTATTTTCCTCTGAGCAACACAGGTAATTAAGGCATCTTATTTTTAAAATCTTAGCTTTTCCTTGCTCTGAATTCTCTTAACTCAAAGAAATATTTCCTGATGTTTCCCTCATTTATACCAGGGATAAAGACTGAAATAAAAGAATTGCAGTTTTCCTCAAGCCTACGCTTCAGGACTCTTCTTTAGCAGACTGTTAAAGTTGAGAGAAGAACTTTTGTTTGAATGTTAAGTTCTAGGATTTTTTTTTTTTGACAGTTTGAGCGCTGGAAACTAGAATCGAGCATTCAATTCAACAGCAGTGTATAAATGCTTTAAAAATTATGGAGCTCTTACCATCATTCCATGTTTTTCTCTTGATTCCCAAGGATCCTGTGTTTGCTGTAGCATCTCCCACTGAAACAGAAGAGAAAAGCAGGGTAACTTAAGTATTCTGCAGAGATTCTCAAAGCATAGACAGTCACACACCAAAAAAGTTATACTACAATAAAAAAAAAATGCATTGGGACAAGTGACCCAGAGTACTGAGATTCTAGAAAAGTTCAGTCCTGGGTTGGCACACAGAATTGGGGTGGGGACACATTTATTTGAAAGATGCCTTGAGCAGCTTAATAACTAAAGCTTCTTTTCTCAAAGGTTATTCTTTTACTGTCTCCTACATCAGCATTCACAGCACAGATTACCTAGTCCTTTTCTAGCATGCTAAAATGTAAAATAGCCAGGCTGGCTCAAATATTCTTATTGGTGACAAATTCCATTAATGGAGAGCAGAAGTAAGCAGCAATAGCTTCAGTGTCTGGATTTGGAAGAAAATGTCTTGTCTTAAGAATGTGATCAAGCACTAGAATGATTCAGGTGAGAAGCAGTGGTATCATCCCATGGCAGTGTGGATATTCTTCTAGCCTCAACTAATGACACTATGATATGGTACCCTGGGAGACTGCATAAGGGGCTCTGATTCGTGAATGAGGACAGCTTGCTTAAAGATGCTTCAGCATTTTCTGCTCAATCTGCCCATCTGGCCTCTGTTGCAGAAATGGTTCAAGTCCACAGCTAACATTTGTGATGTTGCAAATTATTGTCTAATATACTAAGGAAAAATCAGAGTTAGTTGTGGTTTAACGTAATTCACTGAGCTCTGTGCTGCAGTAGTTAAGTTGTATCACCTCTAAAACCTGTCATATCTTATATTTGATGAGTATTGCCTACTTGACTATGCAGATACAGGTACAGGTTCTTGAATTATCTCCCCCCCTCACTCTGGCCACATATTTCAGCCCTAAAGCATGGGTCAACAAGCAGCTTTAAATTTTATTTTAAGTGCTTTATCTCATCACTGAAGTTTATAGTACCTGATAAGAGACTTGAACTTTCACATCCCCAGCCTGAGGGACCCAGAGGCTGTCTTCTCAAGATACAGTCAACTTCGTCGTAAAATCTCATTTTTCTCCTGGGATTACCAAGATGCTCGTTTTCCTTCTGCAGTGCACGGTATTCATATTTTAGATTCTTGTACTTTGTGCGACACTGTTTCCAGTCTCTGTCTATACCATGTTTCATTAACCTTCTGGCAATTTCCTCAAATATTTCTTTATTTCTTGTGGCCCCTTCAAGCATTTGTTGTATCTTTTCATCTGACCATATATTTATCAGAGCTCTGACTTCATTATCACTCCAGTGTTTTCCGGCTCCAGTATCATTAACTGTAATAACTTTGAAGTGATTTTGTGTTTCTTCCAAGGGAATATGATTGTCTGAAAATATAAGTGAAACAACAACTGATTATTCCTGAACATACATACATTTAAGTGTAATTGGAGCTAATGATTTGGTAGCAAGCTGAAGGATCAATTAATGTTTCTAATAATATCTTATTATGATAACCTTGTAAGTTCCCAATGTTAATATCAATATGTGATTACATTTCCCTTAAGTATGCAAAATATATGGCAAGTGAAACCTATTGTCTCTCCAAGGCATCTAAAATTCCACATTTTGTCAGTATAATTTTGTTTCTGTTGTTGTCAAAGACAGATGCATCCCATTGCTTCAGGCAGGAAAGCAACAGGGCTTAAGCTTTAAAAGCAACAATATATATCAGCAATGATAAGAAAATGGCTTTCCAGTTTGGTTTCAAATTAGAATGGAAAGGCAAAATTTCACACAAATGAAAATGCTACTGGGGATTCAATAGAAGAAAAAAAATGTTGCCTACATATTCAGCATATTCAGAAGTGAGCAGATGCTGCTCATCAGATAAGTACAGAACATGAAATTTAACTACAGCATTAATGCAAGTTTTGCTCATGACAGGGAATAGAGCAATGAAACTAATTTTTAAGTTTAGTGATAAAGCTAGACTGGAGTCAGAAGTAGAAAAGCAGAGCTGTGTTTACAGTAGATGTCTAGTTGCTTCAGCTTCAGTACTGAAATTACAGTGTGATTTTGTTCCAGAATAAATGCGTGGAAATAAATACTCACCCATCTCGACTATCCGTTTTGCTACTGGTGTACAAGATCTGTCTTCTGAGGTAGTGCTTATAGAATCATCATCTACTGAAACACACAGTTTTAAATAAAATAGATGTTAGACAAATAGTTTGCTAATCTTCTTCTCATCCTCTGCAGGTAACACCTATCTTCAATTAAAAATGTCATAACCTAGTATTCTAACCAATTAGCTATAACAAGTTTTCTGCCTCCCTAAATTAAATTATTTGTTGGCATTTCTTTTAAACTCTTTCTTCCCCTGCATTCTGCAAGAGGTGGCTGTGGATGCGACACGAATTTAAAATACCTGATTAAACACACAGGCATATGTGTATGGTTTGTATCCTGTATATTAGTCACTTTGCATAACATATTTGTACTCATTGATTAGCACAGGTGTGTCTTCCAGGTTTTTTTCCTAGGCAATGTGGGTAGGGCAAGCTTGGGGGGGCTTTGATGCCATTTCTAAGGGCACACGTCTGTGGATTCACTCCTGCCTAACAGGGCTTGGACTGCAGCCTTTCCCTTCGTAGGGTCATGCATGCTTCCCCCATCCTTACCATGAAACAAGCAGGGAATTGGGCCCTAGAAGACCACTCTCTCCTTCTCAATTTTGGAAGCTGTCATGTGGCTGGGATGCAGTGAGGAAGAGTGAGAGGCACATGCACCTTTGGTAGACCTGCATGCAGTGTAACTTTGCATACGCTGCATTTCAAACTGCTGATGAGGCTTTTCTCAGATCTCCCTGAGTTTCCCTGGTATAGCAGAAAGAAACTGAAAAGAGACTTTTGCTCTTTATTCCAACTTGTTCTCCTCTGTTCAGGACTCCTTTTTGCCACAAAAAATAGTTGAAAGTCCATTTTAGTAAGCTGTCATGGTGGGTTTCAAAGCTGGGCTTTGAGGTGTGCCATTCTCTGATTCCAGTAGGGAGGGCAGGAAGAGATGCTAAATTTTTTGGGGAAGGTTGCATGCTTTTGAATTCCTATAGGAGACAGCTGTATTTATTTCCTTTTAGGTAAAAGGCTAGTCTCCAATACAGAGCTTTTGTGATGGAGATGACATAAGCATACGAAAAATTGGAAAGCAAGCAATTCATTAATCCTTTTGTGGAAATGTTTAGCTTCAGCGTAAATTGCACTTTCTATATGTAGGGATGGCTCTGTCCTCAATTATTCTATCTTGCTTAAATGACTAAACAGGGAAGACAGAAGAACTATTTTTTATTCTACCAGCATCTGTGTTGTCTTCAAAATTCCATCACTAACAGGATAGAAACATCATTATATTATTTTTCTGCATGTCTACATAGGTGGATTTTTTTTCTCTGCAGAGCTCAGGATATAATAACTTTGCATTCTGTCACAGCATAAAAACTATTTCCTTCAGAAGTAAAATTCAGGAGCCCTCACAATTCTTCAAATCATCTACAGGCACCACATCCCATCTCTGCTGACTCTAGGCTCGTTTCCTCATCCTTAGACTTCTCTACAAGGTCATTTTTGTGTGGAATTACTTTTTGGTTGGGTGGACCAATTATCTTCAATTAAATTTTCAGTAAAGAGAAGAAGTAAATATTCCTTATATGTTTTGAAAAACTGAGTGCACAGTTTAGATTCTGTTAGAAATAGGAGCTTGTTAGTGAGTAATCAGTGGTTCATTTGATATGCTTTCTATAATAGTACTTGCTAATATATGCAGAGTAGTACTTGGAATTTGTATTTGTTTTATAACTTACTTTCTCTTAAGTGATTTGGCAAATACTTGCTTTCATAAGCCATATGCAGGAATAAATTTTATACCTTTGGAAAACCTTGAATCAAAAATTATACTCTCATAACCACCGTGTACTGCTGACTTTTGTGATTACTATCCTCAGTTGAACATTACATGACAGGAACAGGGAATTTGTGTGTTTAGGACGGTCAGTTGATTTCCATGCCATTTCATTCTGTGTCACTATGTATGAACTCTTTTCCTTGTATTAGTGTGACCTCACCATGTCTCTGAAGTTTCAGGGACATAGCTTTACTTTATCCTCAACATAACTTGTGTTTCTGTGTCTCGTTGCTGTGACGGCAGTGCTCTGATGATGTCCTCAGTGTCATATTCCTTATGGCTGTTTTTCGTAATCAAAATCAGCCCATGCAAACAGTTGTAAAAGCTGTGTTGTATAGGGTGTCTGAACTCCCAAACTCCAGATAACATAATTGCCGAGAAGAAATCTCTTGGCTGGATTGCAGAAATACTAGTGTATAGAGCAGAAATGCTTTTATGGTACAAAACTTCCACTGTGATAGAGCAAGGAATTGTTATTCACAGAATCACTGTATTTTTTTATTCTTTCCATTAACTTCTGGCTGTAAACAACACTACTGTAAAGTATATTTTGATCCAGGATGTCAGGTGAAAAGATTTCAACATCATCGTTATTGCCTCTGAAGCCTTTTTTTCATGACTTTCCATGATTTCTATGTCCATTTATTCCAGATTAATATCCCTGCTGTATTCTAATGTTAAATTTTAATGTTTTTCATGAAACAAATTTTCTACTGAATACTTGTCATTGAATATATGACTTCTACATATTGCTCAGGTTCTGTCCAGTTTATCCTCTCTAGCAACTGTGTATGAAAAAGAACAGTACTTATGTCACATTCAAATGCAAATCTATCACATCTAGAGTAATGAGAGGAGTATGTTGTCTGGGAAAATAAGGTCTTGTTATTAATTGGGGGAAGGATAAGTAAGTACTTAATAATTTTTGCACTACAAAATCAAACAAAACCCAGGTTTTATCATAACATAGAAGTAGAGCAAGTATGTGTGGGAATAACATACGAACCTTAGAAATCTGCAGTTCCTTTTAAAGTAGGATGTGCTGTTAAAATTATCAACACACAGTCTTCACCTACCTATGTCAATTGTCTCCTTCTTTATTTGTGTAGCTTCCAAAGCTGACAGGGTAGAGTTCGCAAAGTCCCCCTCATCTTCAAGTATTTCTGTAAGCAAAAAATAGAGTTCTTATTGGCTAAACATATCTTGAGTTAAGTCCTGAGGATAACTACCTTCAGAATGCCATTAATGATAATTTTAAATATTTCGTCTCTTAATACATTGAAGCTGCCACTACTCTGCAGCAGTGGGCTTAACAGCTGAGTATTTGCACTTATATATTAAAATAAATCCACAACACCATGTTCACAGCTGTATAGTGTAAGTTTATGGATTAAATGTGTAAACTCCTTAAGTTATTTAAGCCTGGATCAGAATTTGTAGAATGGTTTGCTGATCGTGATTGTAAGATATGTAGTAACTGGTGAACCTCAATGCAGGAGAAAAGGCAAGATGGTGACTTTCATAAGAGGTGCTTCAATATGTACTGAAGTAGGAAGATAGGAAGACTCTCAAGCATCTGATGCCAAGAGTCACTGAATTAGCCCCACAAAGAGCAAGGGTCCTGACACTGCATCAAGGTGCTGTGACCGGATGATTGCTCAGCAAGGCTGCCTGGCTGTATGATAAAGGCAAAGTACTAAATGCCTGTCCTCATAGCATCCCCCCCTTTGTCTTTGTGGCTCAGAGGGGACAGGGTGACAGAGGTGTCCCTCCTCCATGGGGAGTAGATCACACCTCCTCTGCTATTGGCCCTTTAGTGTTTAAGGGAGAACTCCACCCCTCTGCTCTGGGACAGATGGACCGATGATCTGTCCCGATGGACAGGCAGATGATGCAAGTGCTGTTTCTGATCCTCCTTTCCAGGAGAGGACACAGCTTTATGGAGATTAAATAGTGAAGGCCACACCGCAGATCGATGATGGCAGTTTCTGACTCCCAGCCTGTTTTCAGCCCATTCAAGAATATTGCCCCTAAACATTGAGCAATAATGTTTACAGCCGTTTTATTAAAAATTACCCCCCAAATCAATATGGCCATGTTTGCATCAGACGTTCTTTACGATGTAAGCAGAATCATGTGCCGTGTCATTTTTTTTTTCTTACTGAGCCAAGCATGTGGGTAAAGAGCCTGTTTTTTTTTCCTAAGCCACCGTTCAGAGTTTTTGGAGGGAGGGCATGAGGAGAGCAGGACTGAGCCAAACAGAACAAACCATCGGCAGTTTTTGGCATGGATAAAACACAGTGGCTCCATCTGCGTTGTTTAGTGAAGCTGTAGACAGTTGCCAGCAAATATGCTTAATCTCTACTTTGTGTTTGAAGCACTGCTCACAAGGCCACCAGAGCAATGCTCTCACAGTCTTTCCTTTTACTCTCAGACTGATACAAGCTCTGTTCTCTTTTGGCACTCTGTCACTATTACTGTTTATCCTGTTCTCTGGCTCACGAGGCAAGATTTGTCATTTGTCTCCTCAAGCTTACTCTCATGTGTATCTTGTATAGTATAAAAGGGGAGTGGGAAATGCCTAAGCCAGGGAAAATTTTCAGTGTGTGGCCGATGTTTACTCTCGAACAACTTGCAAAGTTGCTGCCATCTCTGTCGTGCAGATCTATGAGACTGGATACAGACAACTTGGATGCACATTTAGGAGTTACTGTTTGCAGCCCAAGTATGCCTTGGACCAAACCAGTGAATCATCAGGAACTTTTGGTTTTGCGCTTCTCTGAAACACTTCACACCAGATTGAGGCATATGTATTAAAACATTTTTTTTTTTCACTTCACTTTACTTCTGTACATTTTAAAATTCCAAGCACACAGTAGGACATGTTCAAGCCAAAATAAGTGCCTGAGTATGTACTGACTTAAGATCTTAACTTTAAACAACAGAATTTTAAGCAGTCCTTGCTTAGGAACGTATCTTGGCAGTGTCATGACTTATTCCAGGTTTGTTCTGATAGAGACATATAGTAAAATATGCACCAGAGATCCTAAAAAATAATGACAAGAGAAGTCAGAATACTTGCTGTAGGTAATTTTTAAGAACGTCAGGCTTAATCAAACACCTGTACACAGTCCGTGTTTGTACTGTGGTCTGACACGTGGAATTTGCATGTACATTGAGTCTGAATTGACTGACTGCTGCCTATGCAAACTGAAGCAATTTGCTCTTCTGAATAGATTTCTGGAATTAACTGTCCTTAAAAGTGACCTCATAAAATAAAAAACATCAGTCAAAATTACTAAATAAGGCTTTCTTTCCTTATTGATTTAGTATGGGTATCTTTTAGCAGAAAAGAGAAAAATTGACAG
Source organism: Cuculus canorus (assembly GCF_017976375.1). Taxonomy (NCBI): domain Eukaryota; kingdom Metazoa; phylum Chordata; class Aves; order Cuculiformes; family Cuculidae; genus Cuculus; species Cuculus canorus. The sequence goes on along the minus strand of NC_071404.1, from coordinate 30,470,556 downwards.
TGCCCCTGGCTTTTGTTAGGCTGCGTTTGCAAAAACTCCATGGGGTTTGTGATTGCTGTGGTGCTCTTGCACCCTCTGCTGGCCACTAACCCTAACAGCCTGTAGAAGAACCGTGGATTTATTTACCCTTCTTTTCCTTCTCAGGTGGGCATTTGAGCAAATGTATGTGGGAGAGGAGAAAAACAATAACATGAAACATCAAATAACTAGTTATTTTCCAGAAACTGGTACATTTGTCTTATGACCAATACCATTTTAATTTTTTCCTTACTAGAATATGGCAAACCTGATTGGGCTGTTTATAAAGACTGGCAGTGGTGACAAAGTCACTGTGGTTAATAACTCAGATCTACATGTAAGAGTGTGAGAAACACATGCGCTTCTGAGTGAGCTTGTGCACCTCTGTGCGTTTATACAGCTGTGGTGACCAGAAAGGGGATGCCTGCCCCATCTAGCTAGTATGTAGCTAGACATGTGTAGGTAGGGCTCTCAGTGCGGAGTACACTAACTCCATGTAGTAATCAGGAAGATACCGTGATACAAAGTGAACAGAATTTCTAAATTCTTATTTATGTCAAATTATCTCTCTTTACACATTTTTCTAAAGGCGTATGAATGTGTATATATAAATTATAATTACACGCTTGTTGAGAATGAGTTTCTACAAAAATTCTGTTGAATATGGTGTTGTCCTTAAGAAGTCACGTTCTAAAGGCTATTGATTGTCAAAAGATCTACTGATATCAAAGACCCAATGTAATATGGTATCCCTGCCTGCCTTTTTCACTATTTATTCGCACCTAAATTCACGAATACAGAGGTACATACAATGTCTTTAGTTACCACTTTCACATTTTACATGTATTTAAACTGTAGGAAAGGCATGTACCACAATTACAAAATAAAAGGTCTTCATGATATCGTAACGTAAAAACCGTGCATCTTTTCTCTGCTTTATGTAATACCTGATTATATTACCATTAATAACATTAAATTCTAGGTAGTTTTTGCCACCTGTGATAAAGCAATTTGATTCTGTTTTGTTCATTTGAGAATGAGGGAAAGAATTTCAGAAACTGAAACTGCATCTCTTCAAGATGGAGTGCTGTGGGTTTGCCTTTTTTCCCTCAGAGATTTGAACAGTAGTCTTGAGAATGGATAGGCTGAGCCGGAGACACTTCTGAAACACTTGCTATTTTAATCCTTCCCATGTAATTAGATTGCAATTACCCAGAAACAATCAAAATAAGCAGTTAAAGTACGTATATTTGATATGGGAATTGGCAACCAAGTTAAGCTATAGATGTCTTAACACCTAACACATACATTAAAGTGTCAAAAAATAGTACTCAGAATTTTACTAGAAGTATTCAGTTAAACTTTGTCTTAAAGAACTCATTTAGAAGGTTGCAATCCAAAAAGTTACAATATTACATACATGTAGGCAGTTGAAAACTGTGTCAGATGACAGTTTAGCAAATCTTTGTATTATTACAGTGTCTTATGACTGTTCATGGAAATGTAATAATTGTTGATGGGGAAAAATGGAATTTGATTAATTTTACAAGTAGTTTTAATTGGCTCTCACAAGTTGCTGTTTATGATTTCTCACATATTTTCTCTCTATAAGTGCCCTGTGCACTTTTCATGACCAACTATTTTTCCCAACAGTCTATTCTTCCCTAATGAATGCATCAGATACCTATGGTCATTGGGTAAAAGGCTAGTTATGTATTTATTTGTTAGTAAATTTAAATTAATAAGTGTAATAGCTCTTGAATGGTAAACCAAGAATACTAATGTCCAGTACATCTCAAATTGCCTCTCGTGATCAACTGTGGCTTTACTTACCTGTCATAGTCATTTCTTTCACTATATGCAGAGTTACCAGGTTCTCTGGGATAGTATTTACAGTAAGATAATCTGTCAGAAAATTTTTGATTTGACATTAAAATCTTTCAAGTTAGAAATTAGACCATTTAAAATTCTGTAAGATTGCTCCTTAATGTCTAATTTAGACCTTAACATCTAATTATGCCTCATGCTACTGAAAAAGATCATGAGGTCCTCTGTTGTGGACAGTCAAGCCCATTAGTCTTTGAGACTTTCCTGTTTCTCTAGCTGAAAGTTAAATTCTCCCTTCCCCCCCCTGAAAGTTATACTTCCAGTTGTAAACTATGCTTCTTTGTAAAGACTGTACAAGCTTCTTATTCAGTGCTAGTAGTGATACTCTTAAATGAAGTTTTCATCTCCTGACATGAGCATTTACACAATTATATTAAATACCAATCACATTATTTTGTGAAAAAAAGAATGCTGGATTGATTAGTTTATGTAAAGGAGACTAAACAATTCTAATCCTTGAGTAAAAGTAAATACAGTAATACATTCCACTCAGCTTGCTTCCTCTGTACATCTTGGGTCATGAATCTTTGAAACAACTACTTAGTAGACTGTTTTTATCAAATTTAGCAGAGCACTGTAGATGTGTATGTGTGCCGGTATGGTTATCACTATGATGTTATCTCACACTTAGAAGATTTTTAGGCCTCTGCATTTTCTAACTGTCGTTACAATGTGGGCTTATTTTAAAAATCCATTTTAACTTGCTGAATTTAGGGACTTATATAAAATAGAAGACTTTTCAGTTTACCTGAATCAGAAACTTTCTTTATATCTGCAACCCGTAGGTCTTCTGACATATTACTAACAGAGTCCTCTTCACCTGTGTCTCCAGGCATTTCTGTGTAAATAATGCTATGTTAATTAGAATGCTGCATTTGGGTACTACATAAGAACATCTGTGCTGTGTCAAATCAAAAGAACCTAGGATGCTCCTTATGCCAGCAGGCAGTAGGACATGCATTAGCGAAGAGCCTAGAAATGGCAATTGAAGAGTAAAATATCTCTCCATGCTCTCATACTTTTCAGCCAGAGGCTGTTATATTTTTCTTGACTTCTTCCATTACTTTACTAACTTCTAGTCTTTTATTTGGCTATATTTTCTGTGCAGGATTCTTATTGTGCAATAAAGGGTCTTATGTTTCATTCTGTTCCTAAACAACAGGCCTGTTTCTGGTTGTACATACCAATAAAAAAATGTTTTAACTCCTGAGTACTTTCATCAGTCTATTTTAATTCTATCTCTAATCCATCCATTACCAAGTTATTCATCAATAACAACACAAAAATAAAGGCAAGTTCTGCCAGCATTCTTGGTGCTATTCCTTTTGCTATTTTCACAATAGTTGTCTCACTACTTTAGGAGTCTTGCTCCAAATGCCAATAAACAGGACTACTGGGGACCATATGAGAAAGAGAGTCTAAATGTTACGTTTTTAACTAATATCTGTAACTACAGACTTCTTTTACTCAATGTCTTCCTTTTTTCAGTAATGCAATCTGACCATCTCTGTTAATTTTTTTTCTTAAGCTAAGCTGGAAACAGTCTGTTCTGCCATGAGTTTGCCTGGAATGATCTCTCTGTATCACTTTAATTTATTCTAAGTCTTCATCTTTTTTTTTTTTCCTCTTTTTATTTCTCAATTCTATTGAAAAAAAAGAATCCATTTGAAAGATTACCCTATAATGTAAAGTGAACAACGGGACAAAACAGTAACTTTCCATTCAGTGTTCCCTCCCCCAGCAAACTGGTTAACCTAGCTGGATGCTTTTTGGTTTTCATTCTTTTAAGGCTTCTCTAGTGCAGGAAAACTAAAAAGCTTAAATTATATATGTGTATGAAGTACTTACCTACGGAGTTCTTTTCTGATTTTGCTTCTGTCCATTCTGGAGGCCTCTCGCTTTCATCATTGTCTGATTTACTTGCTTGTTCCATGGTGCTGTGCCCCAGAATAGCATCCAGTTCATTAAAAAATTTCATACTTTTACTTGTACTCCCTGAGTCTTGGGCACTTTTTATACTCTTGTATTCGTGTTTCAGATTTTTGTATTTTGTCCTGCACTGCTTCCAGTCCCTGTCAATTCCAAACTTTTGAAGTCTAGTGGCAACCTGTTCAAATATTCTTTTATTTCTCACTGTCCCCTCCAGTTGTTGTTGGATATTTTTGTCTGACCATATGCGTATCAAAGCTCTGACTTCATTAACAGTCCAGTGTTTTCCTCCTTCATTTGCTACTGTTGGAATAAAAGCCGGTGTTTTGGAAGCCTCTACTGCTGATGTTGGGTTACCTGTATCATGTGGGGTAGGGGAGAAACACAGATACAGGTTACCTGCATTGGGTGGTTGGGGTGGGGAAAGGACAGAGAGAATGAGAATGAAGTATGCTGTTTCCTCATGACTTATCTGTCCAGAGGAAGATGGAGCAGAGGTGACAACAAAAATCAGGCTATTGGTTATTATTTTGTCAGCATTCTTATTAATTCTACACCATTTTTGCCTTCTGTTGAAAACTGGTACTCAGGTACACGTGTATATTTAATTAATCTGAGAGGAACATGGCTTTCTTCTGTTCCCTCATGTATTGAACTTCTGATAAAACCTAGGAGAATAACTGTTGAGCTGATCTGTCCATCACACGTTAAAGAGGAGAAGAGCCTTGTTTGGAAGACACAAAGTGCTGTATGAACACAATAGTAAATTGGGCCCCTACTCACTGACACTAGCATCAGGACTTAACTTTCTGCATTCATGTCATACTTTTGGTTTCACACACACGGAGAGCTTTTAAGGGATAAAGAAGGTAGGGGTTTGAAAAATCTGATCCTTAGCTCTTAACAAAGCTCCCTTTTGTGGGGAGCTGAGGAAAGGAGACTTTTGCCTTCAGTAACACAAGAATGTTTCTGTGAAGATGAACCCAGTGCTCGTAGTACAGAACCTCCCCCTTTCTCAGTGCAAGTCAATCAAATTCGGGGTTTTTTTTTTTTTAGGAAAAGTTAAAGTTAGAATTATCCTACTCTGCAGAACTAATATTTTTTTATTTTCTCCAGTCTTCAACTTTAACACTTAATATTAAGAGGTAAGGGATGCCATGCAATTTTTTAAAACACCGAAATATGATCTCTTGCAGTTTTTAATGTTTCCTTGTTTCTAGTTATGAAATTTCTTTAAGACTTAATTTTGATTATCAAATTAGTTTGGGAAATGGATTCTCATATGTTTTCTAAATCTTTGCAAAAATAACTATTAAAAAAACCCACAGTTCCAGTGCTTCATCAAAGACAGCAAACATGAAGGTGCACAGTGGCTGACAGATTTTTGCCATCATACTGAAGTGATAAATGCCTTGGCAGGTGTCTTATTCTAAAAGGGCCAGCCAGGTTACAGGAGTTGTATACTTCATAGTCGCTGAGCTTTGTGTGATGGCAAAAATATCTGACCTTTGCTTGCCCTTATAGCTTCAGTGGAGCATACTTGTGTATAACAACCTGTCTGGGGACAAACTTGTCCTAGATAGAGGCATTCTTTGTTCGTCTCCGTAATTCATTCTAGTTGTGAATAGGGTGTATGAACAGATACCATTTTTTTTCTGTTCGTCCTGTGTTAACTGGACTTCTGCAGCAGCTAGCTTACTGATATGTTGTTACGGAGGGTAATTTTCAGATGACATATCATTTATGCTTTCTTAATTTCTTTCTGAGGGAATGAAAGAAACTGCTTGATTACGAGGTAATGCAACTGCAGGAACAGCCACAATTGACAACTGCCAGCATCAGAGAGGCTTGATGTAGTCTCTGCTCAGTGTTACCGGCAGTATTTCAACTATCTGTATTTCCAGAGTGGTTCACTCTTCACTACCATAGAGGGGAAAAGGCATAGGGGAAAAAAAAAAGAGGAAGAAAAATGTGGAAGGTGTTCCCTGCACTTCCCAGAGAAAGCCATAGATTATGGGACAATCTGGGAGGGATAAGGTTTCTTTAGTTCTTGTGCCAGCCAGTATTTCTCACTAGTAAGTTCAGTTGCAACTAAGCTCACTTTTGGTTGTGGATATTAGTTCAAAAGAGTTCTAGCGACTCAGTTCATTGCTCATTCATTCTGCTGTATGCAGAGTTAAAGCCAGTAGCTTTATTTGTTTCTCATTCACTTTTGCTTTCCTGAGCAAAACTACTGTAGCAGGACAGTCTTCAGATGAGTTGTATGGTTGGTTGGACTAAAGCATTGCTTCCGTTTACTCTTGAGACCACTGCTTGGACACATTTGCTGTGATGACTATTGCAAATCTGGTTTGCTTGGGGACAGGTCTGACCTCTGCATCTCTCTCCTGGATTAGGCCATTCACTCATACTAGTTTAAGGAAAATTACATGAGTCATAGAAAATCCACAAGTTGACATTGATATTGCACACTACCATTTGGCATACTTTTCAGCAGCATTTAACAAAATTAATTTATTGATGTTGTTAATGTGGTTAAATATGATTAAGCTATAGCATGGGATGTGTTTTGAATGTGAAGAGCAGTCATGCAACTGTTGCATCATATAGAGTGGTCAGTATCGGTTGATGCATGAGACTGCTGAGTGCTAAATCTGTGAAGGAGATGGTGCAAAAATGTGGCTATTTTAAAGCTGTGTTGATTAGAAACAGAACAGTGGTGTATCCAAACTATCAGAAAGTGCTCTGACAGCCATGCTGCTTTTTAGTTTTTGATCCCTCATGCCATCATACTATACCTAGTTGGACTGGTCTGACATGAGACATAAAAAGTAGTGGATCTCCTGGAGCATCCTCATCATCTTCTAAAGAAACTGATATTTCACCTGGGAAAGGAAGAGTTTTTAAATGAAAGATAGGTATGGACTAAATTAGCTTTAAATTAGTTAAAGTGAAAATGTCCATACACCCTGAGAAGACTATTAACTTTGTAGTTTCCACACTTAATTTGTATTTGGACTAAATGAAATTAACTTAGCCTGTCCCCATAAGGGGAAACGAGTCATAGAAGGTAAATTAAATTATTTATATCTTTCATATGAAGCCTGTTTGAAATGTATTTTAAAATTATTGTAGAAACCAACTTGAATCTAGTGACTGGTATGTTTTTCTGTCTTAATATTTGGGGTAGATAGCACATTACAACTGTAGTATGAAAGCAGATAATGAAAAGTAGAAGACATACAAATAAAAGTGGGCATCGCATGTGGGTTCAGGTAACCACAAATCCATTTATGTAACAAAAAAAAATCCGAGAAGAATATTTAGAAAAGAATCTAAGGAGAACAAAAACGTTCCACAAAGAGTACTGGAAATCTATGGAACTCATTCGTGGCATAGGGAAAGTTGGAAAGTATCGTGACTAGAGAACAGTGTTTGTACCTCATAGGATTCAGTCTAGCTTTTCGCAGTACAGTGTTCCTATATTTGTTTCAAAAGCAATATTATAGCAATTTCTATATAAGTTTGGAAAGCAGCATATCTGAATCGGCTTAATTTTCACAGAGGACAGACTTTTAAGTTGTTCTATGTTAAGACACTGAATTATTCAACACAGTATGGTGACAAGAGGCTTGAAATGTTGATTCACTGTATGAGGAGTGAGCTATTGTGAGCTGCAGCCAGGCAGGCCCCAAAAGCAACCTGTGCAAAGGTTCTGCAGTAGGTCTTTGACAAGGAACAGTGCAACCTGCTGTCCTTGGTGTAGGTGAAAGTGGAAAATGGATTCATTTGAAAACGTTATCCTAAATCCCCCTGACTTTCAGCAGTGCTCACAATGGCTCACAGATGCAGTGGTCTGATCTCAGTCTGCTCCCAGCTGTCCACCCTGCTCCTCTGGCAAAAGCTGCTATCCCCTGGCAATGTCCAGGCTGACTGGAAAGGTGGGCTCATGCCTCCACCTCCAGCACCAGGGCTGGCTACCTGCTAAAAGCAGTAAAGCAAACTACTGAGAGGGGAAATAGATTCTCTTGGAAGACTGCTGGGTGTGCCATGGGTGCCATGGATGAGCGAGTTTGATTACACTGTAGTATTAAGTAATTTATTATTTTAAGTATATAATAACAGTTAACACAAATGGATATTAGAATATTTGATGGGGGAAGCATCTGATGAGATATTGCACACTCTTATTAAAAAAAAAAAAGGTCTATAAAAATACTTGTCAATGACATGTTTAATGTTAAAGTCCAGTGAGTGACACTTCCAAGCTGGCATTTCTGAAGGATCTTGCTGATGCATTCCTGCTCGGACTTGACAATTTTTATGCATTTGCTGTGGTAAAGTGAAGGTCAAGGGAAGTGACCAGCGAGAAATATAAAAGTATCTTATCATGAAGTACTAGGTGAGCTTGACTTTCGTAAATCATGTACTTGATTTATTAATACTTGATTTAACTTGAAGCAATCAAAACCGGTTAATGAAGTTGGAAGGTCATTCATTTGAACCTTAATGAAAGATACCATGTTTCATAGTGCACCATCACTCTACCTGGATTTTCTTGGCTTTTGATTGCTGGGATAATACACAAACTAAATTTAAGAGAAGAGAACATGTTGTCTTTTATCTTTTTTAACGATTATTTAAGCTAGAACTCTGTTTGCCTCCAAACCCACGTGTTTTGGGAGGACATACGAACATCTCTGGCTTGCACTGCTGTATGTGCTTATGCAAAAAGCACTATTTTCCTGTGAACAAGCTGGGAATTGCTACCAAGTTTGTCCCGACACACCTCCCTTTTAGATCTGTGATTTCCAGTATTAATTTCTTCAATTGTACAAGAAAACTGATTTTATTAGATATGAAAAAAAGCTCAAGAAACACTATAGAAATACCATTGGGTTCAGTAAAGGTATTCTCTTTTTGCCTTCCTTCCCCTACTCAGCAGTTACCCAATAGCTGAGATAATCAGGCAAATCAAACCCAAAGACATGCTTTGTAGCTTTACATTAAGGGTGGATATATTTAGACAGAGGCTAAGCAGAATGGTAAAAATACAGTAATTTCTTTGGGAGCGTGCCCTGTCCCTTGTGCTTTTTGAACAAAACAAATTAGTATTGCTACTAAATTCTTAAAATGAAATGAGATGTGCATGGTGGACAGCATTATTTGGCACAGGTTTCAGATTGTTGACAGCATTTTGTTCTTGCTACCCAAGTCACAAGCCTAGACATCCTTGATTCCTCCAGTTCTCCGCTCTTTTTAAAGTGGGAAGGGACCATTTTTCCCTCCTCTCCTGGAACGCTCTGTGGTTGAAATGGAGAAACCCAGGAGGGGACCCTTGCGGAGGACAATAACCAAATTAAAGGAGTCCCCCTTCCTCCTGCAGCAAAGATCTCTGCTGGGCAGGGGCAGTGGGCTGTCTTCAGCTGCGCAGGGAATCGTGCTCCCTTCAGTGGGAGCAGATCTGCCCGGACAGAAGCACTTGTGAGCATCAGCTGCTGATCCACAGGTGCCAGTTTACCCTTGTAAGGGTAAGTTCCAAGTTCTGAGCTGGGCAGGCATTGCAGCTCCAACAGCTGCCAGAAAAGGACTGGGCCTCTAGTATGGCATGACTTGATTGATTTATATTTTTGAATGAAGAAAGTTGATGTTCTCACAGCTGTTCTCTCTGACCCTTGTTATGGATGTATGCATTCTGCATAGCGGCAGAGCACATTATGTATCTTAGTGTGTTGTCTTTGCAGCTAAATGATGATTGTGGTGGGAATCTTTGCATTTAAATTCTTAAAATGAGTGTTATTACAGTTGGTTACATTTAAATTTTGTTTATCCTATCCATAATATCCATAACACTTCCTGTTTTGTTTTGTTTTGAAATGCTTTGGCATTTAAGAGAGATATTTAATTATATCACCTTTAGAACCAGACTGTCCTAATGTTTCAAAATGAGATGCTTCAGCCAGGGGTTGTTTTTTTAACATATTCTAGCTTGGGATTCACAACTGAAATTGACTTTTTCTGATTTAAACTTGCTAGAGGTCTAAGGCAGATGAGAATTAGCATTAACAATTGGTGCAAACTCATCAAAACACAAGAGGGTCATCTAAGGGCAAATCCTTGGAGATACTACCAAAGTTTCATGTAGTCCTCAGAAATGTAATAGCTTGTATTGGCCAAAGATTTGGCCTCAGTTCTGCAAGTTTAAAAATAAAATTGATTGTAATACACAGTGCACAGAGCACATTTTAAAATAGAAAATTGTCTTTTTTTTTTAAGTGTCTTGGACCGCTTAGAGGCTTTCTGCTAGGGATGACAAATTAAGGTCAAGCTTTTTGTAAAGGTAAACAATGACAAGAAAAATGGCAATTCCTTTTCCTCAAACCTGTGAAACAGTATTATAGAGGGAGACTTGGAAAGGTACAAGGGCAAACTAGACACATAGCTCCTTTCTGTGCCTTTGGCAATCTCCTCGGATACACATGTAGTGGGTTTTGTTTCCTTGAAAAAGATGCAGTCTTAATTAAGGTAAATTGCCGCACGCTGTGGGAACAAATGGCTAAGCTTTGCATTTCTCTTTTTAGCCATCTTATTTTGGTACTTACAACTATTATTGGAGCTTATGCTTTGGTGACATTTAGGATGTGACAAGGAGATTTGAGTGATGTCAAATAGCAGATTGACCCTAATGAAATGTTAAGCACAGCTTAAATGCATATGTAGACATGGCTGAATAAAACAAGAGATGCAAATAATTTAGGGAAACCACTTCAGAAAAAAGCATTTGTATTCATTTGTTTTGCCTCAAAACAGTCTAATAAACGTGATTTTACTTTCTTCACTAAATTACATTTTTTAATGAGAAGTTACTAAACATTCCTCTTTCTCAAATATTTAAGTTGAATTGCTTACAAAGTAATTTAATTTACCTTTAGTCATGATACTTAAATTTTCAGTTACAGAGAAATAAGAATATAAATAATAAATTACACATATCACAAAAAAAGATATTTTAAAAAATCATGATAGTTTCAACCTTTGCTTTTATCTTTAAGTTTACATCTGAATTGGAGGAGCTCTACAAAACCCGCTTCCAAGGTACTGCAAACAAATGTCAAAGGGAAAGAAATAATCTTTTTTTAATTTAATGTTTCAACCTAGTGCAGGAGCCTTAACACCAGCAAGTACTCACTGCGGCTGCAACACAAGCGGTTAGCATAATTTTGCTAGAATTACGCTGTATTTACAGACTTCAACACTGGTGGGTGCTAACATTTTATTCCCCTGCGCGAGAAGTGCATCGAGTCAGTTCTGGCAGTGCTGGAGCTGCGCAGCCTTCGCTTCAGCTCGAGCAAACTCAGGCTTCGGGTTTTGTTCCCTTTGGTTTTTAAACAAAGCGAGAAAAATAGAAGCAGAAACAGGTTTTTTTTACCTTGCTTGCGTTCTGTTGTGGGGCTTGTGTTCGGCTGTGTCTCAGTCGCGGAACACCTGCAGTTTTCTTCTGCTGCTAATTGTGTGACAGGTTCATATCGCAATATAGCATCCAGATCATGGAAAAACTTCATGGTTTTAGTGACATCCCCAGAGTTGTGGGCATATTTAACCGTTCTGTATTCATACTTCAGGTTTTTATACTTTGCACGGCACTGTTTCCAATCCCTGCAAACTCCTAACTCCTGCAACCTTTTGGCAATGTAGATAAATATTCCTTTATTCCTCAGGGTGCCTTGGAGTTGCTTTCTGATGTTTTTTTCTGACCAGACGCTTAACAAGGCTTTAACCTCCTCCTCAGTCCAATGCTTCCCTGCTCCACTCTCCATGTTGAAAGTGACCTGGAAATGATTCACTATTTCTAGCCAAGATTTTGTTTCCTGGGAAACCAGACGGCTGGTTGTCAGTAAGCTCCGCCGAGATGAAAGGATCTGGTTTTACTGGCTCAAGCTGCCCGAGGGGAGTAACTTGAGAAACTGCCAAATAAGCAGCCTCGGATTTAGGGGGAGGCGAATAAAGCGGCTCTGGGGGGGCGCTGCCTGGAGCTGGGCTTAACCCTTCTTGGGAATAAGGGCTTCAACACCAGCACTGGGGGGAAGGGAGAAGGGGGAAAAATGAGAACAACCTTCTCTTCTTATTCCTTAAAATAAACCCCCGACAAGCCCACCTCCATCCCAACCCTCATTCCTGCAGGGTGGGCACGGTGGAGCGTGGGAACCTCGCTGAGCCTTCCCGGCAAGGCGCAAGTTTGCAGGAGTTGATAGGATAGTGACGTGAATGGGATCATCCTGCTTTGCATTTGCCTCTATGTGTGGTATTTGTTTCAGAATGGATGGTGGCATGTGCACATTTTTAACTCTAGTATTCATTGGTTATTAGCGATGTTCTAATAAAAATCTTGCATGCTTAAAAATCTGACTAAATTAGTAAAATATTATGACCTTTGTGGTAGGGAAATTGAGCTTCCTTTTCTGTCATTAGTGCTGCATGGAGGATGTAATCCAGAGACTTGACAAGGGCCTTTCCTTCAGGATGTTTGGTTCCCTCTTTCTCACTATTGATTTTGTTGATGTTTAAAGGGACAGTGTCAGCATTAAATGGAAATTTCCTGTAATATTAGCATGGGAATTAAAAGTTGCTGAATGCAGTATATGAACCCTTGAGGTTTACTACCAGTCTCTGTTTATAGACAGGACATTATCGTGAGTTAAATTAAAGGCTTAAAAGTATCCTTGTGCCTGATTTTTCTCTTGAAGATCTGTGTCAGTAACAGGGTAAATTCATTCAGATGTGTGAAGTTTGCTATGTTTTCCTTTCTGTGAACAAATGTTCTTTAAAATGTTGCTTTATATGCAGCTGGGGCAAGTGACCAATGAAGGGATTTTAGGAACTGGAGAGAATTTGTAGTGAGCATGATCAGTTGCAGATTAGCATCTATTGTGTAGATACTTTGTGCCCAATTTTATTGCTGCTTATACTAAGTAATTCCAGTGACTTCAGTTGAGTTACTTCAGCCTAATACACAAATAACATCTTCATCTAATATTCTGAAAATATTCTAAGTGTTTCTGGTTTTAAGAAAAACATCTTTGCTCGTCAGTCATTATTATATAGGAGAGCAGACGGGAAGCTTACCAGGCTACCAGAGTGCCCATGGCTGTTACAGGCATGGTGGGTATAAGGCAGCAGTTCCTTTAGGGAAAACACTCAACCTTATTCCAGGAAGCCTTTCTAAGGAATATTGAGCCGCCTGCATGGTTCCCCACAAAAAATCCAGTCCACAAAACATAGGTTTTCAATGGATATGGGTGGAACTACAAGCAGTACAGCACCAGGGAAGCTGTTGGTGCTGGGGAGAAAGGGGAGGGGGTGAGAGACAAGTGTCATTCTAGCTGACACAGCTCTTCTGTCCAACGCAACTGCCCCTCAGAGGCTGATCTGCCAGAACAGAAGTATTTCCATTGGCAGGGACAGCGTACACCAGACACGTTTTGCTGGAGTTCAGAAGCCGCGATGCTTGGTATTAGGTTTATGTGCTTAAACACTTTTATCAGAGAGTCCATGTGGCTTTGAGAGGAGTAGATGCTAGTTTACCTGCTGAAGTGCAAGAATGCAAAAGGTTCTGCAGAGGTGGTCTGTGGAAAAGACAGTGCATTCCCTTAGGCAAACCTGTCAGTTTCTTAATGCCCTCCCACCAAAGAAAGCAGAGTAACACTATAGAGCCTACTGCTACAGCCTGGACTACTATCACTGCAAAGTGGCTTTTCAGATTAAGCATCTGCTGTTATTTTATGCCCACACTGTTACAGGACTGCAGTAAGAGCCTGAGCCAGTGCTTATTAGTGGAAAGATTCCCACTGAATTCAGTGGGCTTAGGCACAAACCTTATGTGATTGTTTTGAAATAAAGCATAACATGGGCAAGACACCAGTTGTAATTACATGCCTGTAAAATAAAACAACAAAAAAGCCTACATTAAAATTTCACGTTGTAAAGAACAGATGAAAAAAACAGCAATACATTGTATGTTAAAACATTTGATATTCTGAGCATTTTAGTGTTTGAAGTTAATTATATTTTGTCCACAGGGGCCAGGAGAGTGCTGGAATTGTGACAAGTGATGGAGAGTCATCCCAGGCATTCAAAGTACACAAGGTAAAATGTAAATGAATGTTTTGTAAATGCCTAACTGAGATGCATGAAAGTTTGTTTCAGTTAGGAAGCGGAATAATTAGAGGGAAAGTAGCGTGTTTTGATGGACTGTTTTGGGTTTTTCTCTAATGATATCTCTGTTATTTGTGCAATTTCTGTCTTAAGTACATGTTTAAAACAATACACGAACATTATCCTGCTAAGTGTATCCATTCACACAGTGGCAGACACACAAGTATCCAGATCAGGCTATTGATGTCACAAAAACTACTTACGAAAGGCACCCTGCACTGAAGGTGTTAACTGTGAAGATCTGGAAGAACCCGGTGCAGCTTGAGATCAAGAAAAAAGACGTATAGTTACAGGCTATGCAGAAGCAAATGGATGACTAATTTTTGCGTTAGCGAGGCTCTAGGAAGTGGCAGCTGCTTTACCTGCTGAACAGAAAAAATGAACAGAATAAGTCGTTGAATGGAAGCCTGAGAAGGTCACACAGTCTTTCTCAAGCTGAGGGAATCCCAGGGGCTGTTAAAAAACATAAAATAGCCGTAGCCTCAAAAGTATTATGCCAGGAAAATACCTGCATGCTGTGGGGATATTTCTACTTGTTCTGTATTGAATAGTGATGAGGAAAAAAATAATCATCAGCCTATTCCATTATGGAAGAGGAGAGGATTGGAAATAAAACTACATCAGGAAAATAGGCGTGGGGCAGTTCTTGCTGTGTGTTCTCTGTCTGCCGTCAGAAAACAGTTCTTCAGAGGTCTCTGAGGAAAATTGATGAAATTGTTCAAATGAGTCCACGAGCAAGAAGCACTTTGCTACAGCAGCATGTGTATCTATGCATGACTGCTCATTGTCTGATGCAAAATCTTGTCTCTTCAGTCATCATGTTTGTCACCTCCTCAGGCATTTCCCCCCTCCTATGTTACTTAGAGCCTGATACACACACCTGTGTACTTTTAAGTGCAGCTTTTCTCAACTTCAGCACCGCGTTATCTATTCTTCATTCCTGCTCCTGGTCAAGTTTCAGCTTTCCTTAAGTTCTACAGGAATTCCAGCTTCCTTTAAAGTGGGCGGCTCTATGAATCCCCTAAGTAAAAGTGCTTCTCAGGTGAACTTGCAACAGGTGATATAATTCGTAGTGTTTCCATGCTACAGAGCTGCAATACTTAAATGTCATGCTAGGAACTTAATTGACTATCTCATCATACCAGCTTTGATATTTTAAGAGTTGCAGAGCATGTGATGGTTTCTTTTATCCTTGAAATAAGTTTCTCAGCTGCAGCGCTTTTTAAAACTGTAATAACCACGGTGTAAAAAAGAGCCTGGGGATTTATTTGGATCAATTTATATGAGTTGTTTAATCCTGGAAGTGATGCTAATGTAACAAACATTTGCGTATGTTACCTAAACTAATCCATAAATATGTCAGCAGTTAAAATGCTGTTGTCCCTGTTTGTCCTCCAAACCCCAGTTGACTCTTCATAGCAGAGAGAACGGGATGGAAAAGGTGCCTGTTTCTTACTGCATTGATTCACTCACCTATGTCAACAGTTCAAGGCAATACATATATCAGAGTGTAATCTGGAACACTTAAGGCATGGATATGTGTCCCCTTCTGATGGTTGCCAGCCTTTGACCATGGATTAATAACCCTTGACAAAGGGTACTAATCCTTTCTTTTAAAATCTTCCAGAAAGACTCATCCAGATTTGTCTGTCAGAGTCTTTCTGCTAGATTTGTATAACAAGTTATTGCCATAGCTGTATTAGCTCAGGATGTGGAAAAATGTAAATCTCTTATATATACATAGTGATGTCAGTAGGAGAAAGGCTGTCTGATTGTTTCATACTTGGATATGCAAATAATATATTAAAGTAGCTATTTATCAGACCAGTATAATGTTCTGGCATGTACAAGGCCTTGTATAATACAGACATAAGATGGTGTAATTCACATCACCATCTCACACCAGCACAGTCTATTATATGAGAGGGATATTTCAAACTGCAATTAAAAGATTATGTACCTTGTGTAACCAAATCTGGTTTAAAACAGCATTGCTTGCTTAAGCTATTGCAATGCTTAACATGGCCACATCCATTAACACTGGACCTGTGAACTGCTAGAACTGTCAGGATAAAGTTGCCCTAAGTAAAATAAGAGTGTATGGTTGCGTTTCTGTACATAGAAGAGCACACAACACAGAGCCCAGACCACCTTTATGTCATCTGTAAGACAACAGATGATAATTGATTTGGCATAAAGTTTGCTGAATCATTAAAGAAAACCTATACCAGTTTAACCGTTGAAGGCAGTAACTTTTTAACATGATAGTAAGTATCCTAAAACTACATGTGCAACACAGCCTTTTGGTATTTTGACTCTATAGCATAGCAGAAAATAACCCCAAACTGCGCTTTCGTTAAGCTTTTTTGGTTGAGCTCTGAAAACAGTAGAACCTATTTCCTTCCTTCCTGTCCCATCCCACTCTTCTGTTGTGGTACTTTTGGCACCGGTTATGAACCATTCACAGCTTCAAAACTCTCCTGTGTATCTTTGAAGATCCTAGAGGAGTATTTGTCATGTGGGATATCATGTATATTATGATTACTACGTGCAATAGGGAAACAGGCATAGAAGGATGTAAATATTTTCCACAGGGAGCAGCAGAAGCAGGAGTTTGTAGGAAGGCCTGGAATCCAGTCTTAACGTCTATTCTTGGTGCAGGCTTTTTTCAGACTATTCTTGCTGTTAAATTGTCTCCACATAGTGCTTGTGGCTAAAAGAAGCTCATGATGGCTGACTAAAAAGTTCTGTAGCATTTCTGATTTAGATAGAAGGCAACTCGGCTATATGAAAAGTTTAAGTAAACAATAAAACCTTTGCTACCGCCATTGGCAGGAATGACAATGGACTCTAATAAACATTATCATGGCTGGACCCAGTATAAAAGTAAATCTAATAAAAAGTAAATGCAATATATTGCTAACCGGTAAAATTCTCTACATAGAATTTCTTTCTTGCAACTTTTTCTTTTTTGCCTGCCTCCTGGTAGTCTTTTTTTCTGGTGTTTTTAAACAACACAACAGTTTCTTAGTGTTTTTTTCAGAAGATGTATTTTTAGCCAGAGAATAGATTGTTCTTTGAAAATCCTCAGCACAAAAAGTGTATGTTGCTTTATTTAAAAAGAGGAGTAATTGGGTCTGAAATATCACTGTGACACATCCTCAGCTTCTTTCTTTCCCATGTCTTTCAGGTCATTTGCCTTTCTTTTAAAGCTGCTTGCATTAATGTTGTACCAAAAACAAACTCAAGGAGAAATGAGGAAGTTGCCTGTAAAACAAAACCAAACCCAAATGAGACTTTTTTCTGTTTCTCTCCTAAAGGGAATGGGTCTTATAAATCATGTCTTCAATGCAGACAGCCTGAAGAAGCTGTATGTTTCAAACCTTGGTATTGGGCACACGAGGTACTCCACCTCAGGAATTTCTGAGCTGCAGAACTGCCAGCCTTTTGTCGTAGAGACACTTCATGGGAAGATTGCTGTGGCGCACAACGGGGAGCTAACAAACGCTGTACGACTCAGGAGGAAGGTTAGTATCTGCTTGGGGGGGACTCTGGCTTCATTTCTTAGTATGAGACAGCAATGAGGAAAAAGTTGAGGTAGCGAAAGAGCACCATAATCAAACCAAATAATTTTAGGGGAAAATATCCTGGAGAGGGGAGGCATTTCTAACTGTCACAGAGGATAATTCACCAATGCTCTAGACTGATGGTCACATTCATATTGCTAAAGTGAGAAAAGTAACAACCATAACAAAAGGTAACTTGGCTTCAAGCCTTTACTCATTTGCAGTGGCTGATAGGAGTAAGTCACATGCTTGGGATTAGAAGAGGCATAATAAGGTGAGGTAACTGTAATATGAAATGTTTTAGTTTGGAATTTTGTCTTTATTTGCATTTCTGGCTTGCAAAATTAAATGTCCCACTGTCAGGACATTAACGAGCAAATGCCAAATTTTATAGTGCATTTGGCTAGAAGGGTATGTGTTAAAGAACCAAATCAAAATTTAGCAGGTTTCACTGTGAGATCTCTTCCATCCAGAAGCAAGAGCACATACTCTTGCATTGAAGTGAGGCAAACGTACAGCATGCCCAAAGGAACATTTGGGCCTATCTTTAATTGGAGCCACAAGTGTATGAACAGTTGTGAGAAAAAACGGTGGTGAGGAAATGTAGATGGAGAGTGGAGAATCAGAGTTGCCTGAGATGTAAAATGATTTCTAAAGACAAAAATTAGGGACTGTAATGCGTACAGCATTGAATGGATTGTAGTAGTTGGGTAGATAACACTGCAGATTCCCTTCTTCCTTAGAGGTATAAATACACCAAGACAGAAAAATTTGACTGACTGGATTTAGGAAATGTTAAGTTGTGTGATTTCAGTATTTTAATCCTACTGTTTTCCTTCACACCTTTTTTTTTTGTGGTTGTTTTGTGCCCAAACCACCATTTTGCCTTGATACCTCTTTCTGTATCTGCTGTAGGTAATTTCTTATTCTCCTTTGTATGTTTTACCTCTCTTCCCAGAGCAAGCAGAAGCACAAAGCCAATTAAATGTCCCAAACATAGATTTATGCCCTGAATGTTAGTAATATTAATTTCTGTTTCATGTGGAGCAAAGGAATGAGATGCAAAGGGAGAAATGTAGTACCAGGCATAGAAGATTGTACTAGGTTTTTTTACATATTTGGTTTGTTGGACAAAATTTGATGTTATTATGATCTGATCACCTGAAGTACTGATATGTTTTAAAGCCTTTGTTCATTGCACAAAGGTGTTCTTAGATGAAAATACGAGCAGTGTTATGTGGGATTTTTTTAAATGTTGGTAACACTTTGTTTTGTGTTTTAAAAGCTTATGCGGCATGGTGTAGGATTGTCGACCAGTTCTGACAGTGAACTGATCACCCAGCTGCTGGCTTTCACACCTCCTCTAGAAAATGACGATACAGCTGACTGGGTAGCAAGGTGAGAAGGATGGGTTTCAGAATTGAGAACAGCGATCTAATCTCAGCATGTTATGCAGCTGTAAATGCACACAAGATGTTTGTGTGACACCCAATTATGTTCACCTATGTCTCATTTCAGAATAAAAAATCTAATGAATGAAACTCCAACTTCATATTCATTGCTAATTATGCATAAAGACATAATCTATGCAGTACGTGACCCATATGGGAATCGCCCACTCTGCATTGGTCGCCTTATTCCAGTAGGGGACATGAACGGAAAAGGTAAACCATCCATATATATTCATATACAGATGTATATATGCATATATATAATAGTTTGTGCCTGAATTCACTGATTAGTCATTAAAGCTACACTTACTGACATGTAAATAGGAATACGTGATGCAAAATTCAGTTTTGAAAATTTGAAACAAATCCTCTGCTCAAGCAGAGCCACTCAGAGCAGTCACTCAGGACTATGTCCAGTCCAGAAACAAGTCTGATTTCTTCCATTCTTGTGTATTAAGCTGGCCCAAAAGTACTGTATTAGTGGCAGTGTATTTCTAAATTCCAAGCGCTCCCAGTTGCACATAGTACGGTAATGGAACACTATACAATCAGTTCAAGGGGAAAATTCTTTTTGTTCCTATTTAGCTTGCAAATCAACATTTTCAGTTAACTGACATTAAAATCTGCTCATTTGTATAAAAATAAGATCATTCAAAAGCAAAGTAGTAAATGCTTTCATATCCTCACAAAACTTGCTAATTTTAACCATAAGAAAAATTACCAAGATTTTTTTTTAAAGCATACATTCCTACCCTGTGTTATACAATTCTGTATTTCCTGTGCCTGTCTCTGAAAACTCCTTATTGGAGTTCAATCCAATATCCATTGTAATCAAAAGGATCTATCCATCAACACATTTCACATAAGAAAAGTAAGGAGTTTCTTATGTGAACAAAAGTAATCATGAATAGCTAAAGTCACTGAACTAGATTTGGAAAAGTTAGAACTACTGCAGAGATAGCAAAGGTAGTTACCTGAATTGTCTCTTCGTGAACTGTGAATATGATGCTGTTACTTCTGCCTAGAACAGGTTTATGATGTTTACCAGTAATATTATGATATTATAAATAATATGGGAACTTTGGAATGCTGTATCTTTTAGTTAGAAATTATACCAGTTTTTAATTGTGCACTTGGCAACTTAAACTATAGCAAGCCAGATACTGCAGTAGAAATGCAATTATTGGATGTAATGGTAACAAGCATCGTGAACTCTAACTGAAATTTTTCATTTCAGGAAAAGATAACAGTGAAACAGAAGGATGGGTAGTCTCTTCTGAGTCCTGTAGCTTTTTGTCTATTGGTGCAGAGTAAGTGCCCTGATTCTCACTTTATCCGAAAGCTCTCCTCGTGCAGGGACTAAACATTAAACCTCAGATTGCCAAATATCATAATTATAACAACATGAGAGACATCAGGGATTAGTTTGTTGGGCTGTTTGGAAAGGCTTTTTTTGCCAGTCCTGTTCTTGCCTGTTTATTTTCCTAAACAGATTAATGTAGAAGAATTATGTGTTCAGAGTGTAATAGTAAAGATGACTTTACTGTTGTAAATGCCTCTTACTTGTTGCATTAAATCTGGTTATCTATATAACTTTTTAATTTTAGCCTTGTTTGCAGAATCGTATTACAAAATGGTTCTTCAGCTACAGAAAGTTTACATTGGTAGTTCACAGGCTGGATTAACCTGGGCTGTAGCATCTGCTCTGTGACGAGCCGGTCTCCTTGTTTGAAAACAATGATGGGCACCTGAAACTATTTTTCATGTGTGCAAACACTTATCAGAGCCAAAATATGAGATGACAGTCACATTGGCTTGCTAAGACAATCTGAAAAGAAAGGTGTGATACTTTCCTAGAACAAAAAGAGAAGGGCAAGAGGCTTTTTGGGAAACTGGAGATTGATCTTTAGAAGTTTGGAGTGGAAGGTAATTGTGAACTAGAACATAATTAAAGTAAAAAAGATTATGAGGAAGCATATTTAATTTCTTATGATTAATTAATATCATTAAAAGGTTCATATGGTAGCTAGACTGATAAGTTGAATCCTCTTCAAATAAAAAACTGGAAAATGGCATTAAGGATACAACTACCAAATAAAAAGACATGTAAAGCAAAACCAGGAATCACTGTGACTGCACTCTAGTAGTATTTTATTCTGTTCTGCAGTGTTTTATTGTAGGTGTGGTACTCTGTGTTCTTTTGCTGTCACGTCTACCCTGTCTCCGTAGGAACTATTGGCTGTTGGTAACAAGGGCTTTCTTTAGACAGTTTGTTCTACATATGGATAATAACCATTTCCTGAAACTCCCTCCAAATCTCAGTTAAGAGAAACTTAGCACATAGGATCATCAGCTGAAGCCTATGTTTTGGGTTTTTTTTTAAAAAAAAAAAGTCTTAACTTTCTCTGTAGCCAGTGCTGCTGCCTGCTATTGCTAGTATCAGAGCAGCAAATAATCACAGATTTGCTCACCTCTGATTTCTACCTCCAGAAGATTTCAATATTTTGGGATAGATTTAGATTGAAATTGTTAGCCTCCTGAGGACTTACCAAAGGACCTAGAAAAATGCTTAATAAGGTTAAACACTGTAACATAATAAGCCTTATACTATTCCGTATTTCTTCAGACATGAGAACTGGAATGCATGTTTCCAGTCATCTTTATGTCGTTTAAGGATAATCACCAGAGAGATATTTCTCTAGATACTGACTTGTGGGGCAGAATTTTTTAGCTACCATATTTATCCTTATGTTTTTTATATTGCATTGTAACATTTATTAGCTTTCATAGAAAAGTTCTCTGATATTGTTCTAGAACTCAATTGTTAAAATATATTTAATCTCAATTAAACATGTACTGTACTGAGTACTGTACATCTCACATATAGGAAGAATACCATAAATCTCTGGTACTAAACTGTTGTATTAGGATGTTCAAAAGCATTTTTCCTGTCAGTTGAATCTTGATTATGTTTTGAAATTATCGTTCAGGTTCGAAACTTTTCTAAATGCTGTATAATTCTCTGTCAAGGTACTATCGCGAGGTCCTTCCTGGAGAGATTGTGAAAATATCCAGATACGATGTTCAGACACTAGATGTTGTACCAAGACCTGAAGGAGATCCCTCAGCTTTCTGCATCTTTGAATACGTTTATTTTGCAAGACCAGACAGTATTTTTGAAGGTAAGAAGGTACAACATACGAAGCCCCTCTCCATCCCAGGAGATGTTATCCTGGAGAACAGTGTTTCTGGAAATTATCTGGGATCATAGGGAATCACTGCAGAGCAGGGCTGGGACAGGTCTTGAGGACATGAAACTCATTAGGAGGAGCATGTAACATCACCTTCCTGTTCTGGCTGTGCATATGGCCACAGTCAGGCTGCCTGCGTAGTCCTATGGAAGGGATGAAAAGAACCATAAACATGATTAAGGTAGAGGTAATATCCCTTACAAGTGAGAGACTAAAGAAAGGAACTTCATTGCTTCTTGGAAAACTTTTTAAAAAATAGACATATGAAATAGGATCTGCAAAGCAACTTTATTTTGGCATTGTCTTTACAAGAAAGTGCTATTTCCAGAAGATGCTTTTAGTATAACTTGTAAATCTATGCATTTTCTAAGTATTTGGAGTTGTTAGTTTAATGCTTTAATTATTATTTCAGAAGACACTCTCAAAAATTATCTTCATGACAAGATATTAGCAAGTACTCTCATACCTGACAAACAAGCTTTTCTTTGCTTTTTATGGATGTGACGTCTGTTATTCAATACAGTTCCCCACCCTTATAAAGCCAGTTTCATCTCACATCCCTTTTATTCATGCTCTTACCATTCAGTATCCTCACTTCTTACATTCTTTAGTTTGCTGTGCCTCATCTCACCGCAATACCTCCAGTTCCTTCCCATGCTGCAAATTTTTTAGGACCTTAAAAACTTTTAAGGTCTCTTATCCCCTTACTAAATTTGGGGTGAATTTTGCCAACTGATTCCAAGTTAGTAAGTGGGCAGAGGCAGACAGCAGGATTGCACCAACTTTGTCTGCTGGAGAAACTAGCCTTAAAATAGAATATGCATGTTATGAACAGGCAGGCATAATTTCTACTTCTTTCTTCCTGTAAATAGATTTTGTACCATCCCAGGGACCTTTAGTTACCCAGTTAGGGCAAAGTGGATTTTAACACTTTGTGTAGGGATATGATTGGGAATGTTAAAATATGACATTGTGGAAGGAAATGAAAAATGGCTTTATGTGAGTGCTGCTTATTAGTTCTGGAGCTTTTCTTACTGACTTCTGTGCCTGCAACTTGCCACAGAAATTGGTACAGCAAACTGAGAGGAAATCTGAATCACGCATACCAGGGAAAACACTTTTTGCTGTTCTTAGGTCAGATGGTGTATTCAGTCAGGAGAAGGTGTGGGCAGCAGCTTGCTATTGAAGCACCCGTGGAAGCAGACCTGGTCAGCACTGTTCCGGAGTCTGCAACCCCAGCAGCTCTTGGTTATGCTCAAAAGGTATATGTTAACTTGCCTTTTTTTCCCCCAAGCATATTTACACATATCTCTTTTTGTAATGGAGTATAATGGTGTGGGCTGTTAAAAGTTTTATATTTGATAAAGCTTTTGTATTTGATAAAGCCTTACATCTTGAGTATGCTGAGTACTCCTATTGAGTCATCTGCACTTGTTTCTTCTGTCGTTATTCTACTATATTAAGGTATTTAAACGTTTTTTGGTTACTGTGAAGTAATACTAAGTCCTGAGGTTGCTTTAAATAAACAGTAACTGAGAATAACCAGTTCTTTAGATATTAATCTAGTTAACTGTCTCCTGTTTACAGTGTGGACTACCATACGTTGAAGTGCTCTGTAAAAATCGATACGTAGGAAGAACGTTTATCCAGCCAAATATGAGGTTACGGCAACTTGGAGTTGCAAAGAAGTTTGGCGTTCTGTCTGATAATTTTAAAGGCAAGCGAGTTGTTATCATTGATGATTCAATTGTGAGGGGCAATACCATTTCACCCATAATAAAACTACTGAGAGAATCAGGAGCCAAAGAGGTAAGTTAATTTTCAGTCAGTTCCATACAGATGTAATAGAAGATTGATGGAAGGGTAAAGCACAGGGTTTTATCTTCATCTGTACTATACATTGTTTCCTTATTTAAAAGGGCAAGTGTGCAAAAACACCAATGGCTAGTGCATGTTTATTGTGAAGATAGGTTAAGAAGTTTCTTTTGTATGACTTTGAATTTAGGGTGATTAAGGTGAGAGGAACAGGTCTCCATTTATAAATCACTATCTAAATTCTAAAACTATCTTTCTGTCTCCTGCTGTGTTGGCATCTGAAAAAAACTCTTATCTTACTTTTAATAACCCTTCCATGATTTCTGTGCAGTGCTGTGTTCTGCTCCTTGTGATTAATTTGCAGAAGTGGGACTCTGCTATTATGTAATGATCTGCCAACCTTCACCTTATAGCAGTCTGTTTTGAAAATGTATTTTTATTCAGGTGCACATCCGTGTGGCTTCACCTCCCATAAGATTTCCTTGTTACATGGGAATAAACATTCCAACTAAAGAAGAACTCATTGCCAACAGACCTGAATTTCATGATCTTGCAAACTATATAGGTAAATGCTACTCTTTTTTTGACTTTTTTTGTTTTTAGAGAGAGGCAGTGTTCACCTTTAGGTCTTTTATTGTCTACGTCAAAATAAAGCACGACACATCAAGGCAACACTGGTAAAACTCACTAAAAAAAATCTTAAGGTTGATACACTAATGTCCACGTAATTGCATAACGATAATTTACACATAATGTCTGACAACACAACTTTCCAGTACTTACATCTTCTTCTGGGAACTTGGATCTCTTTCTCCTTGTCTTTAAAACAAGGAGCTACTGTAAGCAAACTACCAGGAAGAAAATAAGTGGTGAAAATCTGTCCTATAACGGAAAGCTGATACAGTTTTGCTTTGGTGAGATAGTTATAAAAATATGTTTGGAATTCTGAACACCCACTGATTTTGCTATAAATTTAAATTTATGTAAATAATTGTAACTTCGTTATATATTTCACTTTGAAATACATTACATTTGAAACAAAGAAGTCAAATACATTCTCAAATCACTAGAATGAGTCACATTTACAGCAGAGCAAAAGGAGAACCAATGGCTTATGTTGCTTCTGATAGAGTAAATAAATGCATCAGATATTAAGCTATCCTGGTGCTTTTCATCAGGGTATCAGCACCAAAAGTCATGTGAAGACTGGTGAGTGAGGAGGTCTGCTATATATGGCTTATTCTATTGCAAAATATCTTTTTAATGGTTTAAGAACATAGCTGTGGTTACAGTTAAAAAACTGTGAACTCAGTTTTCCTGTGTTAAATATTTAGTGTCTAGTGTTGCAATGAATTCTTTCCTCCAAAATTATTGTGAAGGCATGTTGAAATGTTTCAAGTTTGTAGGATCCTAAGTCTTATTCCCAAAACAGTGAGTGAAAAGGCTATCAAACTTTCCCACTGCTGGAACATTTGCATGAACTGCATACTGATATTTTTTTTTTAACATGATGGTGTGCAGTTTGGAAAGCACCAACCACACACACATCTGTTTCCAGACACGAACTACAGGGCAACTCTGAGAAACTACAGGGAGTTTAGGGAATGTTAATACACACTCTGGATTTTGTTTCTATTTTGCAGTATCTGACGTATTTGTTGCCAACTTCTGTCTAGATTTCAGTGAGTCTGCTCCCTGCAAAAGGAATTTGAGAAGGGCAAGGCTTATTATGGTCTGATAATCTTTCATATCCATTCTGTTTAGGTGAGGTGATCCACGGTTCTACAATACTGTGATTGCATTTCCAGAGAGCATTGCATTTGGAACAATACTGCTGCTGTAACTGATGAATTCTGTATTTCCTCTAGGAGCAGACAGTGTTGTCTATCTCTCTGTGGAAGGGCTGGTATCGTCTGTGCAAGAAAGCATCAGAGCAAGACAAGAGAGTGAGAACAGCCTAAAAAGCCAGAAGTCACGTGTTGGAAAGATTGGTCATTGCATAGCATGTCTCACTGGAGAGTATCCCGTAGAGCTAGAATGGTGAATGTTTAGCGGATGGCCATCAGTTGTTCACTTGGGGTTCAGTGTACCTCTTTCAAAGATGCCTTCTTGCTAATAGCAGTAGCCTTCTTACGTTTAGGTAATATGGAAAGCTTATTATGGATAACTGTTATTAAAATATATATTTACATTGAAGACTAACAGAAGTCGAATGCGCTGATGAAAACCATGTGATCATATGAAAACACAGAATCATATTGTTGTGATGCACAATTGTGCCTTCTGTTTTCTCTTAAAATATTATGAAAACCAAGATTATTTTAATTATGTAGCAGTCCCGGATTTTTTTGTTTCAGTCTTGCCCTGGAAGTGAGATATTCCTGTTAGACTTGTTCACAAAGTACAGCTCATGAACTGGGTAATGTAATTTCAAATTATCAAAGTCTTAATGCAAAAGTATGTGAAATTTGCTTTTCTCTTTAGGAAAACTACTAGATTCTCAATCAATTTGCTTCTTCAGCACTTTTTGCTTAGGCTTTTTAAGAATAGAAGTGCCTAACTTTTGCATATATTAACATGTAAACAGACTTTATTAATGAAGCCCTTTGTAACTAATTGTCCAGATTCTATGAACGTGACATCTAGCATGTAATTTTAAAAACTAAAGACTCAGGGAAATGCTCAGCCAAAAGCTCTCTAGTTTTAGAACTCCTGAAATTCTTTTTTTTGAAGTCCAGTGTAATTACATGATCTTTGTGTGCTTCTATCAGTTCTTAATAGGATGTGGAAAGAGAAAAACACTTGGCACTGATGTTTTTCTTCTGTTTCACATCTTGTTTTCTCTGGGATAAGTCTTGACAATTTTTGAAGTCTAAGCTAATACTCAGTGTGCTTTTCATATGCCAACATCCAAGGTAAACTGAAAAATAAGGTCACTTTTCATTCTTAACAGTAAATATGATGTATCAACTAAAGGTTATGAGTTGTTTTGGGTATTGTCTTATTTTGCTAATTACTGCTGTTAGAATAAATATACCATTTAAAAAAAATAGTTCTGAAGAACTATTAGCTTATTGAATGCATTGTGTGTTTTAATTGGCCACAATTGCATGGTTACTTATATATACGAAGTTCACTTGGACAATGAACCACTAGCTGAAATGGAAAAGCACCTTTTGAAAACTGTTCTAAATGTACGCACAATTGTAAAATATTTTGTATACCTCAGTTTTTTCACTGAATACCAGCAACTTAATTTTAGATTTTCTATTTAATATTGTGTGTTTGGGCCTTATAATTGTTTGTGATTTTGTTACAAAACAAAAAGAAGTTTAAGAGCCTCTTTCTTTCCCATTGTCTTCCACATAGTCGAGATTACAGCACTGGTAATTAAATTAAGAAGGGAACTTTCTTACATGGGATTTGTAGCAATTGTGCCTGATAGACAATCACAAAACAAAAGTCTGAATTCAAGAAAGTGTGTAAATACATTTAATGAGGTCAAGACTGAGCCTTATGCAGGTTCTCACTGGAACCAGAACCTATTTGCAGTTGGGTTTATGGGAGAATCCATATTTTCCTGAGAATCAGGCTGTTTGTACTTCACTAAAGCCCTGATCTGCATTTTGGGGAAATCTCTTCTTCTGTTTTAACTAGCAAGTTTGTTTGTTTTGTAATAGAACCATAACAGTTCACTTGGACAGTAAACCCAGTAAAAAAAGAACCTGGTGAAGTCGCTCTGGCAGCCCCCTCCCAGATTAACCAGGGAGGAGTGTGAGAAAACAGAAAAACCATCATTGACCTTTTTTCACCTTTCTCCTTTCCTGCCCTCAAAAAAATGATTTTTAAAAGAAGGGATAAGCTGAGCTGTTAGGTTATAGATACATGGGAGGAGCCCTTTCTACTTGACATAAAAACTTAGGTGCACAGTTTAGCAAGGTTGGAAGCAGAAGTATATAGATTTATCTGAAATGGTGACAGACTGTAAATGAAACCTGTGCAGATAATACTCTTCTAACATGTTTTCAACAAAACTGGTATTTTTTTGAAGTCTGGTAATAATTGCTTAAATGTTATTTGAGCATTAGGTGGCATAATTCTGATAGCAATCAAAAGAAACCTAATGCCTTTTATCTCTCCATGTTATGCATGTGAAATTACATCTGCTACTGTAAGCACCATAGCTTTTAGATACACTACATGCCTAATCTTTAGCATTTATTTTTCAAAACCTTAAATTAAAGGGGAGATACTTCTCAAGTGTCACTTTATTCTCTGACAGCTGGATTTGTGCTTTTGGATTACCAGACATTTCTTCACCTCTAGCTGATGCACTCATGCAATGATTATGTTGGGGGAGGAAACTCAATGGTTTTAGGTGTTGCTATTTGTATTGTTTTAATGTTTTACTGTGAAACTGTTTCTGCTGTATCACCAGTGTGCAGCTGTGCCAAATTGTTATTTACAAAATGTGACAGAACAGTAGAAGGCTGATGTCTAACTTTTCCTGTCCATCATAATAAAGCGGTTATGAACTGTTCTCGTTGTCTCCCTTCCTTGTGCCCTCTGACACTGTGCATCACATGGTTCCATAATAAAGTCATCCTGAAACCACTGGTGCCGTGAAAAGGCAGACTCAATAATCAATGCCAATTTGATTATTAAGTAAGATATTCTTCAATGCGACGCCAGGCACACAGGGGATTGCTCCACCTAATGTGTGTGCAACTATTGAGACTGGTGACATGACACTTACACTGTTTAAACATACTCATATAGATTCCAGGAAACATGTTACATATTCATTATTTTTCCAAGAATAGGTGTGTCTATTATAATCAGTTCTTGGAATTTATTTACATACATTTCCTCCCCTTGGTGCACGTGATCTGCCCTCTTAGGGTCGTCTTCGGTGGTCTTTAGATACAGATGAACTCTCCACATGAACATTTGCATGAACTGCATATTGATATTTTTTTTTAACATGATGGTGTGCAGTTTGGGAAGTACCAACCATATACACACATCTGCTTCCAGACACGAACTACAGGGCAACTCTGAGAAACTACAGGGAGTTTAGGGAGTCTTAATACACACTCCGGATTTTGTTTCTATTTTGTAGTATCTGACATATTTGTTCCCAACTTCTGTCTAGATTTCAGCGAGTCTGCTCCCTGCACAAGGAATTTGAGAAGGGCAAGGCTGATTATGGTCTGATAAATTTTTATATCCATTCTGTTTAGGTGAGGTGATCCACGGTTGTACAATACTGTGATTGCATTTCCAGAGAGCATTGTATTTGGAACAATACTGCTGCTGTAACTGATGAATTCTGTATTTCCTCTAGGAGCAGACAGTGGTGTCTATCTCTCTGTGGAAAGGCTGGTATCGTCTGTGCAAGAAAGCATCAGAGCAAGACAAGAGAGTGAGAACAGCCTAAAAAGCCAGAAGTCACGTCAGAAAAAATGGTCATTGCATAGTCTATGGATACAGTTCAACTCTTCACCTCCCCTTCTTGTGCAGCTCTTGCATTCCTCAGGCTCCCCTGCAAGGTTGTATCTAGTCCTAGCTGGTTCTTTTTCGTCTTGTCGTGCTAGTCCCTCTTATGTGGCTTAATCAGATACAGTCACATCCTTCCACATTCTAAGTCCTTACTTAAGCATAAGTACTCGGGAACAGCCTGGCTGAAACTTATTATTCAAGCTAATCATGAGGTTCAACAAGACCAAGTGTAAGGTCCTACACCTGAGTCGGGGCAATTCCTGATTTCAACACAGGATGGGGGATGATGTGATCAAGAGCTGCCCTGCAGAGAAGGACTTGGGAGTGCTGACTCCCAAATGAGAAACTTGACACGAGCTGGCAATGTGTGCTCACAGCCCAGGCGGCCAACCGTATCCTGGGCTACATCAAAAGAAGCATGGCCAGCAGGTCAAGGGAGGTGATTCTGCCCCTTTATTCCTCTCTTGTGAAACCTCATCTGGAGTATTGTGTCCAGTTCTAGAACCCTCAACATAAGAAGGATATGGAGCTGTTGGAACAGGTCCAGAGGAGGGCTATAAAGATGATCAGAGGGCTGGAGCACCTTCCATACAAGGACAGACCAGACTGGGAGAGTTGGGGTTGTTCAGCCTGGAGAAGGCTCCAAGGCTACCTTCCAGTACCTGAAGGGGCTACAAGAAAGCTGGGGAGACTGTTTGCAAAGGCTTGTAGTGATAGGACAAGGCAGAATAGGTATAAACTGGAGAGGGACAGATTTAGACTGGACATAAGCAGGAATTTCTTCAAAATGGGAGTCGTGAGGGACTGGCACAGTTGCCCAGGGCAGCTGTGGATGCCCCGTCCCTGAAGGTGTTCAAGGCCAGGTCGGATGGGGCCTTGGGCAGCCTGATCTAGTGGTGGGTGTCCATGCCCATCGCGGGGGGGGTGGTGTGGAGCTGATGGGTCTTTAAGGTCCCTTTCAACTCAAACTATTCTATGATTCATTGATTCTAATCCTCCATTTTAGTTCTAAAATCGCGATAGCTTGGCAACTTATAACACATTCCTTCCTTCACCAACCCGATGCTTCAGGGAACCACTTGTCCCCTCCCACGGCACCGCCCCGGCGAGGCCCTGCCGCGCCGCCACCCCTCACCCCCCCCGCCCACACACAGGAAATGACGTCATTGTCCGCCTGGCAGCGGTGCAGGTAGCGGGGCCCGTACCACCAGCGGGAGAGAGGGGGGGAGCGGAGTCAGAGACAACTGAACTGCGAGTGGAGAATTAGAGGGAACCTTGTCCTTTACCCCGAATTCCCCGTGCCCGTTTTACTCCCTTTGTCTTGTTTGAAGAATATTCACTGGGGAGCTTGGGCGGGCTCTGTCGCACGCCCCGTTCTTCTCCCCCTCTCCAGCGGGAAAAAAGTGGCGCAGCCCCGGACAGGGCGCAGGTTTGTGTACGTCCTCCGCGCGCGACTGCCGAACAGCCAATGAGAGCGCGGCGCACAACCGGGGTGGGCGGGGCCAGCACCCCTCCAGCCAATCGGAAGCGAGAGAACCGCCTCGCGCCGCCGCTGCCGCAGGTGGGGGCCGAGCCTCGGCCGGGCCGTGGGGGGGTATGCCGCTTCGTGCGGGGGCTGCGAGCGAGGAGGGCGGGTGTGTGGAGGAGGGGAGGCTGTAGAGGAGTCGTCTCTTCTCGCTCGGGGCCGCTGCAGGCGGGGAGGGGGCGCCCCGGGGCAGAGACCGACACCGGCAGCGCCGAGAGGGCCTCGGCAATGGGGTTTTCTGCTTGGAAAGGAGAGAGTCGTTTTTCGCAGTTGTGTTAAAGAGGAAAGTATTAGTTAAGTTGTGGTTATAAAGTTATTAATTCAGTTATGCCCAGCTTTAAAAAATAAAGGTGAAATGGTGAGGAATAGACTACAGGCTGAGAGCTGGGGGTGTTCAGCCTGGAGAAGAAAAGGCTGTGAGGAGATCTTACAGCGACCTTCCGGTACCTGAAGGGGCTGCAGGAAAGCTGGGGAGGGGCTGTTTACAAAGGCTTGTAGTGATAGAATGAAGGGGAATAGGTATAAACTAGAGAGAGAGGCAGATTTAAACTAGACATAAGGAGGAAATTCTTCACTCTGAGGATGGTGAGGCACTGGCACAGGTTGCGCAGGGAAGTTGCGGATGCCCCATCCCTGGAGGTGTTCAAGGCCGGGTTGGATGGGGCCTTGGGCAGCCTGATCTAGTGGGAGGTGTCCCTGCCCGTGGCAGAGGTTTGGAACTGGGTGATCTTTAAGGTCGCTTCCAACACAAACTATTCTATGATTCTTTGCAGTGAAACAAGTCTGCTACAGAGAACAAATCTTTTGAGGAGCGGCTGAGGGAACTAGGGTTGTTTAGCCTGGAAGAAGTTGAGAGGAGACCTTATTGCTCTCTAAAACTACCTGAAAGGAGGTTGCAGAGAAGTGGATGTTAGTCTTTTCTCCCAAGTGACAGGTGATACGATAAGAGGAGATGGCCTCAAGCTGCATCAGGGGAAGTTTAGAGTGGACATCAGGAAAAATTCCTTCACCGGAAGAGTTATCATGCACTGAAACAGGCTGCCCAGAGAGGTGGTTGAGGCACCATCCCTGGAGGTTTTTAAAGGACGGGTAGATAAAGTGCTTGGGGGCATGATTTAGTAGTGGACAGGTATGGTTGGAGTTCATGATCTCTAAAGTCTTTTCCAACCTAATGATTCTATGAAATCTTAATGAATTGCTGTATTTTGGGTTCTGGGATGAGACTCATGGCAAATGATAAAAGCATTCAGCTTTGCACTTCTGCAATATGATGTGCAGTGAAGCTGTGTGTTTTCTGCCAAGTATGTTTTGGTTTTTTTTCCTGCTTGGTAGTGGTTTATGTGATTATATAATTTGACTGAAATATTAAGAGTTAGGTGACAGCACAGTCTTGTTTGTTAATCTTACAGGGGGATGAAGATAACACTGCTACGATGATTCTTCAGGAAATGGTGAATCAGGCAGCCAGCCTGCACTCTGATAGAAAAGCAGTTTGGTTTGATGAATGCAATGACAAGCCTCCAAATTCCTACACGTATGCAACAGTGGTTAAGCTTGCCATGGAATTAACAGCTTTCCTGCAGCAGCACTGTGATGAGGAAGGAAAATGTGAAATAGGCCTTTACTGCTATCCAGGAATAAACTTACCATCTTGGATCTTAGGGTAATGGTTTGAACGTCTACATTCTGTGTTGGGTTTTTAAGGGTCATCTCTATTAAAGCATATTGTCCATTTCTTTATATTTGTAATAACAACAGAAATGCAGTAGTAACATAGTAATGTAGTTAAGAGGCACCGGAGTCTTGCATTCTTTAAGGAAAAGGATGGTAGGATTATAATTTGAAAAGCCAGCGTTGTTCTTTTTTTAATCTACAGTACCTTGATTTGAAGT
Source organism: Cuculus canorus (assembly GCF_017976375.1). Taxonomy (NCBI): domain Eukaryota; kingdom Metazoa; phylum Chordata; class Aves; order Cuculiformes; family Cuculidae; genus Cuculus; species Cuculus canorus. Next base: position 30,437,508 of record NC_071404.1, on the reverse strand, counting down.
GTATGTAATTATCCGGTTTTTAAAAGGATATGAATAAACATTTATAGAAGTATAAAAAAAAAGACTAGTATCTTTGTTATCCTTTTTTAAAAATGGAGGTGATAAGTGATGTAGCAGATTAAATATATATATATACACAAAAATGAGTATTCAGGGATGTGTTTTAATGTATCCTTGTCTTGCTAGAAAAAAAGATGCATTGAAAGCCAATGTCTTGCTTTAAGCTAAATGTGTATATGGTTACAGTACCATTACAAATATAATAGAAAAAAGTGATGAGCAATGACACTAAAGTGACATTGGTTATTTAATGGCTCCCAAACGGAAATGTTTATGATCTCAACAGTCAAGTTAATTCAGCAATTTTAAAAACCCTTCTTCTGCTGATAAATTCTAGTGTTTGTAAGTTTTATGTATGTATCTTTTTATATCCATTGCGTTTATGATGTAAAATAGAATCTTGGTATCACAAGCATATTTTCTGCAGCTGATCCATATAGCAGCAGTTGTGGTTCATAGGGGGATGGTGTGTGTCAGTATTTTCCTGTGACTTTTCACCTAAAATACACAATAGCACAAGAAGACATATCACAGTTGACTAAAGATTTCGGTGGAGTTAGCAAGCAAGCACTGTGATCATAGACCTTCCAGAAGTGCTGAGGGACTTTCTCACTGATCAGTGAACGCTTTTCCCCCAGTTCAGCAGTGGAGCAGGTTGCCTAGAGTTGTTGTGCAGGTACCATCCCTGGAGGTCTTGAAGATCTAAAGTCCTGAGCACCCTGGTCTGGTGTTACAGTTGGCCCTGCATGAGCAGGAGGTTGGCCTAGGCATCCTTGAGGTCCCTACCAATCTGATTTATCCTATGTCCCAATGAACTGGACAGCACCACAGTTTTCTTTTTGATGCGTGACTGGGAGCTACTGGGGCATTTTTAGTCTTATGGGTATCGTTACTTAGCAATTAACTGCTACATATGATGTAGGACAGGCTGATTCCAGTGACTGTTCGAGTGTACAGAATGCTGCTGTTTCCGAGTCTTTTTTCTGGATCTCATAATTACTGCAGTGATAAATCACTTACACAAAGAGGGAATTAATTGTTCGTGGGAACTCAGCCTTAGAAGGTGTGCAGGTTTGTGGGCACTGTTCATATTTTAGTCGCTACTTAAGCATCTTGGCATTTTGTGGTGTTAACAAATTCAAGTGCTTCTCTTTATCACATTGAGCCGCTAGAGGGGGGCATTGGAGTGAAGACCTGTTGGGGAAGCACTACAATATAAAGGCCCGTAAATAAGAGCAGAATGAGTGTTCCTCTATTTATTGGGGAAAAAAAGCTCCAGTAGATGCTTGGTTTCTCTTTTGCTGGATTCTTTAGGCTAGTGAGAACAGAAAGTGTCTTCAGTGTGCTGACTTTGTGTGTTTTTTTAAAATATGTTTGCACACATTTAAATTAAAAGCTTTTATTTCTGTTCAATATCAGAAGCTTTTGTCAGTGACACCTTTATCATCACCAACCTGCTTGGCCAAAAATCATGTTGATTGTTTTAATCTAGCTTTGATCTTTTTCTTTGCTGCAAAATCCCAAAAGCCAACACTGATTATTCTTCCTACTTTATTTCCAATGAAGTATTTGAAAGTAGTGTTATGACTGTATTTTCTAGCTCAGGGAACTGTAGAAGTATAAAAGAAATGCTAGTGAAAAGAAATGCTAGTGAAATTTAAGAAGATTTTCTTATTTTTTTAAAAAAATATATTTAAAACATTTATGTCTTTTTAGAATCCTTCAAGTTCCAGCTGCCTATTCTCCTATTGATCCAGATGCACCACCAATGTTATCCACTTACGTCATGAAGAAAAGCAATCTTCAATATGTTCTTGTTGAGAATGACAAAATAAATGTAAGCATTCAGGCTTTTACAGGAAGCATTAAATGGGAATTTAGAAATGTGTTACTATTCAGATTGGTTTTTGTTTTAATAAGCTTGGACGGGGTTGTTTTTTTTCTCCATGTCAAGAGGTCATCTTTCTCATTCAGGAAAGGGCATCTTTAAAATTAGAAATATGAAGTGCTTCTCCTTCTCGTAAAAAAAAAAAAAACCAAAAAAAAACAAACAAAAAAAACCCCCTACTTTCATATTACGGTTTGGTCCAGGCAAGCTTGTTAAACACTGGTGCTGGAATAGCACATTTCACAGTGCTGTGTGAAAGTTGAGAGTCGGGAGTCTTTTTAGTAGTTGAAAAAACTTAGATATTTAAATCTTTGGTTTCCTTTTGTCCAACTCCTTCCAAATCTTGTACTCTTACTTGTTGCAAAGGGGATAGACAAGATTGGACCATCCAGTTATGACTCAGAGTTCTTTGTTTTCTTCCGAATTCTTTTGTATGTTTTCTCTTTACTTTCATTATTTGCTCAGAGAATTGTTTATTTCATATTTATAAAGTCTGTGTTCACTCATATTTAATATGTATTTAATATATAAAAATACACGAGCTTAAAACTGCCTGATGTGTTGTATTCCAAAAGTTGAGGTGTGAAAAAACACAGCTTATTCATATGAATCACTGTTTCATATTTCGTTGCATATTGTAGAACAATAACACTGTATCCTGAGTTCTGCTGTTTCAATTCTTTATTTTCTTTCACAGAAATTCCAGATGTCCCACGTTGGTTGGTTTTATCACAGTTCTTCCACAATAAAACATATTGGTTTAACTCTCTTCCAAAAGAACTCGGGCAACGCTGATTTAAATTCACAAGTAGATATGAAGAGTAACTATGAACCTTTCAGTGCTATGAGTAACTCACAGCCAAGATACACCGTTTGCACAGATCAAACCAAATTGAAAACATCGAAAGGAGGATCCATGGATGTTGGCCAGAAATACTCTTTAGCATACATACTGCATACATCAGGAACTACAGGGATTCCTAAAATAGTCAGAGTGCCTCATAAATGTATAGTACCAAATATTGAGCATCTCAGGTAAGTGTTTCCAGTTTTCCTTTTAAATGCATTTACAAATTTGACATGTAGGGACTCTCTTTCTAATACTTCAGAGGATCATAGATTGGGTTCCTGCTAACACTGCTTCACTTCTTCTGCCTTCCTTGTCTTTTCAGGTTTCTCTGTGTTTCTATTGTTTCTGAAATAGCATCGTAGATAATTTGGTTTCTCTAAATGTTAAATTTAAAGTTTAAACACTGCTTTACCTGAATTTTTGATGGGTGTAGTTCAAATAATGTGTTGGTGCTGTAAGTATTGTATTCTGGCTTGTAGCTTAAAAGAAACAGATAACAAAGTTAATTATTTGTTCTCAGTTAGATTTAATGTGTTCTGTAGTTTTTTACGCCCTAATTCCTATTTCATCTAACTGTGTTTTTTTCTAAAAAAATCTATTATGGAAAATCCTACCTTTTCTTCCTTTATTTATTACTTTTTTTTTTTACATGAGTATCTATTAGTTGAAATATGCCCTTCAGTATACTGTATCAATGTGTAATGTGGTGAATAACTGTAAAGGACCTCATTAGCATAATAAATAGGTACATTCTTGATGCAGGAGCTGTCATTCAAATTGTCTAGCCTGTATGTGCCTGTATATTAAGAGTGACCCTTAAGACTTTGCCAAAGTCCATTTCTTTCATGCTGGTCATCTAGTTTGGAAATGTTTCTTAACAACATGCATAAAATTTGTAATTCCTAGCTTTCTTATTTTAGATCCCTATTTGAAATCACGCAGGATGATATGCTGTTCCTGGCTTCTCCTCTAACATTTGACCCATCTGTGGTTGAACTGTTCATTGCTCTGACAAGCGGAGCCTCTATTCTGATAGTACCAAACACTATTAAAATGATGCCTGTGGAGCTCTCTGTGGCTCTGTTTCACTGTCACCATGTGACAGTGTTGCAGGTAGGTAACACCTAAGATAAACGGCTTTGGTGTCTCACTTCTCACCTATGCAAATGTGTACTACTTTTTCATTAGTCTAGACACAAATGATAATAGAGCAGGGGTGTTCTTCCTTGAAAACACAGCTCATGCTGTCTTTTTGCTGTAGAGTGTTAGCTGTTTAGAAAATTACCGTTTGATTGAAGCATCATTTTGTGATGGCAAACAATGAACTAAAGATAAACCCGACTCATTTGAAGAAACCGTTCATTCATAAGAATTAATTAAATTATTATGTTAATTAAGCAGTTCTGAAAACTTTGGTAATGGAATAACCTGTTACAGACATTTTTAGCAGCATATAATGGGCTTGATCTTGGAGGCTTTCCTCATAAATAACTTCTAGGTTTTCATGGTAGTCTCTGTGCTAGGAATAAAACAACTAAACCAGTGCCATTTATAGGGGACTAAAATGTTTGTAATTTTTACAATACTTGATTCCACTGCAACACTTACTGTTTTCAGGTCACCTGCTTATATGAGGCTTTGTGTGCCTCTTACATCTTGGAATAGAGCATCTCAAAGTTAATTTTTTGAAAATGTACTTGAAGTTATGAGCATTCAGTATGGCTGAATAAGCCTAGCTCTTACCTTGTAGTGTAAAGAGGTATTTCGTACAACTATTAATTGAGTATAGAAACTTAAATCAGCAAGTGGAGGGAAGAGTTACTGGAAATGGATCTTACTTGTAGCTGACTTTGAACAAAATGGGTATGGTCTGGTTAGTCTATTTATTGTGATAAGTCAACACCTAAGCCTCGCTTTGGCATCAATGTTGTAATTCTTAAATATTTGTGCTCCTAGAAGTGCTAAGGTTTCCTTTTCTTTTGGAGGAGTGGTGGTACTTCAGATTATAGGATACAAATTTAAGATTAGTAAGGAATAATTAAATTAATTTTCCATTCCTTTTACTGGAAAAAATAACTAAGAATACGAGTGAAGTGTGACTGTCAGTTAAAATGATTTACTGTTTTTCACCCTCAGTGAAAGGCTCTACATCACCAATAGTTTTACAGAAGACAGAAGTAGCTGTATTTAAGAAAACTATTTTGATTGGGGTTTTTCCTTTTTTTCCCTGCTCATTTTAGAGAGTGAAGTGATAGTTTTCAGAAAAAACGATCTTTGTAAACCATTACATTTACACAAATCATTAGCAACCTGAAGTCTAGCATCCTATAAATTTTTAGCGTTATAGAAAGGTCTTAAAATTTTCTGTATGCAGGTTAATCAGATGTATGGGTTATATTTTACCTGTAACATGTTAGAATGAAGAGGAGAAAAGCTCACAGTAGTATCAAGAGAATACTGTGTTTGCTGCTTTCTATTTCAAGGTAATTAACTGAAGAACTAACGTGCACACACTTTACACAACAGCTGAGCTACAACATGGATCCCATAACACATCTAAATAAAGCAGAAATTCTGCAGAATATATATATTGGTGCTGATAGGGCTTTATTAAGCACAATAAACAAAATCTTGCAAAACACCAGCGTTATCTGTACTGCTATCTGATGGTTGACGCCATCTACTGTATGTAGATGATTGTCAAGTCGATACACAATATAGCTTTGCGGTGCATGTGATAAAGCAGAAAGAGGTGTACACATATACTGAAAAAATATATCAAGTTTTCTCTTATCCTTTTTTTTTTTTTTAATATGTATCATTCAGGCAACACCAACACTTCTCAGAAGGTTTGGAGCTCATATTATTAAATCAACAGTGTTATCTGCAAATACTTCACTCCGTGTCTTAGCCCTTGGTGGTGAAGCATTTCCTGTACTGAATCTCCTGAGGAATTGGAAGCATAAGGAGAACAAAACAAGTATTTTCAATCTCTATGGTATTACTGAGGTGTCAAGCTGGGCCACTTGCTACAAGGTTCCTGAAGAGGTTTTTAGTGCTGATTTTAGGTAGGAAATTTCACTGTTTTCGTGACTTGGCAAGAGGCTGATGAAAAACGCTAGAAATACAACCTCCGTCTCCTGTTTCCAGGGCTACTGAGTCCTCATAAGTGTTCGTACTGGTAGAAGTTAGGTTTGGGTTTTATGTAGAAATAGACTAATCCATCCTTTCATGCTCTAATACAGCACGCTCTTGATAAAACTTTTTCATTAGTGATTTTTGAATGACAGAACTGCAGTCTGAAATTCTGTGTACTTGTAGACCTGTTACATTTCGCATAATGTGTTGTGAAGGTCTCTGTTTTAGTCTTAGCTGTATCTAGACCTCTTCCTCATTCCAACCTGTGATTCCACATGCTGAACCTGGAGTAGCCTAGTCCAGGGTGTGCTGTCTCTGATTGTGTGGCAGTGTTGAATGAATGTTGCACTTCTGCAGGCAAATGGCTCCTATCCAGTTTGCTAGTAACTTCACTTAGCCATAGTCTTGCTCATCATGAGGCTTTACTAGTGAAATCCTGAATGTTCAAAGAGAAGAAACCTAACACAACTGTCAGTGAAAGTAAAGAAATGGGGCTCTGTAACTTTTAGTCATACTTGGAACAAAGATATAGCTTAGATCTGTCAAGTTCAGAATGTTGCTTCTGAAATTCACTTATTTTAAGCAAAAGGAAGAGAAGATTCTCACTTGGCAGAAATAAATATTTTACAAAATTTGGCTGCTTTTGGCCAGCTTGAGATAAAGAGTTCATTGACTGATCAGAGAAAAAGAAGTTTCAACAGCCTAAATAACAGGAGTTGAACAAGAACTGTTAGGGTAAAATATGATAGTTCATGATAGAAATTGAACTGGAACCTGTTCCTGACTTCATATATTACCAAAGTATTTAAAGTTACTTTACCTTTTGAATTTTGCTGTACTGAAGAAAACATTATTGTCTACTTCCACTCAGAAATATATTCCATATATGAGGTTCTGCAAGGCTACAGAATGAAAGGGAAGGAAAGAGTTGGCCTGCAGGTCAACTGAAGTCTGTACTGGATATATGACACAGAAAGTACAGTTTCTTTTATTTCTGTCTTTTCTGAAAGAGTCAACTTTTGTTATTGCTACAACATCAGTAATAAAATAGATACAAACTCAAACGAGATGGAACAGGGAAAGAATGAATTGCAAAGCAGTTACGTGTGTTTAAACTGGTTGAGTTTGATGGGAGTTTGAATTGGGGGGACTTAACTGTCTGAAACTCTTGGGGTACTCTGAGGGTATTTCAGGGTCCATTCAAGACTTATTTTCTGTCATTCTGTGTTTTTTAGTATATGATAATGAAACCCATGCACATTGATGATGGTTTTAATTTTGAACAAATTTAGATGTTTTTAAAGAAGAAACATTTGTAGAGAATAGGCCCACACATCTGCTATTACTCTTAATACAAATCCTTTAGCAAATTGTATGCTAACTCATTTCTGGAGCAGTTGTTTTGTGTTCAGAAGGGAAAGGTGTTTACTATTTCTCTTTTTAATGTATTTAGAGCTGATTTCCCTGTACCCTTGGGATCACCGCTCCTTGGAACAAAAGTTGAGGTCAGAGATGCCAACGGCTCTGCAGTTCTAGAAGGCGAGGGACAAATATTTATAGGTTGTTTGATATTTCTTCTTCTAAGTTACTTTTCTGAAATCACTGAGTTTTAATGATACATTGATTATTTTACTTGGTGTCCACCTCTGATATAGATTAACACAGCATTTTAAGTTCCCATTGGGCAGGGAACCTCCTGATGGTGTTTTAGGTTGTTGGACTCATGAACAGGAAATTACCATCATTTTAACTGCAGGCTGTACTTTCGTTATATCGATATTTTTTTCCTGCTTGCATTTTGACATGCTGTGTTCAAGTAATTTCTGTGTGTTAACTGAATTAAATGCATAGCCCAATTTGAACATCGCAGAGGTTTAGAAATTGACAGTAGTCTTTCATTACTTCTTATAATGTTTGTTAGAGATCAGGAGCATTTGACTAAGTACTTTTTATAATTTTCATTTACAGTTAGCAATTTAGTGTATATGACCCCTATCTTTCCCTGTACAGGTGGCGAAGAACGAATCTGCTTTCTTGATGATGAAATAACTGTACCCCTGGGTACAATGAGAGAAACAGGGGATTTTGTAAGAGTGCAGAATTCACAGTTGTTCTTCTTGGGTCGGAAAGACAATCAAATTAAGCGTCATGGCAAACGTTTTAATATTGAATATTTGCAGCAGGTAATATGATGTGTAGTGAGTGAAGTATGCCAGTATAATAGAGCAGGGATAAGGAACTAATTATCTTCAGAAATGGGTATTTAGTCGTTTTCAGATGAGGAGTCTAAAAGAAATTGGGAGGGTGTATTATCTAAAACCTGGTCACATAATTTAGGAAGGATTTTGGTTGTTCTGGGTTCTTAGAAATTGTTTTATTATATAGTTTCTTCCAGCAGAATTGAGAACTGTATAAACACCTGAAAAATATGGAGCAGTGCAGTCCAGTACTTGTATTGTTATTGTTCAATTGTGATTGAATATCACATTCATGGATTATATCTCATTCATGGCATTTAGGCAAATAATACATACATCTCTGAGTTTGTTTTTATGTGAAGACATGCAAACTTCAGCTACAGGAGAAGATAAGTCATAGGATGTTATATAGGAATGTGAGACAAATACAAATATTAAATGTGTGTTTTTTGAAGTTGTGGATTTTATTCTTTTTACTCTACTGTTGAGCTGCATTTCAAAACAAGATTAATATTTTTAAATTACAGGCTACTGAAGATCTTTGTCAGGTAGAAGCTTGTGCAGTGACCTGGTATCTGCAGGAAAAGCTTATCTTATTTGTAGTACCGAAAAATGATTTAGAAGAGAGAGAAATGCTTAAAGAACTACAGAAACGTCTACCAGCTTATGCAATCCCTGATGAGCTTGTAATGATTAAAGATTTGCCTTTAACGTCGCATGGTAAATGAAACTGTTAAGTTCCCTTACCACTTATTTTAATGGTTTCTATTCTGTTTAATTTTATTTTTCTGTTGACCAAAATGCGGTACCTGATTCATCCTTTTTGAATGCGTAGATTAGATCATTAACTCCTGGTAGGAAATCATTACCATGTATCATATTTTCTTGATGATGTTTCATTCCAGAGACAAAGAGTAATGATGAAATCAATTTAATATTAACACTGCACATATATTTTCTCAGTCATTCCTGTTGCACTCTGCAACAGAGCCCTGACTTCAGGTGGGGAAAGATCAGGCCTTGAGGATGATATTATGTGGGAGGCTAGGGTAAATTTTCAAAAACCTTACTGAGTTTTGTGTAGTTGATTGATGGGTGCAGTTGAGTATGAGTAAGAAGTGTGTACAAGAATAAAGTGACTATTTGAGCAGAGCAAGTTTTGGAAGTGTAAATGCTAAAAGAAGAATGAAAAAAATCATACTTTATTTTCTACAAAGGCAAAGTTGATATATCTGAACTGAACAAGATTTACCAGAACCATCTAAACTCCAGAAGGCGTGACAGTAAGCTGAGTGGCGCAGAGGAATTGTGGGAAAGATTGCAGTATTTATGGAAGGTAGTATTTTGAGCTGCCTTTTATCTTTGCGAGTGCATCATTGTACGTGTGTCAGGAATTAAACAGTTTTAAGAAGTATGACTAATGAAACCAGAACATTCTAGCTGCCTATAGATTTAAGCAGTACAGTTCTTTCTGTTCTGTTAATACTTAAATATAGTCCCTCTGCAGTGGCCAAGAGGGAGTCATTTATATTTCTTTATCATATGAAACTTCAGGCTATGAGGTATAAGCAATTAGCATAGGAAGGATGTAACCTGTCAGTAGCTTTTTGAATACTGTTTCACATGCCAAGGAAGGTATCCCTAAGGGAAACAAGGAACTGGGGCATGGAAGCTTTGTGCAAAATAGCTGTGTTAGTAATTTCTTATTTATAAAGGTAATTATGAATTGAAGAGTCTTGTTAAAAGATGGCACAGTAGCATAATCATTTCTTAGTCTGTTTGTATTTTTTCTAAATTTCGGTGCCGAAGGCTTGTTTTTCAAAGCACTGAAATGTGATGCCAAACAGTAGTATGGTTTTTCTCAATGACAGACTTCCAAGTTTCATCTGTAAGTGGAATTTGCTGTGGTTAGGACATGAACATGTAAATGCAGTGAGATTAGTAACATTTGCCTATGCTGGTACTTCCTGTATATAAATGATAGAAATAACTATAATGATAGCTGTAGAAATGATATCCCAAAGGGGTGAGATGTGCCCTTGACCTATTATGAACAGCAGAAGGTAGCTTCCAAAGCCAGTGGATTTGGACTTTACACCCAGACTTAACAAGAATGGAGTTCGGTGAGAGGAAACATAGTAATTGCCGTTTGTTGTACTCACAATGCCAAATCCAAAATCCTTCATGAATTGAAGGGGTTATATAGCTTCAGAAGTAGGTAGGTAAGTAGGATACTTAAATAATTCAGAAGTAAGAGATAACAGTTTATATAAGTTTTATTAATAAAGCATCTAAATAAATTTAATCAAAAGGTATAACTGTTTTATTTGCAAAGTTGTCATTCTTAAATGGTATTAAGATTGAAAATAGCCAACAAAAATACAGCACAATTTGCTTTAATTCTTTAAACTGGAGAACTAGAATTGAGCAAAACATTTTGTAGTAGAGAACAAGCATCTTCCTGTTTTCTTGTTCCTCCACAGTAGTCCATCACTACCTATATTGGCACTGACACATTTTGTGTGTGATTTTTTTGCAGAGTAGTAAGTTTACTAAGTTATTGATTTTTAGTAGGACTTACGGGTATTCAGATGGATTTTACCCTATTTGAGTTTGTGTGTGACGTGGTGCAACACTGATGGATTGTTCTCTCTTTCATTCTTGTTTTCTCTAGTCCGCTCTAGGTCTCCTAGGTGATTCCACTGAAATTTCTAAAGATGCGGTATTTCTGTACAGTGGTGGAGACTCCTTAAAGGCTGTACGATTTTATGAGGAAATTGAGATACTAGTAGGCAAAGCTGTGCCTGGACTCCTTGAAATTATTCTCAGCCGCTCAATTGAAGAGATTTATACACACATTCTTAAAATTCTGTTTCCAGATAAAGACCAATTGATGAATAATGACAATGTTGTGAAAAGAAAACTTGTTGGGAACAGTGGAGAAGAATTCCATGGAAAATATATTAAACTGAAATCTGAAAGAGATTTTGAAGTTGCTTCAGGGTTAAATTCATTTATTGCACTAAGCAGAGGAAATAAATTTTTTTCTGTGGATTTCACCGGGACTTTTATGCAACCCAATAATACAGTACAGATGGGAATGGAACTGCTGCAGCAACCGTCCTTTCTGGGTTTAGTGACTCCAAGTATAATGGAAAGCCATGCGCAAGGCTGTGAATTGAAGAACAGAATTTCAGCAGTTATGAACAAGGCAAACGAAACCGGCTGTTGCTGTGTACAGCAGAACCATGCAGAATGTAGTCATGTAACAACAGCAGAGTTGATGTTATGTGTAAGATGGAAGTCAAATACAAGAAAATGTGTAGATGCATCACCACTGATTATAATACAATCTAAAGAAGAATTATCTGCATCTGTGTATGTTGGTTCTCACTCTCATGCAATGCAGGCAATTGATCTAGATTTGGGAGAAATAAAATGGGAGAAGAACCTTGGAGATCGTATTGAATCTTCTGCCTGTGTATCCAAGTGTGGAAATTTTATTGTTGTTGGTATGTCTTTTATTTCAGCTTTCATTTTAAATAGCTTAAGTTACAAGATGAATGATAAAGAATCTTATTTCCTACCTCTGAATGCCTTCCATGTACACTTATCCATAAAATTCCATATATGTTTCAGAACTAATTTCTTATAAAGTAGAAATGAAAGGAAGAAGTAATTTAAGTTTAACCAGTGATGGAGCATATCTAGCATATGCACTTGTTTATTATATGTCAATTTACTAATAAGGCCTTACTAAGGAATAGTCAGTGGGTATGGTTTCTTCTTAGTGGTTGATTAGGTGTAACCTTTAAACTGTTTCTTATAAAAAGTATGGAAAGGTGATATAGTATTAAAATGTCTTTAAAAATTGATAAAGGTAGAAATTAGTATATGGTGCCTAAGGTAATTAAACTCTGTGAAAAATAATCTCCTTTGGTTCTTCTTTTTCGAGATGTATGCTTGCATAGTTGTTTTTTTTAATCACGTCCATTGTCAACAGGGTTGTTGTAATTAGTGTTATCTTTTTACGTAATATGTGTCCATCACTGTTTAGCACAGGTGTCAAGAGGTGAGGGTTTTTTATGCAAAGCTAATGTTACTATCTTTTTGCTAGTATTTTGATTGCTATTTATTCTGATAACAAAATTGGATTTTTTTTTAAACTGAAGGAGTTTCTAGAACAACAGTACAGTTTTTGTTAGAAAACAAACAGACTTTATTTTTTCAGAATCTTTGTTTTCAGAAAAGAAAATTAGGGAGAGAAGTAATTAAAACAACTTTCTTCTTCTCCCTTTTCAGCAACTCTCAGTGTCTTCTAATATAATTACTGTAAAATTTGATAGAAAATCAGTGAAATAAGTATATTCTAAATGTAACCTGGAAGGAGAACACAGAATAATGAACTTTGAATGTACGAACTATCAGCAAAAAGTTTGAGTTAAAAAAAAGAGTAGGAACTTTGGAAAAAGTTTTGAAAGTGTGCCTCATGAGTCACTTTATTTCTTTCCAGCAGTGATGCAGCTAGTAGGGTAAATCACAGCATAAATAAAAATATTCTTTATCTTTTTTTACCCTGTTGTGTTTTATTTCACACAGGTTGTTATAATGGCTTAGTGTATGTGCTTCACAGCAGTGATGGAGAAATATACTGGACTTTTGTCACAGAAGATACTGTGAAAAGCTCTGCAGTTGTAGACCCTTGCAATGGACTAGTCTACATAGGATCGCATGACCAACATGTGTATGCTTTGGATATTTATGTAAGAACACTGACTATCTTTTATGTATAGAAGAATAAATATCCAGATTAGACTCTATTTGTAATACACCAGATGAAGCTCCACTTGCGTTAGTATTAATGTTAGAGTCCACAATTAAGCTTTTGAAATAGGCCTGCTTGAAGTGGAGTGAGGTTTACATGGTAGTAAATAGTTTTAGTGATGTTCTCAGCCGTGGTACTTGTGTTACTAGTCATGGTTGAAATGAAATCTTAAGTTCGTTGCTTATTCAGTTCTCCGTGGGTGTTTCAGAATTAGGTGCCCAGCTAGAAATAAAACTGTGTCTTAATGGTGTAGAGAGAATCTAACATTCTAAAAGAGCAGATGAAGGGGAATGGAAAATAAGAGGGGCAGATACTGCCACTTTATTAGCTGAATTTCTTTTATTTCCTGGAAGAGGATGTAGTCAACAGCATATGTGTTGCTCTAATAGCATGTGCATTATATCTTCACTTTTTAATTAGTATTTGCTGAATAAATGCACTGTTTGATAAGCTTTGACATTAGAAGGTCTTTGTAAACATGATGAGCTTAAACTCCAATTTTAAAAACCTTATTTATCGTTTTTCTTGTGCTTACAGAAAAAGGCATGTATATGGCAGTTACATTGTGAAGGTGGAGCTGTGTTTTCATCTCCTTGTCTAAGTTCTTTTCCACATCATCTATATGTTGCTACACTAGGAGGACTATTATTGGCTGTAAATCCGGTATGTACCTTTACTTACTTGTCTTTGATCCCAATCTCATATTTAAATTAAACCAAAATGCGTTTTTGAAGTTAAGATTGCTTTTCTGATGAAAGGAACTATGATGAAGGAACATGAAAGGATGATCATATGTTGCCCTAAGGTATTTTTCACTCGAGGGCCTTATTCTTATACACAAGATTACCATAATAATTCCTGTATTTCAGAAAGCTATCCGGTTATAAAGAGAACTGAAGTTACTTGCTTAAATTTACATGCTGACTGGAGAACAAAGTTGGAATCAGTGTCTTCTCATTGTCATATACTACTTTATTAGTAAAACTAGTGATTTGGGGCATGTCTTGGACTGCTGTTCTGTTCTCTGCACTGGGGAAATGGCATTCTTGATAGATGTGTTAAAATTTCATGGTTTTCTGAGGCATTGTTGGCTTGCAGCTGGTACTTCCTGATAAAAGGAACAGTCACTTGGATCAGCTCTTTTTCTGGTCACACAACCCAGAGCATCAGCCCTAACCATCTTTACTCCTCCCCACTACAATTTCATCAGTAATACCCAATCTAGCAGTAGAAGACCACTGTACGAGCTTGCAGTTCTAGAGCACTGTGGTTAAGAAAAACAGAATTTGTTTTTTCCATAATTCTGAGTAACAGGTAGTGGAGAAACTGTAACTCAAAGTACTTATTTATGAAAATAGTAATGTGCAGGCTATGTTAGAAGCTTAGTGTGACAATCATAGCTTGTGGGTTGCAGCATTTCCTACAGTAAGTATTTTTAGTTTATGACATAATCAATATGACTTGTTTTCAATGTATCCTCTCCTCTCCTTCATTGGTCTTCATCACTTACTGGAATAAAAAATGAATCTGTCATTTATTAAAACCACTACTAGCATACTGTTATCATTATTATCTTGCCTAGGGGGAGGAAGAGAAGGGTGGAAAGGGACATTGAGCATTCCCAAAAAACTACTAAACGTTTTGTTGGAATAAGATTGGAAGAGTAGTTTTGCTTCTGGTATACACTCTGGAATGGATGCTTGCTTTTCTTTGTTTTTTGGGTTTTGTTTGGGTTTCTTTTGTGGTTTTCTGGAGTTTTTCCCCCCCCAATTCTTAGTGACTGGGTGAAGCTGTGAAGGAAAGATAGTTTCGTGGAGCTTTTTACAATTGCAATAAGCATTAGATATTCTGTGCTGCCATTTACAGGTGACAGGGGATAGGATTTGGAAAAGCTTCTTGGGAAAACCACTCTTCTCCTCTCCTCACTGCAATGAGAAGTATGTTTGCGTTGGATGTGTGGATGGAAACTTATATTGTTATAGTCATTCTGGAGAAAAAGTAAGTGTTGGGGTTTTTATCTTCATCAAAAAAACATGAATAAGATGCCTTATTAATACTGTTTTCTGAGTTTTTGTGATTAGTATATACATTTTTTGTGAACCAAATAGAAGTCTTTAATTATTGCTGCAGAGGAGAAAGTAGAAAAACTGTTTGCCTAGGGTAGTCCATGTAGTTCATGGCAAAACCACAAATGAACTGCAAACTTTGAAGTTGCTTGATGCAGTCACAGAATTTCTAGTTCAGAACTTAAACACGAAGTGAATGAGCAAGACTATTGCCAGCAAATGAAATTATATGCGTTTGGTTTTTGAAGTTTTTCAAACATGTTTAAAGCCATCTCTTCTGTAAGGTAATGGCTATTTGGAAGTAAAGGTTTCTTAGAATGCTTATGCTTTTATCAAAAAGTATTGACGTCACAGCAAAGATATGTCAAAACATAGTTCTGGCAAAATATGCATCAGCCTTCACATTGAATTAGTTCCTTGGAGATGAATGTGTTTTGTATCTGATGTTAGAACAACTGACAGTGTTCCTCTTTGTTTGCCTCCGATGCAGAATACAATTCCTAAGCTTTTTCTGATTATAAAATTTGTTAGCCCATGCCCTGCTCTCTGTCTGCTTGCAGCAGTGTTGCAGAACTGATTATCTCTTCGGGAGGGAACTGCACATCATTAGCGTGAGCAGAGGAAATCTATATTACAAAAGGAGTATTTGCCTTTTTGGCAAAGAATGGCATGTTAACAGAATTCTTTAAATTCACTACTAATTTTGGCACAACTGCCCAAGAATACTTTTTTCCTTAGTTGGCCATCTTTCTGTGGGCCTTACAGAAGGAAGTGACTCTTGCATGTCCATTTTATGAGTCTTGGTGTGTAAAACTTCACTTGTAATTTAATAAGTATTTACCGGCCCTCACTGAAATCTAGTATGCTGTCAAAGTAAAGTGCTCTCCTGTCAACAACTAGTCTATTAAAAATTACAGTTGCTGTTAAACTGGTAATGTGAACAACCCTTGATAATGGGTGATTATGTTCTTTCTGTAGGTTTGGCAGTTTTCCACTAATGGACCAGTGTTTTCATCTCCATGCATCTCAAGTTTAACTAAGCAAGAAATATTTTTTGGCTCCCATGATTGTTTTATCTACTGTTGTAATATGGAGGGTAATTTACTGTGGAAATTTGAAGCCACTTCAAGTGTATATGGAACACCATTTGTTTTCCAAAGTGATACCTTAAAGAACAAAATTCTTTTGGCAGCAGTATCTACAGATGGCAAAGTGTGGATCCTCAATGCCAAGAATGGAACAGCAGAAGGAGTAGATAAGCTTCCAGGAGAGGTTTTCTCTTCCCCTGTGGTATGGGGAACAAAGCTTGTTGTTGGCTGTAGAAATGATTATGTTTATTGCCTAGATTTGTATATAGCAGGAAAAAAAGAACAGCCAAGATGTTAGTCTGCTTGATTTTTATTGTTTACATTTGTAAACTAGGATCTCACAGGTGCTTTCTACCTCTCTGCCTATTTTATTGTAGGCAAGAGGTGCTCTTTGCAGACTTCTTGGGTAGAATTTTGCACCAGGCAGTATCCAGTTGTTTGTTGACTTGCTGCACTGACTGAAGGAGGACAGCTATTCAGCACCCAGCCAGACATTTCATCATCCCTCCCTTGTTTCCAAGCTCCATTCATGAAAGAATGTGTTTCAGATGGTTTGGATTTGAATGGTATGCTTTGACCTTTGTAGTAAGAAAGCAAAATTCAGTAGTTTGGCTTCACATGCTTGCAGGATTGGGATGAACAGCAGTAAAGTGCCATACTCTACAGCTTAGAATAACATGCTTGTCTCCCTGAGGGAGGAATGTGTTCCTCTCTGAGTCCGGTCTGGCGTGTGTCCCAAGGTTCCTCCCTCGCCCAGCTCTACCTGTAGGTACAGTGTGAGTTCTAAGATGAAGTGTGCACTTCTCAAATCAACTTTTGTCAAATAATTTTTTAACAGGTTTGGCGGAATGCTTTCTACAATGTCTTCTCAAAGAACTATTAATAAAGGGTTGTGCGAATTGGTTTTGGTTGTCTTTGATGCCATGAAAACAATTGCCAGTGGTCATGGTAATGCAAGTCAAATATTTGCAGTGACAAAAGTACACTTAACGGAGAGCATCTTCCTGACTCTGAATTTTCTAAAAGAACTATAGTAGAAACATTATCTCATTTTCTCTGATGAGCCATCTACTTTGAATTCTAACAACCTGAATTAAAAAGTAAAGCTAGAAGTTGCACTGACTATGTTGCTTCATCACATCTGGTTCTTTCATTTTATCATTAGTATAAATCCATAGGCAAGACACTCGTGGCACTGTAAAAACTTCTATTTATAAAGCAAACCTGAACTGCACGGTTAGCAAAAGGAGATACACAATACATACATCATTGATTAGATAATTTTGACCTGGTTATAGTTTAATAAGTTTTAAAATGACATTAGTATAATAAACAATTGCACTTTAAAACATTTGAAAAATTAAAAAAGTACACAACAAATACCCCACAATTATACATCTTATAGTTTTTATACATTACTATATGAACATAGAGGTTAATCATACATAACCTTATCAGAAGAAATGGTATTTTGTGTGCATAAGTTACAAAAAATTGAGACAATATACTACATAGTGGTTTGTTCAGATCTTAAAACATTTTTGCTCTTTTCAACTTGGTAGTAATGTATTGGTTTTGTTTTTACAGGTTTCCAACACTTTATCAGAAGTGGCTGCAACAAAGCTAAAGCAAAGTAACACTTCACTTCATTGGTATTTAGTGCAAATTTCTGTTAATTTAACATGAAATGTCACTGTTGAACCATGTACACTTTAGAAATGTTTCCACCAAGTACTGTACATAATACAGTTTCCATTATTACACTAGATACCTTTATGGTTGAAAAGACCCTCTGCTTTGAAGCTTTAGATTAAGACCATCCTAAATGAAAGTTCTATTCTATGTGCTATAAATGTATTGTATTGGAAAATTGCATCCTTATGTCATGCACAATAGCACCTAATTTTGTTATGCTTTTTACAATACCAGTATTTTTAATTCTTTAATCCTGATTTACTTCACCTTCTCTATATTTCTGCCTGGCTCCTTCTCCCAGAAAATAACCATAAACATGGATTGCAGGCAGTTTAGTTCTCGTAATTACAAATACATACTGCAGGCTTATAAACTCAGAAAAAGTGTAACCGTAACTTAAGAAGCACTAATTCATGGTGCTAGCACAGCAAAAATAATTATGGGCTCAGTTCTTCAGATAAGCTTACAAAGATTTGAATTCGAAGTCATTAAGTTGTTTTTTCCCAAGCATTTGAGAGCAACATTGCCTCATCTCCATATAAAACATTTTAAATGTTTCCGTTAAGGGCAAAAAGTTACTTTAGAGATTCAGGTTTTAAATATGAAACTGAGTAAAACTGATGGCTTAAGAGACCCAAAAAACCACATCTTGCTGCTGCGTATTTACTCAATCTAACAAACATGTCCATTGTGTTTGTGCTATTGTAACCGTGATACTGAACAGTTGTTTTCTGTTTGGTGGGAAACAGCATATTCAATAATGACTTCTGCTGACAAGCCCTTTTTGGTTCTTGGAACGGGAGGATATGGCAAGTTTCGTTCTGTTTTCTGCATAATTTAAAGTGCTACTCCTCATGCTGCATACAGCAGTTTGACTAAAATATCTTCCATGAAATGTACAGTATCATTCTATAATGATGCAATTCTTTCTCATGAAACGTCTCCCTTTATGAAATAGGCTTAAAGGTTTCTTTGAGCCTTACATGTTATAAGAGGGAGACATCTACATTTCTTACAAACTTCCTTGTAAAACAAACTTGGGGATGTTACACATTTATTTACTAGGATGACTTCTTAAAATGTAGACTTAGCTATTTCTATGAGATGTTGACAACAGTAAAATCTTTGTTACATTATGGAATTCATCCTTTATATAAGCGTGGAGACATTTCTGTTTTAGTTACAAGAAGTAATAAAGTGTTCAGTTGCCACAGCAGATACCTGAGATGGGGTAAATAAACTTCTCTCTGAAGTGTTCTGGATGTATCGATCAAAGTACAGGAAGTTATTGGAACTAGCTGAAGTTGCACATGGAGTAAAATCAGAAAGAATGCACAGTTGAAACTCTTGTGACTCTCAATAACTTAGCTTTCAGTTCTCAGTTGACTTCAGTTCTACAAGTCTTACTCCTGTGGGAACTTACTGAGACTAATTCTACGCCTACATGAGCACAGGAATAGTCTTACTTCAGTTCCAGTTAATTGATTCAAAGTTGTAATCTGTGATCACCATCTCTATGCATCTTAAATAAGGCCAAGCAGAAACACTGATAGACTTAAATGGCTAGAAGAAACGCTGACTCCCTGACTTTCTGAAAACTTTCTGACTTTTGTTAAAATGATTTATTTTTGTTAAGTAGGATGGAATGTTTTCTTCCTAGGAGTGAGCAAATATACACATAATGTATTTAATCCTATGATGAAAGAAATTATTTCAGCATTTGGATGGTATTATCTTTCTACTTATCATGTGCAGGTGGAAAGGTATCTTCTGAAGTTCTTCCTTAGGGAAGAAGCTTTCAAATAACAGGTAGAACTGACAGTTCATAC
This sequence comes from Cuculus canorus, assembly GCF_017976375.1. NCBI lineage: Eukaryota > Metazoa > Chordata > Aves > Cuculiformes > Cuculidae > Cuculus > Cuculus canorus. Next base: position 30,417,871 of record NC_071404.1, on the reverse strand, counting down.
AGTGTAACACTTAAAAAGAAATTAGGAGTAAGAGAAGGGAACATGCATCTTGCCTTATTTTTCAACAATGGAGTGTTGAAAAAAAATTCTGGAGATCTCCATTTAAGTGTGGAGATGTAAAATTCTAGAACCAAATACTCACAGAATGTAAGGAGCTTCTGAACTGAAGTTCTGGCATTTTTTTTATGATACTTACTAAAATTTACACCCAGTATCTGAGCATTCCTAAATTTTTAAGAGAGCCTGGCTCTGAAATTTTTTGCCATGACCTCATTAGCTATTTGTCAAAGCAATGCAATATATGACTTGAGTAGGCTTGACAGTGAGCTAGAGCAAAATGGTAATCAGTTCACTTTTCAGTCCTTCAATACATGCATTTTCAGTTTTGTCATGTGTGAAAAGCTGAATAAATAAAAAGAAAGCAATTAATAGCAACAGAGATGTAATTTTACAGTTTACTTTATGATCTGTGGACAGTCACTCCAGGCTTTTGCTTTCCTCTTGGCTAACGCAAGCCAGGCTGGTTCTGTTGACACCGGGTTAGCATCAGGTGTAGAGAACCTCTTGGCCACCTCCTTTGCCAGTGGAGTTGATGGAACAGAATCTGAAATTTCCACTGTTTTTAATGGAGTTGAGAGAGGAAGAGAAGAAAATATTAGTTGAAGCCTATGTTTTTGTTGCAGAATTCTAGATATTTTGCTGCTTTTCTGTGAAGATGTTCTGATCTAACACTGCATATTCATTCCCAACCCTTTTAGTTAAATCGTGCTTTTTATTGTATTTGCAAAATAATCAAGTTAGGAGGAGTTGAGTTTCCTTTTTCAGAAGTGATTCCAAGTAATGTAACTCACAAAACAGGGACAAAATTTTCCATCTCTGTGAGATCCAGTGAAAACATTTCCAATTTGCCAGTCGTCTCCTTTACTTAAACTATTTTAGTTACATCTGCAGTGTAGCAAACGATGGGAAATAAAGCTGGTTTAGTTTTTTTTTTCTCTTTAGTTAATGCAGCTGCTGCGCACCAGTAACACAACTGCATTTGGTAGGATTCAGATTGCCTTTTCAGGTTAGACTTCTTAAATAAGCATAGAGAAGAAAACAGTCCTATAGTTTCCTAGCTCACTTAGCCATTCCCATGAGAGTATCCTGAAGAAGAAATGAAACAGCTTTCTCCAGTAGCTGTTTGTCACATTTTCTGCTGTCTTGGCTACAAAATGTGTTGAATAAGCAACCAATTTCTAACAAGCAACTTTACAGAGCAGCACTGTAGAAGTGTATTGTAGGAGGCAGGTGGGAAGACTGTTTAATTCTGAAACAGTGAATGCTCCTGAAAGCTGCCTGGATAGAAATTAGTCTTATCTGAAACCTACGAAGCCTAAAGCTCTTGGTTACAAAATAAATCCTGCTAATCCCCCCCGCCTTACACATTTTATCTTTGTTAAATATTAATATTCAGTCTGAATTACTTTTAGTTGCATTTCATTTTCAGGTTTTGAAAGTTTTAAAAATATTTAAAATTGCATGGATGGCAAAAATTGTTTATTTTCCTTTTTAGTACATCTTTATTCACATGGTTTTAGCTATAAGTGAATGAGCAGTACTAGCAGCTATTGCTGTAGCTGGACACTTTGAAAAGCTAATTATTTTAACAGTTATGGTAATTTATGCTATTTTAAAGGTTGCACTTTCTTATCAGTTCCTGATGTATGAGCCTCAAGTGCCAGTCTGAAATACACCAGCTTCTTTGTTTGGGGTGTTTTTGTAGGGTCCTTAGAGAAGGACTAAGCAATCTTTTATTTCATAGAATCATAGAATGTCCAGAGTTGGAAGGGATCCGTGAGAATCACCAACTCCTGTCCCTGCACAGGACAACCCCAACATTCACACCGTGTGTCTGAGGATGTTGTCCAAATGCTTCTGGAATATTGTCAGGCTTGGCACTATGACTGCTTCTCTGGGAAGCTGTTCCAATGGTCCACCACACTCTAGGTGAAGGTTCTTTTCCTACTATCTAAGCTAAACCTCCCCTTGCACATCTTCCTGCCAGAATGGGTCCTTTCCCATTTGATGGAAAGGTCCATCTATTCTTTAACAAAAAGCACCATCTCCGTGGGGGGTAGATGCTAGTAGAGAAGGTGACAGAATCCTAGAAGAGGTGTGAGCTCTCTCTATTTCAAATATGTTGTAGCCTTGTCTGCCTTAAAAGCTCTCCTGATTGTGGGAAACCCAAATCAGTGTCATTACCCATAATAACCAACTATCTGTATACAGTATATTTGTATAGTTGCTAATCTCTGCCTGGCTCCAAATGTAGCCAGTAATCATAGAGAAATCCATTCACTATTTCCTTCTGGGACAACACAGAATCATAGAATGACTAGGTTGGAAGGGAGCCACTGGGTCATCGAGTCCAACCATTCCTAACACTCCCTAAACCATACCCCTCAGCACCTCATCCACCCGTCCCTTAAACATTTACAGGGAAAGTGACTCAACCACCTCCCTGGGCAGCCTATTCCAGTGCCCAATGACCCTTTCTGTGAAAAATTTTTTCCTGGTGTCAAGATAGTTCTATGCTTTCACTTCAGCTAACTCTCAAATTTCCTCCTGAAACTGTCATTCTCATGCATACAGAACAATGAAAGATAATTGTGTTTTAGCCCTTTGTAGACCTAATTTGGCATAATCTATTGTGCTGGAGTTCGATTTCTGCTAGAACTGATCACATACAGCATAATGTTATACTGCTGAATCTTTTGGGGTAGGGCTGCAGTACAACCCTCTTACAGATTGACAGGAATGCTGTAAAGCTGCTCCCGCTGCCTGCCTCCTAACCCCTAACCTAAAGGCAAAACAGTACTACAATTGCAATTTACAGTAAATCAAATTCCTCTAATGTGCATTAGTCATGTTGCAAAAATGAACTGGGGCAATTCTAAGCAAATGCAGCAGTGCAACCTTAATAACCTGAGGAGCCTGTGACAAACCTGTTAGAATTATGTATTTCCAGCAAATAGCCAGAACATGAGACAAGATGAGTTTCATGATAAAAGCAAATGTTTTTGTAATTTTGGAAGTAATATATGAGGCAAAAAAATTTCACTCATTCTCTTTCTCCAAACCACACAATGCCATTTTTGAACTGTGTTATTCCTAGAGTAAATCTGAATCTCTCACTGTACCTGTCACAGAAGTTGGAAGAGTGTTTGACTTTTTTAGCTGCTCCCTTCTTTCCAGTCTTGACACAGCAGTCTCAATTTTCTTTTCCCCTTCTTGAGCTGTAGATTTCTGCACTGTGCTTGTTTTGCTGCTGCTGCTTTTATTATCTGACTGATTACTTAGGGCAGCCTGAAACAGAGAAAGAAAACTGCTAAATAAGAACCAGTGTGTCATGTAGTGGCTACAAGTAAGAGATGCTGTACTTGATGCTTTCATTCATCACCTGTCATCTCCTTAACCTTCCTTTTCAGCAAAACCTCAACACTCTGATACTTCTAAGATTAACAGTTATTAAAGACTAAAAAAAAAAATCACAAAGCTAAATTTACCATGTTGTCATTTCAGTCAAAATATTGAACAGTTTGAGCCAGCACTACCTGTTAAAAACAGCACTGAAACACAATGTGCATATGTGGGCAACCTCACGCCCACTGCTGTTTTCTTCTGCCAGTTATTTATGTCTGGAATTACACGTGTCCATCAGAAGTTTGGGTCTTATAACAAATACATAAATATATTTAGTAATCCACATAATCTCCCTTTTTACCATCCGTGGGATCTATATGCAGCATCACTGCATGTGTAGCATCACTTCTGGACTGTAAGTAGAAATGTTTTTCTTACTAATAGAAAACCATGGATAGTAAATAGCTATTTAGAGAACAGCATAGAAGTGATAATGAATTTAGTGCCTGCTTTAAGCATTTGGATATTTCACATGACAGTTCATTTCTTTCATTTGTCTACACTTTATCAAAATAATACATGTTATGGTAAAAATAAATTCAAACTTATTAATATTCACCTATAAATGAGTATTCCAACTGTTAATCCCAAAGCATTAAGGCTTAACATCTTATTTACTCAAACTTTGAAAGAACCATGTTTCTGTTCCATTACCCACACTACGGTAGTGCTTACAATTACCATCAACTGCCACCTAAGATTAAGGTAGCAGAATTTAGAATAAAATTGTCACACTATTGCATAGTATTTTCTCCTGAAGGTCTCCCTTTTGCAAAAGGAAACGCCAGACTTTCAGACTACTTTCTTCTCACTGTCGTTTTAGCTTTCATGAAATCTTACAAACCAAACATAAAAAAACCCCTTTCACGTAATAAAACTAGCTATCAGTTATAATTATGGTATCAGTATTTCTAACAGGCAGGTTTCTAAAGATTGTTTACATTTTCTTTAGCCAGCTTCTCTGCTTGCTTTGCCTCTCTGGCTTGTCTCCTCTCTTCCCTTGTAGCTTGCTGCTCACGAAATCCCTTTTGTTTTTGCAGCGCTAATGTAATCCAAAGTGGTTGTGAAGTTTCAACTTTTTCCATCAATTTAGAGCCATCTAAAGAGTGCCTGCTCTGGAGGACAGGTTTTTCTGAAAGAAAACATAAGAAGAATTGGTTAAGTAATGCACATCTCTTGTCTCAAGAAAACCAGTAGAATTCTCTACCTTGTGAAAACTCTAGGGCTAAGCCCTTTGAATGCCATGCCATTCACAGACCTTTGGGGACCGTTATGTCAAATCTTGAAACAGTTTGTATGCCGCAAGACTAAAACCTAATTCAGCACTCATACAGATGTCCACATTTATCCTTTTTATTGAAAAAGCCCATCCCAGACTCTTAGAACTACAGCCTGATTTACTACCTGTACTCCCAATAGGTGAAAGTGATACATACACATTGCTTACATCTCCAGTGAAAGGAATCCAGCCACAACACACTGCAGTTCCCGGATTTTCCAGCCGTGTTTAAAGGAAGAAGTCAAAACTTCAACCAAAGGCCAGTGAAATTATGCACTCCTATAAAAGCCCCTCTTAAATATGGGGAGGTTATAAATTGTCACTTGAGCATTTGGATTTCTGTACCCTGAAATCGGGGTTAGCACCCAGAATAGAGCTGTGAGGGGCAGGGAGCAGCGCTGGAGTGCAAAGGTGCCCCTGCAAAGCTCGGTGACCTCAGAAACACTCAGCTGGCCCAGGCCCTGCTCCCTGAAGCTGCCAGCTGTGCCTCCAAGGAGTTTCCATAAATCCTCATTTAAGAATGGAAGTGAAAGGAGAAAGTGTAAAAAACTGTAAAAATTTCATCTCAGCAGTTCCACTGTGATTTGGTTTTAGAAGTGTCTTGATGACAAGACAAGAGTGGGAAAAAGTGGGATTTCCCAATTAAATGCTGAACTCCTGCCTTCCTCTTTTGAGTGTCCTTAGGCTGAAAGGGTAATTTTTACTATTGTACAGAATACTATTTCAGGACATAGGGGCTTTCAAGCCTTCTCTGAAAAGCCACTATGGCTGCTGTAATTGTTTTATTACTGAGGAGTGCCTCTGAAACGCAGACTCCTTTGCCTGGCTGTATTGGATTACATAGAGAGTGTGTCCAGAACAGGGCAGTGGTCCTCCACAAATAACATGACAGGCAAAAATTATAGCTTGAGACCGAATGTCTTTCTCTGGAACCCCAGTATCCTGTTTTGGAAATAAACACTATAGCAATATAACTAATATAGCAATATAGCTAAATGCAATAGCTGAATGGCCTTTGAAAAATACATACCTTTCTTCAATGGCTCAGGCTTTTTGTCATTTTTTTCTCTCCATGGAATACTTATAGATGGGAAAAATGACTTCTTTTCCCTAATTTCTTCCTCTTCATTTTTGTATTCATTGGATGGTGGGGAGTGCCCTGCATTTGCTCTGTCTTCTTTTCTCCAGCCACCATCAGATTCGGCTTTAAGCAACCTTTGTCCTAGCATATCAGCTAGGTTCGATCTGTTCACTTTAGAGAGAGGAGATGATGGTGGTGTCTGAGTGGTGGGCTTTGGAGCTAAAGCAGGTTTCTGTGGAAACAGTGATTTGCATGGTGGTTTCTCATGAGAGGGTAAAGCACTCTGGCCAGTGGCTGGAAGGACCACTGGTGAGTTTGCTGGTTGCGACACCTGCACCACAGAAGAGTCTTTTGAGTCTTTTAAATTACCAGGGATGTTCACTTTCCCCATGTGAGGTGATGTACACTCTTGTGGAGCAAAAACAGCAGATTCTTTCTCACCTTCTGTAGTAACTAGTGGGTCAGGCACACCATCAAAACTATCTCCTGCACTATATCTTTTCTTTTTCCTTTGCTCTGCCTGTTGATCATAATGGAAACGTAAAGAGTAGTTTGTCCTTCGCAATTTAATCCCAAAAGGAGAAACATTTTCTTCTCCATTGGGTGCTGGTTTATCTGCTTTTTTTGTACTGCTATTTTGCTCATTTTCCAGAGCTCCAGGAAGTTCTGCCTGGGGTAATTCTTTACCTGGAGAATGAGGAAAACTTGGAACAAGGAAAGACGGCAGATCTTTCGCAAATTTACAGCCTTCTGTGTTGTCTGTCATTTCACTATGGGTTTCCTTTTTCTCCTTAGCCTTTTCAGCTAAGTTATCCTTGAAAATGGAAGCCACATCCTCCTTTGAATCAGTGGATGAGCCAGTGATTCCTCCCACAGCTGCTGTTTCATTGACTTTTGCTGCACTTACACTCTCAGCCTCTGACTTGGACCTTGAAGCTTCTGAAAATTTCTGCCATGCTGGCGTTATGGAGAACTTTGCATTTGCAGACAGGGTTTTCCTCAAGTTGCCATGGGGAGCACCTCGTCCTCTGGGTGTCCAGTCATCACTATGTCTGCAGACACTTACTCGGTCTCTCTCATTGTATTTGCCATTTTCTGCGTTCTTTAGGATCCTGGAGCGGATGGAAGCCCACTCAGCAAGTACAGCCTGGTTGTTCAGTGTCTCCTGTGCATATTTCATTTTACTGCTGCTGGGTCTGGGATTCTGCATTTTTTTCTGGGCCTTCTCTGGTGAAGGAATATCCACGTTTTTTCTGTCTTCTGTTAAGCCAAGTAGTGATTTACAAGCCGTGTCCTTTATCTGGTTCAAGTTAACTGCTGTGCCACACAGCTGTGCTCCAGTAACCAAAATAGCTGTATGGGGTACACAAACAGATGATGGCAGTGTATGAGAGCCCTTGCTGGAAGCATGCATCCTGTAGTCTTTGATGGATGGAGAAGAGAGTCCTGCTCCTTTGACAGGCATGACTGGACTCAGATTTACCTTCTGAAATATGATCTGTTTATCTCCAGAAGACACTTGAAATGTGAAGGGTCTGGATCCAGTCTGTCTTTCATCTACTTCTTGCCACCTAAGTTCTTCCCCTATTCGCTTTTGCTCCTGAGCCTCAACTTCTCTCTTCAGTTTCTGGGCTAGGATTTCTTCTGCAGTTTTATTCCCTTTTTCTGGCTGTTTGAGGTTTTGGGATTTTGATCCTTCTTGGAGATTCTCCTCTATTGTATGGCTATCAGCCCCTCCCAAACACAACTGATCCTTTTCCTGTTGCTGTTCCGAAGATTTTTCATGTTGCTTTTGCTGAAGATTTTGTCCTTCTGTGCCTACCTCCTGCTCTTCTAACTTGTTCCATTCTTGTTCGTTTTGTTGCTTTTGATGCTTCAGTTCATCTTGTTGCACGCTGTCTGCACTTTCCAAGTGCATTTGTTTTGTGAGCTTATGCTTTCTCTGCTCTTCCCATTTCTTCTTCTTATCCATTACTTGCTGGGATTGTTCCTTCTCTGTCTTTTCTCCTTTCTCCTCCAAAAGCTGTCTTTGTTCCTCCTGTTTCTTCTGTTGTTTGAGGCTCTCAGATTCTTTCTCCTGCTTCAGTTGTATTTCAGCTTCCTGAAGCTCTTTTTCTTCTAGCTCTTGTCGTTGTTTCTCTTCCTTATTTTGTTCCTTAAGTTCTTTTTGTTCCTTCAGCCAATTTCTTTCTTCTTCCTCTTGACACTGTTTTTCGATCTCATTTTCCCTTAATTCTTCCAGCTCTAGACTTTTCTGCTTCTTCAGCTCTCGTCTCTGTTTTTCCTCCAGCTCTTTGTGCCGCTGCTCTTCTCGTCCCTGATGCTTCTGCTCTTCTAACTTCTGGTGTCTCTGCTCTCCCCATTTCTGGTGCTTCTGCTCCTCCAACTCTCGTCTCTGTTGGTCTTCCTGTTCCTGGTGTCTCTGTTCTTCTAGATCTTGTCTCTGTTGCTCCTCCTGGTCCTGGAGCTTCTGCTCCTCTAGTTCTCGTCTCTGCTGCTGCTCCTCTAGTTCTCGTCTCTGCTGCTGCTCCTGTTCCTGAAGATTGTGCTCCTCCAACTCTCGTCTCTGCTGCTGCTCCTCTAGTTCTCGTCTCTGCTGCTGCTCCTGTTCCTGAAGATTGTGCTCCTCCAACTCTTGTCTCTGTTGCTCCTCCTGTTCCTGGAGCTTCTGCTCCTCCAGCTCTTGTCTCTGTTTCTCCTCCTGTTCCTGGTGCCACTGCTCCTCCAACTCTTGTCTGTGTTTCTCCTCCAATTCCTGGTGCTTCTGCTCCTCCAGCTCTTGTGTCTTTTGCTCCTCTTGTTCCTGGTGCTTCAGCTCCTCCAGCTCTCTTCCCTGTTGCTCCTCCAACTCCTTCTGCCTCCGCTTCTCCAGCTCCTGGTACTTCTGCTCCTCCAGCTGTTGCCTCTTCTCATCTTCCAGCAGTCTTCTCTCCTCTTTATGGCGTGTTTGCTCTTCTATTTCTGAAGATATCTCTCCTTCAAGGAGATACTGCCTCCTCTCTTCTTCACAATGCCTTCTCTCCTGCTCTTTCTGCATCTGCTCAAGTTCTTGGCACCTTTGTTCTTCCATTTCTCTTTGTTCTTCCATTTCTACAATCTGCCTTATTCTTTCAGCCTCAAGAATCCCCCAATGATCTTCAATTCTTTTGTCTTCTTCCAGCTGAAGCTGCCTCTGCTCATCTCTGTTCTGGATTAACTTGTCTGCAATGATATGTCCATTATAACCTGGGTATATGTCTCCATACAGCTGAGTTTCCAGGTCCTCTGGCTCGAATTCTGTTATTGTTAAACTTTGTGATCCCTAAATTTGGGAGACAAATTTGGAATTACTTTATATTGCCTATTGGGTTGTTATTCTTTACAGTGAACAAACAATCAGTTGCAAATGCAAAACATCTTTATTTTTAATTATTTTACATCCAGAGCCAACTCACCCACCCCAATTTATGCATTACATCATCATAGATCCCGTACCTCTCACCTATTTGGATCACAGGCTTTAAAAGAAAGAAAACATCCAAACAGTAGGAACAGTATAATGCTAAATATTGAATCTCCGTTTGTGTGCATGAGCTAATCCAGATTGAGACCTGCTATTTCTAATTTACAGAAACCCAAGGAAGAGAGCACAAATTTCACATGCCAGTTCTACTCCTTAGAACTCCATCCTCTAAACCTGAAATAATTAGCACCTGCTTAAGAACATTGTTTTGCCAGTTCTTTCATGGCAAATCTAGCCATTACTTGCAGAGACAGAAGCTGTTGCCTGCAGAGAAGAGCTCTGCAATGCTAGCCAGGGAAGAACACTGCCCAGGGAAACACAATTTGGTTGCTTTCCACAAATCCTCAGCCAGGATATCTTTCTCATTTACTGTGCTGAGACTCCAGTTCTATCACAGGAACCATGGGATCACGCATGAACAGAGAACCTAGAGCTCTCCAGCAATACTGAGGCATGTGCTAACTGCTGACTGGTTCTCTGTGCTTGCCCCACAACCCCAGCATGTGGGCACAATACTTGCAATAAACTGAGTGCAGACCTTCTTCATAGCTTACTCCTTGTCTCTGTAGCGATATGGTCTGAAGACAAACAGCACCTAAAGAGTGCTTCAAAGCACTTTTTTTGAGGAAAATAGCTCAGCTAGTGCCCTGTCTAGCTGTCACTTGTTGACTCATCATTCAGCTCCAGTTAAACATTCTGTATAAACAAGAGTTTTAATTTCTTCATTGCAAGAGTGATAAATGCACGTACAATGGTGCAGAAGAAAGGACAGTGGCCTCTCCCAAATGCTATATTAGTTGAATAGTCTTGTCCCCTTTACAAGCACTGGTAACATGTCAGGATAGAAGACAAAATAACCATGCAGTAAATGTAAAAAGCAAGGATTTAATAATTCACTCTATCTGTAGCAAGAGATGCATTACTTAAGTCTTACTCCTTCTTAAAAGACAATCATATTATCACTGTCAGAACTCATGCCAGTTTTAGAGACTTTATTTTTTTCCCCAACCAAAGTTTGCACTATCCAGTTGCCTATTCCAGAGGAGCATTAACAGAGGCAGCTATCTTTCAGACTTTTATGACCTATTTTTTTTACTAGAAAAACTAGAATCAGAAAGCTTTCCCAATGTAAAATCATAGTGGAAGTACCTCAAGTGTAAGTAGTATTTGTCTCAATTGACTATATTAAAACATTCTTGTGTGTTCTCTCCAGCTAGGGTTCATCTTTAGGTCTCTATCTTGATTTCAAGATGAACGAAAGAAGCATGCATTTTGTTTTAGCTTGAAGACACGAGATTTGTTGAAGAAGCTTTCAGTACCTATCTCAAACAGCATTAATAAAATCTTAAGATAGTCCTCTGTCTATAGCTACTCCTGATGCCCTCAGTTACAGTTATTTTGTACCCAGCTTCAAAGGCAACCCCCATCCTCTCACCGTTCAACCAGTGATTCAGTACCTTTGTTAATCTCTTGTGCTTTCTTGACATCCTCTGCTTTTTTGGCTTCACTGACAGTTTGTGTTTAGCTGCACTGTTGTCTAGACGAGCAGCAGCCTGGGGAACTGCATCCAAATTGATGGTTTCAATTGTGCCAGAACAGGAAAACTGTCTTTTTGGCCGAGAGGATTTGACTGGAGGGACCTGTTTTTATCGCAAGTAAAAGAAGATATAATTAAGCCATTTGTTCCATGGAAACAAATAAATAAATTAATAACACATGCATACAAAGTCTTTGCAGTTTTGGATTCAAAGGAGTTATTGTGAGAAAAGATTTCAAACCCTCTTTTTCCATTATACAAATAATGAACTTTGGGCACAAAAATTACAGCTGGAATATTTTCCTATTTACAGTACTATGCATTTTTATACTTTTCCCTTAAAAATTACTTGGACCATTCTAACTGAAGTTTTTCCACAGTTCAGCTCAGCTCAGAAGTTGGTAGGAATGATAAAGGGCAGAAGCAGAGTTTTAAGCAACATCAAACACTGAGATAGTTTTAAATTATGCTGTGGGGAAAAAAATCTACATCTTTAAATAATTTAGATTATACACTTTAGGAAAGAGCAAACCAGGTTGACTTATCTAAGTATTGTAATAGAATAGCTACAGAGCTGTACTATCTGTTTGGGAGATGATTACGGTATTGCATCTCAGACTGGCACAGTGCCGAGGAAAATCTTCCTTCCACAGTCAAGGTGGAGTCATCCAAGCTTGCACAAACAAATAGCAAAAAATACAAGGTGGCAATATTGGCTTTGATTGGTGAGTTTTTCTCTTGACCTTCAAATATTTGGGTTCAGCAAGTGCTAATATAAAGTGATTTGCTGAGACTCCTCTCATGAATAAATACAGGGGAACTGTATGTCTAGACGTGTAAAAGTGAGCCTGTAATCAATTTCTCCCATAAGTCACCAAGCTGTCACCCTGAGATTGGTATTTGGCACAACCCAAATGGAAAAAGAAGGCAGGAAAAAAAAAAAAAGACAGGAGAAAACATCTTCTGCAAGGCAAGAAAATCACATACATTGTTTTCAAGGCAGCTCTGTAATCTTCCAAGGTTAAACGTATGCTAATAAGGGAACCAATTACTTAAAAGCTGATGGAACATTTTGTATACACTTATTGAATTACATGTAGGCATAATAAAGTGGTAGAAGTACTTATGAACATTATGGCTCTGTGATTAATACATCAAATGCAGGAATGCTGCAAGACTGGTGGAGGCCAAGTTCTGCTGTTTCCTGCAATCAACTTTTACAGATTTCTCAATCTTAGTTATTGGTTATTTACTAGCCACAAAACTGCGCAATGTTGACAAAGTCTTGGATGATAAATCAAACAGTGATATACATACTAAAGCAAAAACTGTCAGGCTTCTAATAACTAAAATTAGAAAGTAATGCAGTGCAAACAAAGTGTAAAAGTTTTTTTTACCTTTTCTTCCACTTCATGTCTTGTTCCAGGCAAATTCATTGCTCTCAAAAAATCTGGAGTGTCAGTGGACTAGAAAATAAGATTGTCACAGATAGATATTAAAATATTAATATAAATATTAAAATATCTAGGATCTCATACATAAAGTTCAAGGGGCTTGTGAAGTCATGCTGATTAGACTAGGATTTTTTACCCTGTTTCTTGTCACTGAAGGACTGATGGATAAACAATTCTTGTTTCTAAATGCTATTAGTTTCTTTTGTTGCTTCTTGAATCCCTGCTTCTGTGCAGAAGCCGTTTCTGCTACAAGACCCTACGAAAGGCAAACCACTCACACTCCCTAAGTAAGGTAACCAAGTTCCAAATAAAAAACAACAAAACCAGTTTTTATAGGACTTCAATCAGCTCTTAATCCCTTTATTTTCTCCTGACCTACACCTAAGGAAAAATATACCTGATCAGGCATTAACATCCCTGTGAAGAGTTTCAACTTCAGGCTCTTGACAGTAAACCAGCTCCTCCTGAGCAAGCAGAGCCTATCAGTCATTAAGACTCCTTAGCTAGCAAGCCTCTCCGAGCCATCTCACAGGAGGGGATTTTAAGGCGCAGGGACAGAAAGAGCATTTCTCACACCCAGAAACACTGGTTTTATTCATTATATCACAATATTACTTCATAACCTAATGAATTTGGGGATCCCTTTATACCAGGTGCACATGAGTGTATAAAACTTAAAAATCAGCTTTACAAATACAGATTAAATGAAACCCAGAACTCTGGCCATCAATCCAAGTTACTCAGTTGGGAAAAGCAAAAGTCACAAAGCAGCAGAGAAAACCGGTTTGAAGTAGAGCAGTGCTATGCTGTCCTGGCCACCAACTCCTGACAGAAACCCATTCCTTCCCCCTAGGACCTGTGTAGATAAACACGCAGAGGAGTGAGAAGGACAACACCAAAGACAGAAGCAGAAAGCAGGCAAGCTGCTGTGCACCAGAAATCTGTGATAAAATAGGTAATATATATTACACAGTAAGAGAAAAGGAAAATACCAAGTGCTCTGGCTGACCCTGTGCACGTAGCATTAGCTTGTTGGTGTCTGCAACCTCCTCTGAGCAGGGATGTTTGCTCCTATGCAAAGGGTCACTAATTTTGTTTTCAAAACATACTATTTAAATGAGTAGGCAGTAAGGCCTGAATCTGTCTGTCTTTATTACACAAAGCTATTCCAGTGTTTTTTTAGTGCTTGAGTTATTTTCTCCTTCAAGCTGGAGGTCGCTAGGTGACATTCAGGTCTCCTGCAGGATCCAGCAAGAAAGCTGCCTGCAGAGAATGCATGTTGGTATCAAACACAGAATCTTGTCCGGTACCAGGTTACATAACCAAAACCTGTCCACAATCCCACTGCCTTCTTTGTGCACACAGAATGCTGTTGATTCACCTGAACGGATTGCTTTGAAGGGAGTATTTGTGAAACTGAAGAAATATACCTTACTTTGGCTGCATTTTTATCCTTCCAAACTGCAGAAGGAGAGGTATGAGTGTCCACATTCCTACCCAAATGCCTGGCTCCCTAACAGATCTGACCACAGCCACAAAGAAGCTATGTCACCCCCTGAAGACTGATGAGGAACTTCAGCCACCTCAGCCATAAATCTCCCTTCCATGTGCCTTACATTAAATTTTCTCTCCCTGGTCTAGCTGAGGAGATAAGTGATAGAGCAGGTGTTAGGCACCTTTGTTAGGCACCTGGCATTCAGCCAGAGCCAACTTACTACAGCTCCAGACCCCTCTCATTTTGGAATGATTTTCTTTTTTGCTATTTGGTGCTGTGCACAACTTTCCATGCTAGGAAGACCATATTTTGACATTTTCTGTCTCAGAAAAATTTCCTGTCTTGTATAGCTACACTGCAAGTGTTTTCGGCATTGCTGGAAGTTCAGAGCAGACATTCAAACTGGTAATTCTTTAGGACCTGTCTCAGGATGCCAAGAGCACACACTTCTCACCAGTCCATGAAGCATGAGCTGAGAGATCCCCCCCCCCACAAAACAGCCTGGTGAATTCAGCTGTGCTTCAGTGGAGACATCTGCTATGCCCCAGTGAACTTCACTGTTTGAATATCACTATAATGCCATCAATATGTCAATTTTAAATGCTTACTTTATTACCACTGTCTGAGATCACTGTGTCCTGCTGAGTCTCAATCTCCATTGGGCTACCAAGAAACACATCTTCTTCTCTACTAGCATTTGCCTCCCCTATTGTCTTCACAGAAACTGTCATTTGTGGAGGCTGCCCAAATTTTATATTCTTGGCCAACTGTTGCTGAAAAACAAGAAAAAAAAGATACCATAAGCGAAACAAGCCAACTTTAGCATGTGCCCTTTCTCCACGTGAAAGCTGCACAGAAACACTCAGGGCAACTTCTGGACAAAATGATCAACTTGCAAGCTGACCAAGGTCAGGAATTTACTGCAAGACTTCTGATTCTGAGTGATCAACTTGAGTTCTTGTCAGTATTGCCAACTTTTGCAAAGTTACTGTGAATTTTGAAACATTCCTTCCATTTTTTTTAATCTATGTCTCAGGTTAAGACTTTATAAAAGCTAGTTACGAAGTCTTACTGTTGCAAAGAATTAAGATTATGAGCCATGTATACACTGAGAAATTAAAACTGACCCAAAAGACAAACTCCAGCCCCCAAACCCTGCATCGCATGCATCTGTAGTTGTTAAAGTTATCCTTATTGTAAGGTTTAGTCATAAGTTTTAAACATTAAGGATTTTACATAACCCTGCCATAGAGGAGGCAAATCCTCAAAAGAGGGCAAAATCGGCTTCTTTTAGATGTTTAATCTCATAGGAACAGTGCACAAACTCATGCCTGCCCATGCTCATGTGCACTGCCACATCACTGCTTTTGCACAAAGTTTATACAGGGGACATCCAGTAGATGAATGGATAAATGAGCTTTCCCACCATTTATTTTCCTTGTTGAAGTAATCTTCTCTCAAGGATTACAAGAAAGCACTCTTGAATTATATCAAGTATAAGATGCGTAAAATAAGTTGCTTATAACATCTGTCCTCTGGCATGATGATTTGGAGAAATTATAGCCCTACCTACTACCATACAGTCTTTGAAACTGAAATTCTTGCAAAAGAGGTGGAAGAAATTCTCTGGACAGAGTAAATGGAGTAAGGAACATTTATTGATAGATAGCCTTCCTGAAATATTTCAGGGAATCATTCCCAGTTAGGAAGGGAGTTATTTTCCTACTTTACACTCTTCCAAGCACAGAAAATTCTCCAGAGGAGATCTTCTATTTTGTCTTGTGTTACTATGAGCATCTACATCTCAACAACACTCAGTTCAGCTGTGCAGCTCCTATTCAGTGAGACTGTCAGGTACATAGATGGGCCCCTGACATAAGTTTGCTGCTGAGAACTGTAAAAGATTGGAATAGATCACATGTAAAACAAAGACTTTTTTTGTTTTTTCCTGTAGAACAGAATCAGTAGGATGGCTTAGGTGAACTGTTGGCAAGGGAAGATATGCTCTAGTAGCAGCAGATCGACCCCTAAGAGGATTCAAGTTGGATCAATCCTGCTTGCCCAGTGGACTAGACTCTTACATAAAGTTTATCCATATTAGTCCCAGACAGCACCCGAATTCTGTACTGAACCAGTAAGACAAAAAGTACATGCAGAGACTCCTTATAATCAGGTTATTAACCTAGAATAGTTTTTCTCAGTCTCCTTATTGAGTTACATGTTATATATGCCCATTTGAATTTTGGCAGAAAGTAATGAAACTTATCTAGTACATCATTTTGGCACAGTGGGCAGCTTTGAGTGGCAGAGTTTTATTCCTGCCTAGATTACTGGCAGAGCACTCATAGATTAAAAGCAAGGATTTCACCAAGTCCGCCCAAGCTAGCAGTGTAACTCTCTGGCTTGAAATCTTGTATGTTCCCTTTGTGTAAATGGGAGCTGGAAAGAGCAAAGGAATCTATATTAGATAGTGCGAAGGCTATAATTTTGCTCCATTCCTGCATGTCCTCTGATGCTAATAGAAAATTACTTTATAACAGCTTCTTAATCTCATAGCATGTTTTCTAAGTTGTGGCTGCTCCTTTCTTCATACAAAGCCATATTCCTAGAAAAATATTTCTCCCAGGCAGAAAACTGGAACCATCAGCATTACCTGAGCACGTACCCAATAAACTAAGGATTTGTGCATCTGTTCCACAGTGAGAAAATGCATGCATGTATGTATTGCTTGCAATGCGTTTTGAGGGTAAGGATGGTGTTCTGTTCTCTTGATCTTCTGATGAATTTCTTGGTCTAGTGTGTGTGCAATGCATGGTGGGATTTGTGTTGGTGATGGAGCTGTTGTGAAGAATGGTCTGCGTTGGGTGGAGAATGGCATTTTCAATTGTCATCAAGGATGTTTGAATGCTTTGCTCTAAAAATGTGTATTTGTGTATATAAAAATTTAAAATGTTATTTTTTCTGATATTTCCAGGAAATAGACTATCCTTGCTATCTCTGGACTATACACAGGACTGTTTGTTTGGGGTTTTTTGAATTATTTCAAAGTTTTAAAAGTGTATTTGCTCAGACTTGCATAAGTTAGTTTGAAGAAGAAACTCTAGTAGCCCTCAATCCTTCCAGGACAGAAGGTCTTCTCTGTATTATTTATTTATTGTCCTTTTTATAACAAATTCAGCTTAAATGAACTTCACTAATAGTTCTTCATTGGTCAGTTTCTTTCAGTGCATTCTAATCTCCAAAGCTGACACTGAATACCACATGACAAAATCTCCAATAGCTTATTGTTACCACCAAGTAAATGTGTTCTTATATTATTCATATTCTTATCCTTGTTCTTTTTAGGAGTGTGCTTATACTGTAACTACAATGCAATTGTCCTCTAAAAAAAATTCATACAGATACATTCTCTACCTGGTCAATCATAAAAATCCTAAAAACACGTCATCTCTGAAAGAAAAGAAAAAAAACCTACAACTTCCACATGGAAGAACATTCACAGATAGTCCAACCCAGAGACAGAGAGATACATAAATTTAAGCTGCAAGGTCATTGAGAAGAGGCCATGTTCCCTGAAAAGGAGTATATGCTTTAATTTTCTCAAAAGTTTCAGTTAGACATGTATTTCTGAACACAAAACTATAAATCCTCCATACCTGAGAATTTCCTGCACAGACAACATATGGACGGTGATTGCCTAAAGAGAATTATTTGCAGTGCTGGTCATTAGAAGTTGCAGGCATGACATATTTGTTCTCCTACCATTATAATGAACATGGTCTGTTTTGGCTTGTGCAAGAATGCTTGTAATTTAACAGCCCAAGATCATAGAATCATAGAATCATAGAATTATAGAATCATAGAATAGTTTGGGTTGGAAGGGACCTTAAAGATCATCCAGTTCCAACCCCTCTGCCATGGGCAGGGACACCTCCCACTGGATCAGGCTGCCCAAGGCCCCATCCAACCTGGCCTTGAACACCTCCAGGGAGGGGACAGCCACAGCTTCCCTGGGCAACCTGTGCCAGTGCCTCACCACTCTAATGGTGAAGAAATTCTTTTTAATGTCTAGCCTAAATCTGCCCCTTTCCAGTTAATACCCATTCCCCCTGGTCCTATCACCATCTTGCTCTCAAATCTAGCTGTCATCTAGAAGCAGAAGAAAAGAGATGAACCATTCCTACCTGCACCTTCCATTTCCAGCCTCAAGTCCAATGGACTTTCTCAGTCCCTCTGTTTGCAGCCAGCCAGTGGGTAGGTATTTCCACAGGACTTACAAACCCTTCTCAGCCTCAAGAGCAGCACAGCTACCACATATGACAACAATACCATGTAAGAGCAGCTGGAGGGACGACACACAGGGGACCTTCAGTATGAGATTATTAAACTGTGCTCTGGACCAGGTTTACCTCATCCCCAAATATTTTTCTCTAAGATCCAAGAGGTGCATGAGAATTTGTCTATTCACACCCAACTCGAGTGGCTATCGGTGCAGTGCCATTCAGCATGAGATAAGAGGCAAGGCAGCACATCTAATAAAGGCAAAGAAATACTAGAATTTAGGGAAAAAAAAGTTTGCAGTCATCAGATTTTTAAAATCTTCCTCAGTAACTGGACTGTGACACAGGCCCACTTTTATTTCATGCAAAATAACTTGCTAAAATGTGATACTATTAAACTGACATCTTTCCACCAGTTCACCATTCATAACTTCAGAAACAAACCTCCTAAGTTAAATTGCTTGGCATTTGTTGGCACCTGCAGCAAATTAAAAAGCTTAGGCTTTCAAAGCACTCTTTGTGTTTACATAGGAAATGCCACAGAACAAACTTTCCATATTGACCGGCAGAGAGCCCAGAGAGGGCTGTATGTCTCCTCTTTCACTCCAATTTGGCTCCTCTTCTGTGTACATGCCTCCTTGCATGCACATTGGACTCAGCCCCTCTGAAACTACATCATTCTTATGGCTCTGTGCCTGAAGTAAATCCAAAACCAGATCCGCTAAGTTGCTTACTCTGTTCAGTTTAAAATAATTGAAACAGAGTGTACTATTTCAGCTGATTCCATGCAAACAAGTCCCACAAGAAGTGCTGGTAGTATTTTGCCTTCAACACAAATAACTATTATTCATGTTTTCTTGCAATGCTCAGCTATATAAAAAAAAGAAAATTATGTTTTCTAGTTATATACAATTGTGAAATAGATACTTAATCAGTGATATCTGTCCTAAGAGGAGCCATACTGTTGAAATTCCACTTCATCCCATAGAGTCTCCTACAGTGAACCAAAAATCAGATACCTTAGAAATACATAAGAACCAGGTGAGTCCACACTGGGATTTCCCTTGTAAACACTCCAGTAATTTGTGGCATCTGAGGACTTTTGGATGCAATAGCCATTTGGGTGCTTTTTTTTTTAT
This sequence comes from Cuculus canorus, assembly GCF_017976375.1. Classification (NCBI taxonomy): domain Eukaryota; kingdom Metazoa; phylum Chordata; class Aves; order Cuculiformes; family Cuculidae; genus Cuculus; species Cuculus canorus. The sequence goes on along the minus strand of NC_071404.1, from coordinate 30,398,639 downwards.
GAATCTCTTTCCTCGCTCTTTGAGCTTTTGTCAATATTTCACCAACAACAGCGCTATGTGACAACGACCTCTACAATCCATCTATGCAGAAAAAAATATTTGTTTTGGTTTGAAAGTGTTCCTAGTTTCAACTGATGCTCATCTGTTCTTATGCTGTGAAAGACTCAATAATTGTCCTTTATTCATATTCTCAATTCCAGTCACGGTTTCATGCATCTCTATTGTATTCTGCCTCTTATCATTTCTTTTCTACACTGAAAAGACACTTTACCTAATTGTTCTTTCAATGGAAGTGAGTCCAATTCTTTATCCAAACAGGAAAATCTGCAGCATTTCTAAACAAGCAAAACACCCCACATAAGCAATTATTTTTTTTTTTTTAATCGAAGTGGGAGAACAAACTGGAAAGAATAAAGTGAGAAGTTATATTGGTATATCTGGAGGCTTTAGAAAGTAAACTAGATGTAGACTTAACATGTAAATCAACTGATAATGAGCAAAGTATTAGCACTGGTGTTAAGTATTAGATGCAGGGAGAGAGCTATTCCACACTCTGCTGCTGGAGCAGCATGTAGTTTGGGGCATTTCGCTTCAAGAAAGATTCTGAGAGTCCAAAATAGAAGAGTGGTGAAGAACCAAATGGTATATGAAATGGCAGAGGATCTCCAGAGATATGTATTTGCAGCAGATCCAGACTCAAACGAAGATTTCAGTATACAGTGCAATGGACCTCTTACAGATGCTTAAGTGTTAAGAGCAAGATTTTCTGGATATGCCTGAAGATACTTAAAAGATTGGTGGCATTTGTCACCTGAGTCTCTCCTTGCAGAATACTAAAAGCAAAGCAGATGACACTAAGGACAACAGCAACCCATCTGCAGGGCTTAGTATGAACATAGGAAAAAAAGATAATCTGCCCTAGAAATCCTAGAATTATAATGGATCTTAAAAACTATGTAACGATGAAACTCAGCAGAAAATAAGGAAAAAAGATTGCTTTTACAACAGCAGATAGCTTGAACCAACACAATATTACCTCAGGATACAGAACAACTATTGAAAGCTAACAAGAGGTCAGGTTTTTCTCAGCCTGACTTCTAGCACACATAAAAACCTTTGAACATGACTAAATCCATTTACAGAAAGTCCAATAAGATGCATGCTATCAATTGGAAAATCAAGATAAAGAAATGAAAGCTATTACAGAAAGAACTGATCTACCTTGCACGCATAATCAGACAGAGACAATTTCCATAATTCAGCTAAGAAGCTGAACCAGTGCGTACACTGGCCAGCTACTGAGTTTTGAACCACTACACAAAATATTTTGTGGGTTCATTACAACTCCAAGGTCAGCAGAAATGCAAGGTGAGAAGCAGGAAACACTTTGATGGTCAGCAGAATGAGATCCAGCATCCTCAGAACTAAATGCCTTGCATTTCTATTGTCATTTCAAAACTCTTTTCACAATGGGCTTGTAAGCACAGTCCTACTTCCAAAAATAGATTTACATTTTCCAGGAACATTTACTGTACAATCCGCCAAAAAATTAATGAAAATGTTAAAATCTGGAGGCTTTCATCCCCACTTGGAATACAGCAACTTCAGAGCCAGCAAAGCGCACTGAATCGTGGCAACACTTCTTTACCGAGAAGCATCTTGCCCAGCAAATGGAAACTAAAAGTACTGTGCTTCCACTGTGATGTACAAGCCTGGGCAAAACCACAGCGATGTTGGAGGCATAGCAATGGCTTTACCTGCAAGTGGCCACAGATTTGGCTTGAAGGAGTGGCATGGTCTATAGAGGAGATGAGTCTCTTCTCGTGTTCCACCACTCTACAGTTCCCAGTGGGACTAAGCTTGTAGAAAGGGACTGCAAAGTACATGCAAACTTCTGATATCAGAGACTGAGTATCAGGATTTTCTGTGACTGCAAAACCACACACAAAACAGTCTCTTTTTAGAATACTGCAGCAGTGAAAAAGGATGTAGTATTGAAGTGGTGAATGCATAAAACCTTCAGACAGGAATGATAGTCCAAGTAATGGGTCAGACTTGGGACTCAACTCTAAGCTCAACCTAAAAGTGTACAATGGCATTTTGACATGACCTTGTCCTAAAACTCAGGGAATAGTTGCAGAAATCATGACTAGGGTAATGGGGACAGTTATGTGCTGGACAGTAGGTTTTGTAGATAAAAGAGGTGTCCCCAGGCTTGTTAGAAGAAGTCTTTCCATCAGGTTATGAAAAAAAATCCGTGAATCCATTAATATATAACTTCTGCATAAACATGTAAATAGACAGAAGCGTCATTTACAACCTATTATTCATTTCCTTTCTGATTGAATAGGTTGCTCTGGATATCACCATCATCAGTAGAGTGGGAAAAGCTGAACTGAGGATGCTGTTAAAGGCTGGGTTGCAGCTATATTAAGAACTATCGTCCTTCAGTTTTAAATACAAAGGTAAGCACAGTTTTGGCATCTGCAGCTGAAGAAACACTCACCTTTAAAATACATACAAATAACCACTCCAAAAAAACAAAAGACTTATGCGAAGTTCACACTAACAAGAATGTATCACCGCCCATTTATTCTGTGACTTTCAAGGGTGACTATTTTTGCTTTGATTTTCTTGAGTTACCATTTGCTTAGTGAAGATAGTTATTAGCAACTGCAGTAACTGTACTTTTTATCATGTCTCTGAATTTAGTGAAGGCAATAGTTTCCATTGGGAATTGTAAGGTGAGTTTGGAAATGGGAGAAGCCACTCCTACAAAGTGAAAAGTTATCTAGAGAAAATATAACATACAGAAGCCAAGACAACCAACCAAAAACAGGGAAGGCACAGCTTCTCTCCAGAAGTCAATGGGCTTTGTATCCAAAGAACACTTCAATATTCTGCAAAAGAAATCCAACTACCTCGTATCTTTGCCCAAAGTCAGAAGTAATTTAAAATATAATGGTTTATAGCCTGTAAAGTAGAATGCATTGAATCTACCTGAAGCAGGGAAATTCAAGCTGCAATAACAGCATGGAGAAATTGGAGCTGGCCTAGTGCGGTTTGTACTTAAAAATTCATCCACAATCAGCAGAGACAGTGCTGTTCAGGTCTGTCTGCTGACAGCACCAGACAGGAAGAAGGAAAATTTTCATCCGGAAGGTCAGATGTCTACTGTGCGTGATCTCTCACTTACTAGAAAAGACAGAGCACGGGAAGACTTTGGAGGTAAAAGCAATCAATGGTATTTTGCTAGTCAGCTACAGGGTAGCAGGACCTAAACAGCATAAACATTTATCAGCATTTTAACAGGACAGGTGAGCATCCTCAACATTAAGCTGAAATGTGCTTCTGAAGGAGATCTCTTTCAAGGTCTAGATGGGCCTAGAGCTGAGAGCCTTACAGATAAACAAGAAGTAAAGTAAAAAATTAGTTAAACCACTAATGAGACAAAGATTTGGAAGACACAACAGGTCATGTAAAGCTCTTTAAAAGCAAATAATCAAATGTGTTAACTATGTAGTTATGTGTTGTTTGCTTTGGAGAAATAAACATATCCATCTTTCATGAGAACCATTGAAAGGACAAGGTTAAAAAGAAGGAAAAATAATGTAATACACACATAAGGATAATTAGATTTGCAAACAAGTCTCACTCTGTATGCCATTCCCTGCCTCCAACACCACCCTCACTTTTTCAGTCATACCACTTCTGTAGGTCTCAGGCACACAGATCATGACATACCAAGGCCGTGAGTTCAATTAAAATGATTTCCACAAGATGCAGGCATTCTGCAGATTTGCTTGCAGCACCACTTGCCTTATCTTTCAAGACCAAAATCTAGACCTACTGAAGATTTGCCAAACTATTTACATAGATTTTGGGCAGACAGTTTACGTGGCTGAGAAACTGCCCCAAGGCTACTGAAAAAGAAACCCATCTGTATCCACATTTTACGCATTCTGGAGCCCATTTTCCACCACTTTTCAAATATTTTTCCCACTTAAAATTTCTTACCTGAAGAGTTTTGACTTTTCCTAAAACGTTCTCCTGTGACATTGCTTGGATGGCCTGTTCACTCTCTGTTCTCCCATCAGGTATAAAAATACTGTCATGGGAAAAAGCTCGACTGCCCATAGAATAATGGGAGGACCTGGAAAAAACAATTAAAACATAAATAAGCACAGAAATTAATTTATGAAAGTGACCCTTCATAGCTGCCCTGCGGTAGAGTTGCCCTCCCTCTTAATGGCTTTGAACATAAAAGCTTTGAACATTCTCAGAAGAGAGGTATCCAAACATTTTCTGTCATCAAAAGTTTAATGGAGGTACATAATTCCTTTACACACAGTTTTTCTACTTGGAAGGACATAGAGTGGTTTTAATAGGTGTGTTGAGAAGTTCAATCGATTTTCCTTAGAAGTCTCAAATCTAAATGTTACTTTTAGGATACAGGGCAGATGACAATGCTGCATACATTACTAGACTGCATATTTAAGAAAGCTTGCATTCAAACTTAGTCAGTCTAAGGCACAAAAGAAAGGCAGTGGGTTCCAAGCAAAGGTAGCTCTATAACACAAAAAGACCTAATACTCTTTAGTAACCTAACACTTAGCTGCTCCTATCAGCACAAGTATGATCACACTGACAATCAAATGTTATAATCAACACTTCAAACTGATACAAAGCTTACTATACCATTCTGTGTGGGTCTGATTAGCAACAATCAGTAAGAGATGCTCATGTGTTACTGTTGTTAAACCAGATATGTTGTTAAACCAGATACTGATGCCAAGGAGAGGAGTGCACCACAAACAACCTGCATACATAGCTGCTCTAAAACCACAGGCAAAGGAATTAAACAAAAAGTGGTTTAATTTACTGGAGATTTTAAAGGCTTGTCAAGAAAACTGAGAATTAAAAAAAAAAACTGTTGTGGGTTGCTACTTCTTTGTTTGCGGGCAATCTGGGGGAAAATGTTTTAGTTGGAAAGTTATGTTTTGTCCAGCCTAGAGTATTTAATAGGGAGTGGAAAGCTAGTAAAATATAAGTGGCAAAAACCGCAGTAGAAGAAAATAGAACAACTGAGAAGTCTTAAATCTCTCCTTTTAATGACCTATTGGCAGCTCTGCAGAATCCATTTACTGCTCCTGTAAAAAAAACCAACAACTGGGAGGAAAGAAAATAGATATTTTTTAATACCAATCTAAGTACCAAAATGTGACAAAAACATCGTAAACAAATACTTCCTCAAAACCAAGGAAGAGGATACTTCCAGAGAGAAGGGTAAGTAAAACAACAAGAAAAATTAAAGCCTCACAGGTTTAAGAAAAATCAGCATACTATATTTTTCTCCCTTTTGATATCTACTAGTTGCTTTTAAAGTACTCAAAATATATTTATTCATACTTTGAAAACAAAGTTTGGAATGTATTAATTACATTTTCATCTCTTTTTTTACCTGAGGTTTGATCTTTTTAAGTAAAAACTATAATCTTTTCTTACCAAGAATGTTGTATATTATTATAATAACATTTTATAACAGATCAAATTATAGCCTATTCTTGACTTTTATAAAAAAATTTCTTACAGGTAACATGAAAATATCTGAAAAAAGGCACCTCCAAAACCTCAACTTCTCTCTAGTTTGTACATAAAATACTTCTGCACTCACAAAATAAATAACTCAAACTTTTGGGGAGAAAACACACAGCTCCCTGTATTTTACATATATGCAAGCACATAGTAATTAAAAAATTATTTTTTACCTGAAATTAATATTTTGACAATGTGATTCATTGAAACAAACCAGCACACAGTCAAGAAAAGAGATGGTCAATATTTCACACTATTTTTAGCCATCAAACTTTTATTTATTTTTTTTTAAATAAAACCCAAAGCTTGATTGCCTTTGGCTGCTGAAGGTAATTCACCTTCTTTTAGAAACCTTTTATTAGAGAAACTATAAAAGTATATTTTAAAATCCTCTTCTAAAAAGGTTTCTATACTGAATCGTCATGACTCAGTGTGTGCACAGAGCTGTGGTAAAACTGCATGGCACTGGAATATATCTACTGTCCTAAAGGAATCAGTCCATGAACCACAGTTTGAGAAATGCTCCTCAAATGGAGACAAATTCCCAGCAGGGCTGGCTTGCAGAATGTGTGGTTTAACAAGAAGCTGGGTGAAAACTGGCTTTTCCATACAACCATGTAAGTCTGTTTTCAACTGAAAGCTCCAGTATTGCATTCAACAAGCGGGAAGGGGAAATCTGTATTCATAACCAAAACTGAGAGGAACACACAAAATTTGGCCCATGCCAACTTCTCCTGCATTTGCATAGTTCAACATGTAAAGAAACTCCTGCAGGTGCAGAAGGCAAGGCCAGTGGCGATTTACAGTTTACTATTTACCTTTGAGCAGAGAGATTTGCTGAGGATGTAAAATCCAGGTCATACTGTGCTCCAAACACACTCCTCTCTCAAATATTTTCCCAGCAACAATGTGGTTCAGATACTCATGGCTTTGTCTCACAGCTATTCACCATGCATGTAACACACATCTCCCCTTTTGCTGTCCAATGAGTAGGTTGGCATTCTCATACTTAAAATTAGAGAGCTCATGTTTGTCCCTATTGTTTGGAATAGCTCATTAGAGGGTGAGGGTTGCAATTCAGGCATCAAATTGTTCAGTGACTTGTTTACAAGTCATTCTTGACCTTACTAATGAGTCCGTTAATATTTAAGTCAGAAAGAGCCAACCTGCCGCTTTTGAGCCGAACAGGGTTTACTAACAGTCCAAACCCCAACACTTCAGCTGAGCAGCAGCAGGGATGTTCTGGCAATGGGAACTGCCCAATAATCTGAATCCTTGAAATGGAAAATGGAGACTGTTGAGGTAACTGCTGGTGGACTCTCTAGGACATGGCTGTGGATGAACACCTTTCTCATTCTGCTACAGAGCTGAGGATACCTTTAGTGATCTAGTCTCACCTCCTGCCTGTGAACTAATCCAATGAATCTCCCCACTGAGATACACGGTATACCAACTTTTGGCTATGTGCAGATTTTGGTTTATGGCTTGTGCGATCAGATTTCTTAAAAAGTGGTTTAAAGCTTCCTTTGGGACACTGGGTCATGTGAAACAGCTTGGAAGCTTCATGTCTCCCAGAAGGATAAGTACGTCACCACTGAAAGTGCAACCCTATCTTTGACAAGTGTCCACAATGCTACCGATGGCAGGTTAGGACCGTGCTAAGCACGTACGGCATACTTTCCCCACACACCACCTGCCTTCAGTCTAGGCACTTCCTCATCACATGGTATCACACATTTTTGTTTCATAGAAGTGAGGTCAAATGTATTTGAAAGCTTTTGTCCATTTTTGTTTTCTTGTCAACTTGCCAACAAAACAAATTTGCTTCAGACTGTCAGAACCAATGACGCATTCACAAGAAACCATGCAGTGAATTAACCCAAGACAACTCTTTCTACTGTATCCCTTCAAAATGCCTTGCAGATACACATACTATTTCAAAAGTGAGTGACTGAGCATTTTTGCTGGCCACATGTGTAATAACTGGTAAAAGTGTTTTAAGAATTTTGCTTAAATACCTGTGAAGGCTAAAAAGTACTGGGAAAAAATATAATTGCACATTGTAATAAACTAATTTCTTTTACAGATGAGTTCATATAGTGTTTAAGGTGGTTTCCAGGCTAGTTAAACTTTCTGAAATGTTTCTTATTTTACTCACCTGGAGCCCACAATCCTTTTAAATCTTCCCAGCTGTGAGTTTGGCAGATTACATACAAAGGCCCTTTTTGCAATCCTCTCATGTTCTACTTTCAGAAAACTGACTTTCTTTTAAGTCATAATAGAGCATGAATAATTGAGTTTCCTTCACTGCTACCACCACTCCCATCTCTGAAGATTTTCCCCAAAGCCTTTATATAAAAATGTTCTCATAAACCATATCTACACACTGTGCTTCAGAAAGCCCTTCCCTCGACAAAAAGGTGCATTGACAGCAGGAACAGCTTTTGATAGTTTCATTATGTGTTAGAAACGGGCTACAGTTGTAGCCACAGTTGAAGGTATTACACAGTTTCAGACTGCCATATCTCTTCACAGAAATCAGGGAAAACAGTGGCATCAGTTTCTGAGCACTTCTGTTGATAATACTGACGATGGCACTTCAGAGGTTGTTTGTGCTGGAAATAATTTAATCATCATCTGACTCACTTCTAGAAACCTGACTGAATTAAATAAATTATGGATGTGGTATACAAAGCACTTTTCGCAAATCCTTAAGGATGTTATTTCTGAAGACATGTTGCAGCCCAGGTATCGTGTTCCAGTTTCAGTTCCAATACACAAATTTCAAAATGAATTTCCTTATGCTCAATGAAAAGTTAGGTTCCATTAATTCTCAGAGTTTTGCCACACCTGTGTCCTCTTCAGATCCCTGAAGATAGGCAGGAATACTTTTGACTGTCTTTTATTAGGATAATTTCTGAAGTACTACTACATTTTTGAGAAGGTATGAGAGGTGATTTGATAGACATGAGCTTTGTCGCAGAGTACACCAGGGTATGTCTTTATCTTGAGGGCACCCAAGAACGTAAACGTACAGCAGAGCTGACCATCTCATAGGATTTTTACAAATAACGTACTCAGTAGTGCCAAATGAGTGGGAAACAGAGCACGACATGGAGTGCGAGGACCACACCATGTATTGACCATGGGCATGATGTGGACTCCTAGCCCAGGTTTAACTGTATTTAGCTGTAAGAAGAGTTGCTTCAAATACATCTTTTCCCTAACTAGCCTCCTTCTGCACAAAATGAATATGTTTCTCAGACTCTGATTAACTCAGTACTGATCAATTCATTCCCCTGGAAAGGGAGAGCACCTTCTGTTGCATTTCAGATTTCTGAAAAAATCCCCAAAAACACAGGTAAAGCTGATTACATAGATACTAGAAGTCTCACAGATCTAACGTATCTATATATGAATTTGGCTTGCAAAAACCTCTGCGCAGTAACCTCTTACTGTCACTCTTGCTGAGGTGTTTTTGCGTGCTAAGAAACTGGAAATCTGGAACAAATCCTCTGCAGCAGAATAGAATCACCCTGAGCCTACAAGAGATGTCCTATTCCTTTCCCATGAAGATCAGCAAACAGAGATTTCTCTTCAGATTCCCATCAGCCATCCATTGCTGTGCATCATTTTCTTTTTAGGATGCAATCTTCTGTCAGCTCTCATTACTCTGAGTCCAGACTATATGAGGTATCACCTTTTCTCCCTTTCTCCTCCTTCCTATGTGTTCCCATCACTTCTTTTGCGCCAGCTCAGTGCTCATGGATCATGGGAGAGAATTGAGAGAGATGTTCTGGCTAAATAAATAACAACAACAACAAAAAAAAACCAAAACAAAAAAAAAAACCCACACAAAAATCCAGCAAAACCCAAAATCCCGCACAACTTCCTGGTTTGGTTGAGCAAACACCGGCACAACAGCCATGTTAGCTGCATGTCGAAAGAGTCAGATGACTGCAGCCTGGACTTCAATCAGCTTATTCTGCTATGGGACTGCACCATCAAGTACAACAGTATGTAACTAATACTGCACAGAATATAAGGTCTAGTTTACCCTGGTACTGGTGGCTATTATGTTTTAGACCCTATTTTCCTCCAGAGTTATTTCTCCCCTCAAAGATAAATGTAGGGTCCTTATAAAGGGGAATTTTTGCCAGCAGGGAACACTGAGGTCTCAGATCTTGCATAATCCCATACCAGTGCATTACTGTAGTACAGAAAGCTCACACCACCAACTGCCTCTTCAGTGTGTCATAAATGTTCCTCCCACTCCGATATTAAAGAGTTAGAAATAGAAACTGGAAAATAAAGGGAAAGAATGAGTTGTTCTGTTCTTTCATGTTTTAGAGATTGACTCCAAAAAAAAAAAACCAGTCTCATGACTTTTACTCTTTTACATTTCCATTAGAAACAGATTCTGTAATCATTAGAGATCAGAGCCAACTTTTAAACATAAAGGCATTTTTAACACTAAACAATTCACAAAGCGTGCAGAGCAAGAATGAGGGTTTTTTTAGCCAGGTACTGACCCTTAGTGTAATTTCTTCAAAGAAATCTGAGAGTCACCTCTCAGAGTAGCGCCCCAGGGAAACGACAAGTGCAGTGATAGGTTGCCTTTACTTAATGTTTTGTTTTCAAAAAGAAATCCAATTCCAGCTCTTTGCATCTACCATGTATGCCCCCAGGGCAACTAGAGATGAAAAACATAAATTGCATTTTCTAGTCATTCCAGAGAGGCATTAATACAGTAATAGAGGAAAATGGATTGTAATTCTGAGCTGTATTTTTAGACTAGTCTCTTTCATCTGTCATGCTCGAACGTGAGTTTTAGTTCTTACTCGTGCATAGATGGGGAATATTGTCCGTCCTGCAGCATAGCTCAGGTTGCAGCTATGCTTAGACAGCATTAACAAACACATAAACAGAGTCTTCACAAGATGAGCAGGCAAAGGAGAGAATTTTTAGCACGGTACCTGAAGATTTCTTTCTCACAAAGTAAAAAGGGGATCATTTCTGTGCTCAGTCCAAAGATAAATCCACGTTACCCTCGGGAACTGCAAAACCTCCAGGGATTCACTCTGGGAAAACTGCACAGTCCCATTGTTACAACCCACCAGAGTCCCATGGATGCCCATGACCTGCTTTGCAGTCTCTGTGTTAGTAGCTTTGCTTATTTCAGAAGACATCATACAACATTGTCTTATACAAAGCTCCAATTTGATGTAATCAGATCTGAAACCTATGAACTTACTATAAAATTAATTATTTTTAAAATGTAGGGACCAAGCCTAGTTTTGAGAGGCTGATGCATCCTTAATGCATGCTAATAATCTAACTAAAATCACAATCATTAAGCACACAGTAATTAATCATGGGAGGTGTCAAGGACGTGAGTGCGCTAAGAAGCTTTAATCATAGAATAATGGTTTGGCTTGGAAGGGACCTTAAAGCCCATACAGTTCCAAACCACCTGCCATAAACAGAGACACCTTCCACTGGATCAGGCTGCTCAAAGCCTCCTCCAGGTCGGTCTTGAACACCTTCAGGGATGGGACATTCACAACTTCTCTGCGTAACCTGTGCCAGTCTCTCACCACCTTCATGGTAAAATATTTCTTCTTAATAGCTAATCTAAATCCCCTTAAAACCAAACCTCAGCTTAAAACCATTCCCCCTCATGCTATCACTGCACTCCCTGATAAAGAGACCCTCCCTTGCTTTCGTCGTGGCCCCCTTTATGTGCTGGAAGGCTGATAGGTCTCCCTGGAGCCTTCTCTTCTCTAGGCTGAGCTATCCTCAGAAGATAAATGCTTGACCAATCTCACCTGGGAACCCCATCCACCCCTACACACACAACCAGACCCACAGGTACAGGAACTCTATTTAAGATCACAGTTGAAGATTTGGGCTTTGGTCCCTGCCTGAGCTATGCTGGAGAGGTGCTCGTCTCCAACTCACCTACAACTGTGCCTGGCCATGAAGCCCCTTGATCCAGACCTCAATTTGGAGACTGATTATCTTGCTTGCCCTTGGCTCTACCTTCTCAACTGTGGACCCGTGGAGTGATCAATGAATCTGATTGTGACCTACAGGCCAACTTCCTGGTTCAGCTTCAGACCTGCCTTATCATCCAGAAATTCCCTTATCTGTACTCCTGGTTGGACCTGGCCAACATCCCAGGATCTGTCCTGTATGCCTTGCTTAAATACTGTGGGACTAGGCTCCGGATGACGAGGCTTCTATTCTGCTGAGGGATCCAACTTCCTGCCCCACTCGCCTTCCTTGAGGGATCAGCCCTACCCTCACTGCTTTTCAACAAGAAGGTACCGAGGTGGGACTAGAAAATTAAAGAGTCAAGAACTACAAGTAATATTTCACCAAACCCTCCAACCTCAGAAAGTCTCAGTACACAGAGCAAAGAAAGGTATCATTCTAGTTTCCAGTAATTCTGCAAGTGAATCTTTAATATAGCTTGAGGATTGTGGAGAATTCACCAGCTGTAACCGAAATATACAGAATAATGGAAGGAACGGAGCTCTAAATGGTCCAGGTTTCACATCTGACCTGGCAAATGGCTGCATGTGACACAATTCTATCAAAAAGTAGCACATGTCCATGCAAAATTTGCTCTAAAATGTGGCAAAACGTGCAGAAAATAAGCGAAAAATTGATGTTAGCCTTGGCAGGAAGAAGTGCTATATAGTGATTGCATCCAGCTCATAAGGATGCAATCATAAGCCTTCTTCCTCCAGTTACAGAAGGCGTCACGCTCGCAAGCTCTCATCCTACTTGGGGACTTCAACCACCCAGACATATACGGCAAGCTGTAGGCAATCCAGGAGACTCCTGGTGTGCATCAAAGATAATTTCTTAGCCCAGCTAATAAAGACCCCCACCCAAGGAGATGCAATACTGGACCTAATGGTCATCAATACAAGCGAACTCATCAGTGACATTAGGGTTGGTGGCAGTCTGAACTGCAGCAATCATGCACTGGTGGAGTTCAAGGTCCAGAGGGATATGGGACAGGTGAGGAGTATAGTCAGGACACTAAATTTCAGGAAAGCAGACTTCCAGCTCTTCAAGTAATTACTCGGTAGGATCCCCTGGGACATGGTCCTCTGAGACAAGGTAGAGGAACAGAGCTGGAAAACGTTTAAGGAAGCTTTCCACAGGGCGCAAGAATGCTCCGTCCCCGTATGTAGAAAATCAGGCAGCAAAGAGACTGGCATGGCTGAGTCAAGACCTGCTGCTTAAACTGAAAAAGAAGAAGGAACTGCACAGTCAGTGCAAGCATGGACAGGTAACCTGGGACGTGTATGGAGACACTGCCCGGTTCCGTAGGGATGAAGTCAGGAAGGCCAAGGTGCAGCTGGAGCTGAACTTGGCAAGGGAAGTAGAGACCAACAAGAGGGGCTTTTACAGGCATACCAATCAAAAGAGGAAGATCAAAGAGAAGGTACCCCCACTGATGACTGGAAATGGGGATCATGTTTCAACAGAGGAGAAGGCTGAGGTACTTAATTTTTTGCCTCAGTCTTCACCGATAACTGCTCCCATCGCCCCTCCTGGGTCATGGGACAGCAAGATGGTGACCAGGGGTTTAGACCCCCTCCCACAATAGAGGAGGATCAGGTTCATGAACACCTGGGGAACGTGAACACATATAAGTCCATGGGACATGATGCATCAATGTGCACTCCCACTGGAGCCAGGAAGGCACTCAAAATGAGGCACTTAAGAAGGAAATTAGGAGACTGACAAAATCCAATTGCAGAAATCGGGCTAATAAGCAAAAGAAAAAAAAATTGCCCAGTGTATGAGACTTGGATGTGACAGAGAGATGATATCTTGGGTGCTCTTTGAAGCTGCAAGTGAATAGATCACTTTTTCACTCTTGGTCTAGATTGCTTCATACAAAACTGTCCAATGCTGCATCCCCATGGAAATGTAACAAAGCAGTGGCTGAAATTGTCCAAGAAGGAATCAGGATATTCCCCCAGACACAAACTGTAAAACCTTGTGATTTTGTAGGTCTGGTTGTTTTCATGTTTAACCAGTACCTTCAGTCCACGGGGCTTTATGAATGTACAAGTATACTAACAGCTAATAAACAAATACATTAAATCAAATTTCCTTAGTCTTCCCACTTTAACAAAGCAGATTCTTGCAAGTTATCATTTATAGACTGTTGAGTTTCTCTCCTCCCCATTCTCAAATTTAGAAAGCAAACAGCTGAACTGCTGATGATTCATTTTCATGAGATAAAATGCTCTAATAGTCATGCAGAAAAAACAATACACAGACATCAGAAGTTTATGCATTAGGCTTACAAGTTTGAGATGAAGGTAAAAGCAAGACTTTCCTTTATGAAGATCTGAAAATATCATAAGCCATGTTCGGAAATTTTGGAACAGACTCTATGCCAACAACTACTTTGATATGTCTGCTTTACAAGAGTCCAGCTAAATGAGATGCCACAACCAGTCTGTACCTTTGGATCAAACCTTTAACGAAATCCCTGAGGTGGCCTGGAGCAAGAATGTATATCTTTTTGTCCTGCTGCTGATGTTTTTGCCTTACTTAATCAATCACCACATATTCTTTCAAGGTACATATCAGGTAATTACCTCAACAATAATAAAAGAGTCACTTGAGACATGAAGAAAATACAATTAAATTCATTTCTCAGGCCAGTCTCTATGGCAACGAGAGCACATGCCATTGATCAGCAGTTAGCAATCAAGGCCATATTTGATGTAGATGAGTTGTTCTCATTCACATGAAAAGCAAAATGAAAATTAAATATTCAAAAACTAAAATGGAGATACAAGAGGTGAGTAACAGTGAACAAATTGTATCACCTCCCAGAGCCAAATTATATAACATGCTGTTATTGAAGTAGTGGAAGACCACAAATATCTGCAGAAATTCTTAAGCTGAGTACACTTTAGAAAAATCAGATGAATAATTTTGTTACCCGAAGTAAATGCTCTGCTGAGAACAACCACAGAAAGGATAGTTGAGCACAGAACAAGCCTCCCGTATCTCTAATTTCTCCAAAACCAAGCACAAGAATACAGCTCCCAATCTGCACCCTCCAAAATAACCTGCATTTTGTTTGGAATACATAGTGCCTCCAAGCAGAGGTGTTCCTGCTACTTGCTGTGTATGCACAAACTCAATATAAACTGCATTCGCAGTAACGAAGTTCACACAGACTGAAACAGTACACCTATTGCTGCGTTTTCTTTTTTCACTTGTTGCCATCACTCCCTCCTCACTTACAGAGGACCAATTCTTTATGTAGTCCTCCTCCTATCAGTAAAATCACTCCTACTTATCCTTTACATCCCTCTGCGACTCATCATTTGTTTCCACTTTCTGTAGGCTTCTTTCTCAAATTTCAATCCATTAAAGAGATAGTGATTTAGCTATGTTGACAGCTTTGCTTCCTATCATGTCCCTGCCTGATTTTTTTTTTTCTTTGTGCTCTTCATGCCCATTCAGACATGGAATTCGAAATTAATGTAAAATTTAAAATTATACTTTACAAGTCAAATGCCTCTTAAAGGTAATACCTGTCTGGCATTTATTGCTGATACCACAACTCAAGTGACCGATCAAGTCTTGATCACATTATTTTCCCTCTCAAAAATACTTTGAGGAAGGCCAATAGCAGCCAAGTACCTACTAAGAAACGTGCTGTGCAGATGCCTCACCCTATGCTTCACTGACATTCTTTCCACCACTGCCTTTGGCCTCTCTTAAGCAGAGAGAAGCCATTTTTGCACTATAAAAGCTGATGGCTGGTATGAAACCACTATTTCCTTTCCACCTTCAGATTGTCTGTGGCATTTGGACTCAGCTGTAAACCACCAGTGAAACAGCCCAACCCACTCAGCTCCTTACAAAAATTACCTTTAGCAAATTAACAAATGAAGGCCTCTTAAGATGACAATGAAATGCTTTTTTTTTTTCTCCCCAGTCCTTCTTCTGCTCTTTTCAAATGGAAAGATTTGTGCTTGGTGTTGGCAGGTGGACTGTCCACAGAAATTCAGGAGAGTTCTGTTCTTATCAAGAGACAACCACTCATGCAACGTGAAGCTCCACACACATGCATGACCTGATTCATGCTGCATCTTTGGCACTGAGTACTGGTTTGCCACCCAGGGGCTTCCCCCTGGGAACTTCCTGTCACAAGCTGTATAACTTTTGATGCATCCTGGGAACATAGCATGCTCCTTGCCCCAGCTTTGATCCATAAACAGTTTATTGCTTATTTTGCTTATCTATATAGTATAGTGATGAGAACTGTGCAAAACACTTGCCTTAAATCCCAGTGAAGCCTGTCTTTGAGTGCAGACACTAGGAAAATATTACAAAAAGTACTGAAAGATTTTCCTTCAGCTTTGCATATGCCCAGTTGACATTTCTAGAATTGAAGTTTCCTGGCAAGACGTCAGGACAATTGTCAAAGAAAGATAATTTTGAAGTTCTGCTAGTAAACTTGTCAGAAACCAAACGTCATATTTGCAAGGGAATGCTTTTGGCTTCTACAATCATGGAAGTGACACAATGAAGTTATATGATCTCTCCGAGTTATCTGATCAAGTACAACAAGGGTATAGCTTGAATAGCAAATACCAACTCTGCTTGCCAAAATCAGGCATTTTCAAAGAACTAATACATTTGGAGAAATCACACTCAGGCATGTGGGCCCCACAAGCAGAAAAGAAGCTGGATTAATTAACTGAGTAGCAGCTGTTTAATACAGCTCTACTAGACAAAGAGCTCGGTGATTCGCAGTTGAGTCCCAATAACAATTGATGCTGACAAAGCTTCAGCAAATACAAGGCAAAGTTGTTTATGAGACATGGAATCTCTTTCTTTTCTTCTTCACAGGCAACCTTCCTCAGCATATGGAGACAACTAAGATCTCTAGGTGATTTCTTCGTAATGAGGATGACTTTATGTAGGCAACCTGAGAACAGTTCTATAGCCATTATGCAGAACTTGGTGAGGATTTACAGATAAAAGGGTCCCACGTTTCATGGACAGGTACACTCAAGAGACTGCAGTTTGCTGACAGACTTTTCCCTGCAAGATGATCAGTGTCTTCACACTTGAGTCTTACCGATATGACAGGTCTCATTCCAGGTCTTTTAAATAGTACATTCAGCCCAAGGAAAGGCACTCTACTGTACCCTCTATAAGAAAAATATAATTCCCCACTGCCTCCGCACATCAACCCAGAATGACAAACTTTTTGTAGGGCGCTACAGAGGTGGCCTTTAAGGTATGTCCTCACAATGCTTGCTCAGTGTCAACTGTGACAAAGAAGGGAAATATAAAATCTGATAAAGGGCCAAATCATAGCCTCGGAACAGAAGCTTCTCGAGACTCCAGTGAAGCTTCACAAACACAATTTAACTTGTCTTGTAGTAAGTGCTTCTATCTCCCAGCTCATATGGTTAGGACAGAAAGTTAATGAATACAGTTTTAACTTTGTAAACTCAAGAAGGGCAATATAAAAGTGGGAAAAGGAATTCCAGCCTTTCACAGGGCAGGGCAAGAAAATTGCAGTAGGGAACCTTCCACCTGGGAATTGCAAAACAACATGGATGAATAAATAAGCTGAAGTGTGCATACATCAGGATACCAAGCAAATTATTTGCATCTGATGAGACCAGGAAGTATCTGTAAGAAAGGATGGACAGGCAGATCTGTCAGGCTGCTTTCAACTAAGCTAGCCAACCCACACCATATGCAGATTACCTAAATTGCTCCTGGTATGTCTGCATCACCCGGTCTGTGCAGTATACATTAGAGATTCAGGCATTAGCTCTTAGTAGGCTTGCAAGCCAATATAGCACACAGTGAAACACTAGCTTAGGTCTTGAGAGCAATACGAACATCTTATTTAGCCTATACTCATCTATTTTACTTGTCTCTACCCTCCTAAAGCAGCTTCCTCCTTTAATATCATTTCAAAATAACAACGTTCTCTCCCCAAAACAAAACAAATAGTGCACATGAGAAATCTACAGATAACAAATAAATGTACTTTACAGGCTGATGAAGAAATATAACTCTATTAAGGGACCGAAAGCATCCCTGAACTTTACCTACAAAATTGGAACTTTTATTAAGCTTTTCTAAGTATACAGCCATCGTATATTCTTAAAGAGCTGAAAAAAAATAAGTGGTTTTATAAAACTGCTTAGGATTTTCATTATATAAATATACTAATAGTTATTTATATTTGCTCTAGTCCATTTCTATATGAATAGTGGAAGTTATGGCAACATATTTACTGATAGACAACCTATAGGCAACTACTTATAGTCTTTTAGACAGCCTATCTCTGCCTTCAATTCATAAATATTTGAAATTGTACTAAAGACAAAAAAATACAAGGGGTGGAAGCCATGCTTCTGAAAACAAAAAGAGGTGACAAAACTAAGCTCCTCAAGGCAATTTAATGCACTGCACTGAACAACTATGCTCTTTGTAAAATAAGTAATGTAGCAAACACTATCTGCAAACTGAAAGTTATTATAACCTACTCACATTTGCAACATGAAATCTGGCAGGAAAAACAGAGTTTTGACTTGAGTATTTCTAGCAGGCTAAACCAGAAGAACCTCTCACAAACCACAGGTTCAGAAAGAAACATTCGACTTGAGACAAGCTGTGGGACCCCTCATATTTGCTAATCCGCTGAGATTTAATTTGCTCGGTCTGATTTACTTCACCAGAGGCTTATACTTAGTGGCTTTATTAAACGAGAAGATGAATATGTTTTAAAAGGCAAGCATTTAAGTCTCAAAAGGGTCTGCCACACCTTTACCACTGAGGAATGGGACAAGTTCCCATATCACTGTTTGTTTCTGGGCGCAGCACTGCATTTTCAGTTACACCGAATAGGAAATCCCTGATAGCAAGACGATGCCCTTTGTTTTGCTCCTGTTCACTAATTTGCTCTTGAGGCAGGTACTGTAACTTCCTACAGTCGCTAGGCATCATGTATGCAACGCATAGCAGTCAGTCACATCTCCATCTACAGTGCGGCCATGCTCAGTCTTCATTTTTGGAAAAGTTGGGACAGGCAAAAAAGATGCACAAAGCTGCACTGCAGAAACCAAAGGGGAAGCCTAGAACTTAAAGAATTCCACAGAACAGAACAAAAAATCCAGAAGCTTAAAAAAATGAAAAAAATAATATCATATTTTTGCAATTATGATTTTGTACCACTGAAAATACTGTGCAGGGTGATGTTTCAAATGAGCAGAGGAATTTGGTGTGGTTTTCTTATCTTCTCAGACTTTTTGTCACTGTCATACTCCTCCGTGCAAACAGTTCCTTTTCTTCCAAGGAAGCAGGCTTTGGCCAGAAGTCAACTAATTTCTCTGAGACTTTCAGTTGGCAAGTGAAAGAAGTGCTATCGACCCAATTAGTTTGAGCACCAGGTCTTGGTTTTTTTGTTAGTGGTGGTGTGTGGTGTTTTGGTTTGGTTTTGTTTAGGTTTTTTTTTCTGTTCTGGTCATACATTGCTGACTAGTTAACTCTGTGCCATTTCTTTCTTCCATCATTTCTGCAGTGAATTCTCACGTTCTCTTCTTACCCTCTCCTGCCACTGGAATACAATCTGATTTCCAAGTGCCTCTGTTCCCTCTTTTCCTCCTTCTACTCTACATTCAAATTGGATCAGAATAAAGATAGCACGTTTGTTGATGCCAATTACAATGCAAAATCTGTATGCGATAGACTGAACGAGGACGTATCCATCCTAATGCAGAAATACCACCTTGCAGGGAAAACTATGCAATGAAGTATCTGTAGCAGCCAGTTCAGGTTTCCCTCTCCCCAGTATTAAAAACACAGATACCATTAATAGCTCTGCTCATGTGTCCATCATGGAATTCTGTTAAACCACAAAGCTAGATTCAAATTAATTTCTGCTTCACTCTGGGATTTCTTTTTAGTACACCAGCACAGGTACCCAATAAGTAACGCGAGCAAGAAGTGAGACCTCAGAGCCTACAGCACTGGGTATCAAGTTCAGAAGAGGGACAGAGATGCACATGCTTCATAAAAAGAGCAGCATATAACTTGCTACCACTCAACAGAGGCAGAATTTAAATGTAATTCCATTAAAAACAGGGAGAATAAGTCTTGCATTTGCAGGGGCTCCTCCACCAGCTGGCAACAGACATGTATGAGCTTACCTCAGACTACTGTTTGGCTCTTCATCGGAGGACAAGGTGCCGTTGCAGATGTTGCCAAAGGAGTGGCTGGGCTTCAGTTTGGCTTCCTCACAGTCTGACACAGGCTCTCTTTTCTTCCTCTTACCAAAGAGCTTCTTGAAAGGCTGGAATTTGCCTGCTTTTTTCTTGTCTGCAAATTACAAGACAAACAGGCAAAGGGCTGAGGGACACGATGCCTCGGCACAGCTTGCAAGCACACACCGCGGCAGCAGGTTCAAAGGAAGAATGAGGTCAAAGAGCAAATCACCAGCCCGAAGCAGCCTGGCGCTTGCAATGTAAATGCAGGGCTGCAACTCACTGTTGACGCATCATATTGACAAAGCAAATGTAAGAGCATTAAAACATCTGCTTTTGGGTTTAAGGATCTGCTTGGACATGTCAGTGCAGCCGAATATTTGGACAAAGAGAAAGCATCATTTTGTGGAGACAGAATTTACTTTTTATTTGAGTCTCATTTTTAGGCTTTACATCGCACTTTTGGTTTGGCCTTTTCATCAGAGGACAAGCACCATTTTGGTTACCCCACTTCAGCAGGTCCTGGGTCCCCTGCCTCAAAAACAATTGAAAATAACCTGCTGTATTTTACCTCATAACAGACAAATCAATTTGCAAACGAACAAAGAGAACGGGATAAAGTTCTTTTGGTTTGCTGGTGAGTTAGTTCAACAACCAGCTTTATATCAGAAAAGTCAATACATTTTTCCTACTCTTCTTTCCCCTAGTAGCTGAGGACAGAATTTGACCAAGCATTTCTTCCTTGAGATGCTTAAATATAAAAAGCTCTATCAAAAAAGCAATGCAAAAAGACAAAACAGACATGAAGACAGGTACAGGAAATTAAATAGTTAACCAGAAAAAAACCAACTCCTTGTTCCACCAAAATCTGAAGAAAATAAAGGCATCTTCAAACTACTTTCCCCACATTTAGTAAAAAGAATTACCAAAAGTTTCTTGTTAAGCATCACCAAGAAGAGGTTAATTTCTCAGATTTTTCACCAAGGAATTTCTAAAAGATCATAACTGTCAAAGATCTAAATTTCTTTTCTGCCTCTTCTTAATGTTGCATTGAATCTACTTAAAACAAGATTTAAAAAAAAAATAAAAAAAAAACACCAAAAACTTCTAGCTTCCTATTATAACCCAGTTTGAGAAGTATCATATTGTACTGATAACAATTATTTTCATAAGCTATTTAAATCCTTACACGTGCTTTTCTCCGAGGCTGCATGCATATGTACTGCCTCGGCATGCTCTACCCTTTCTATGAGCTGTTGCTTAGCAGAAAGCAGCAGTTTGGTTGCAAAATACACAGAAGATCCCTGTAGGAACATTTGACAAGGAAACAAGAAAAAATCTTCTGTAGTGCAGCAGTACTCTTCAGTAGTGCATCAGGTTTTACACTCCACTCTGCCATAGCTATGGATGGCAAAGCCCCATGCAGGAAACACCTCTTTCCAGTTGCTGAAGGCATAAATAATTACAGGGTTTTTGGAGAGAGAAAATGTGCTCAAGCATATTGCAATCTGTCTACTTCCACTGACAAGTGGTTTCCTAACTAGCGTGGTGCCAGCAAGCCTGAGTTGAACCCTGGGGTGCAATCAAACTTACACAAAGAGCAAGAAAGTCACTCTTTATGCATCTGACTATCTGTATCTGATGACGGATGAAGAAGGAAACAGATTGAAGCTAAAAAATCAAAAATGCAATGGACTATAATTCTGCATTTCCTTTACACATCCCTAGGAAGTTTACACAGGTATCATTCTTCTCATTGGGCAATCAAGATACTCAGCATTTGAGCAATTTCATTAAGACAACAAGGCACCCCAGTAGAAGCATAGACATAAAAAGCTGAATGACAAATCTCAAATTTAGCCTCTGATTAGCATTTTTCACTTCCGAACCCCCTGCCCCACAATGAATAGATGAGGAAAACAACCACCACCAAAACAGCAGCTTTAGCAGTGTAGAAGAAAAAGGGGGACAGAAGTCCCCTCACTCTGTCCCCTAGCTCTGCCTTCCATAAACTGACCAACTCACACCATCTCCAGCCAGGCCAATTGCTTCTTTCCTGAGCCAATTGTTCAATTCTAACTTCAGAAAAATACCTTCTTATACAAATACCCCTAACAGACAGGAAAGCAGTCATGCAGAGAAAGAGAGAAATTATTGCTCTAGGCTATAGCTGCCCCCAACTCTCTTCACGTACTCCAGAGACTGCCTGCAAAAACTCATAAATCAAATGGTAGAACGTACAGCAGAGAAAGTATCAGTTCCAGACACAAGACTGGATAAAAGATGTTTTTTCCATGGTTCCCACCTTGCCTGCCTCCTCAGCCTTCATTGAAAGGGAAGGCTGTGTGATGCCATTTCTGCTGGTTAATGTAATTTACTGCCCATATCAATTCAACCGCAGCATTTTTTAAAAAGGTTCTGTCTTTCACCCACGTTATCTTTGTCCCCTCCCCTCTTTTGGAGCTCTTCAGATATAACTGTGAATTACCTCATCAACTCCAAATCTACTGTACTGATTCACCAACTATGAATCTAGGTGTTGAACAAGTAAAACAGGTCACCACAGCTTTCACTTCAAAATGGGTGAAAGAAAACACAGTTATCTTCAGCCAAGATCTGCCCTTCTCCATGTAATTTAACGTTCCCTGAGCTGCTTTCCGCTCCACACCCCATCATCACAGTTGTCACATTACTAAGCCTGAGTTCTTTAAATTAGGCTTTGTGACTCATTGCAAAACCAATGAACACTCTTCCCTGCACAGGGTGCACATGCTATTCCCTATCCTGCCAGCGCAGAGGTAAGGAGCAGCCAGCTCTTCCAGGTTTCTAAGGAGGAAATGCCTGACCACTAAGACAAAGTCTACTGATGTAAATTTTTCACAAGATCTTACGGAGGAAGATGTGGGATGATATCACCTACATGCTTCCTATAACAATTAAAAAAAAAAAAAAAGAGTACAAAGAGTAATCCAAATATTAGTAATGTAACAAGCAATGCCCTGCAAAAAAGCCTTTTGAGCCCCTAATGCTACAGCTCGAATATTACTCCTCCCTCCTGTCTATCTATACCGCAGAAAGAAAATAATAGGATAGGAAGGGCTGAAGGTTGAGCTATCCAAGGCTGTTGACTTGTGTCAAGGCCAATTGCCGAGACAGCCAGGAAAGAAGTCTGCTTACATGGGCCATTTGCCTCTCTCCTTAATCACTTGAATGGGAATCCTACAGGTCCAGCCTTAGGAGAACACTGGAAATCAGCAGTCAAACATTTTCCTGCTTTTTTGACAAGCCTCTCTTGTTCAAATCACTGCAAACAGTTAACAGTAAATCAGTTTTCAATCACAGAAGAACATGAGGTGTGAGGGAGACAGATAAACAAGGTTGGATACACAAGCTAGAATATCACAGCACATATGGTAAATGCTCCCTTCTCAGCTTATTCCAGAAGGGTAACAGAGCAGATTAGAATAATCTTTAACCTGCCATATAATTTGTCAACTGCATAAAGACACAGAGTGCCAAACTCAGAGCCAATTACAGCGAAGTGCATCAGCATCATGAGGACAGCACACAGTCCCTCCACTCCTAACTACATTTAGGATAACATAAAAGGAGTAGAGATTGACATAAAAAAAGACTGATGCTCCAACTCAAACATAACTTCTCAGCAATGAGTTAAGCTGCATGAGAGACTGATAGGAGCAGCTATTCCTCTCAAACTCTCTCTTTCACTCTAAAGCACTCTCCAAGAAAGATGAAGGCTGGTGCAATGGACTTTATTGCCAGTAATCTGGCACGGCCTTTGGACTCCAGCTGGCAAAGTCTTGGCAACACACCAGCTGACAAATCCCTGTAAGATAACTTGTAGTTACAAGACAACTCAACAACTCAAGTATTACCCAAATCCACTGGGATTCCAAGGCTGTGACACTTTCCAAAAACTACACAGAGCCCTCAAGGCAGGCACAAGTCAAACAGAGATTTAACTGCTGCTCTTATAGATGGAAGAGATTTAAATGATTGGGTGGGATAATGACTGGATGGGACAGAGGAAATGTCAACACCACTGGAAATATTTGAAAAGTAATTTTCAAGCAGATCAAGCTTCACCTGAGAAACAGAAAGTCTTACATAATCATAGAAGAGACACCTAAAGATGTAACAAGGTGTTAGTTCCTTGCAGCTTTTCCTCCTTACTGTGGTGACTGGGATACTCACAGTAGCGTAGGTGAGAAAACCCATGGGGGGGGGGAGGGGGGGCAGACCTCCCCGAGCAGGGCCGATCAAGAAAGTGTATCAGATAGTAGGTGGAAAGATATAAATAAAAGCAGGATTTAAAGTAAATTTTTAAAGTTGAAGTTATTGTGATCAAGATTTTTCTAACCTTGGTTTTGCAATGGGAATTGAGGAGGTTTCACAGACATTTGTCCACTTTGTGAAATGCAGCGCCTGTCTGTAATTCCTATCTGTGGTATGAAATACTGCACAGAGGCTGTCTCCAAAACAACATGTTCCTTGTCAGTGAATTTAATTGCTATAAAATATGATGTAATAAGCTAGATTAATAAGGATATGAATTATTAATTGAATAGGAATGTCTGTGAAGACTTTAGAGAATAGAAATACACATGCACGTGGCATTATGAACTGCATGGCAAGGAGAGGGCAGATGGGTGATGGGACTGCAGGCACAATACAGCAGCCAAGGCAAGAAAGGGAACTAGAAAATTCTGTTCAAAGGGTTAAGTTGACTGACATCTCTTATCACATCTCTGCAGCAGAAGAAGACTGTTATGACATATATTGCCAGTATCAGTAATAAAAAAATCCCACCTTGATTTTAAGGTAATGGTATGCTTTGTCATGCTCTTTTAAAAATAACTCAGGAGAGCCACCACCATAAGCACTGCCCTGTTGAGTCCTGGTTTGGCCATGCACCTGCACAAATTTCTTTGCTTTTCAGGTCCCCACCAAAATAGCTGTCCTGTCCCTCCCCCCCGGCCCAATCTGTTCTTATAGGGCACAGAGCATTCCCATGCAAACTGGGATCAGCACTTGCCTCCAGCTTTCCCACCCACTCCATGTCTCAGTACATTCATTTCTGTGAGTCCTCAGAGCTGCTCATTATTGCCAATACATATGCGTTCGAAGCTGGGAGCAGCAGTCCCAGGAGAGGTGTATCCACTCCTTCAGGAAAGGGAACAAATTGTCTGGGAACAAGAAGGAGCAGGGCATACTCTGCTATGCTTAATCATGTTCCCACACTTTAAAACAGGCATGAGGTCCTGTCCCTATTGTGGTCTATCAGATTTAACAGGGAAAGTTGATTTCTGATTGTTTCTGCCTCCATGACCATTGCTCTCAGTCCATTACTCTCTCTTCCACGTGTAACTAAAAAAAACAAGCTGGGGTTGATATATGGACACAGTCTGGATAAGCAAAGCAGACACAAACACTAAAGAGCTCAAGGAAACATTTAGAATAACACAAAAGGAATAAAGACTGATATAAAAAGACCAATGCTCAGATTCAATAACATAACTTCTCAGTAATGAGTTAAACTGCATGAGACATTCGTGAAGTGGACAGTACGGAATAAGTCCCATGCTGACAGATATAAGATGAGATAACATAACCAGAGATGAAATCAATACCTGAGAAACATTTAATGAAAACAAGATGGAGAGTGATCAAAGGCGACAAATTGGAGCAGCCACAACAGTCTCATGAAACACCTAGGCAAAGCAAAGGAAAAATTGCATACCAATGCTTGCCTGTTTTTCCAAGAGTATCAAGTGATCTTATAAGAGATACTATTTCTTGTAAACCTTGTCCCACAGAGAAGGTGAGGTATTCTTGGATTACCTGATATAAACTAGTAATGCTACCTAAAGTATCCATAACACAGCAAGAACCAATCTTACCTTCCAGAAACATCTAATTTTCCCTTGCCACCTGCAGAAGCAAAGGCATTTCTGTAAACAACTGCCCATTTGCCATTTTGATTTCTCCTAAAGACTGTATCTTCCAAAGAAGCTATATGTAGCTGAGAGAGTCAGCTGCTAGGAAATGCCTATGAATAAGCATAATAGAGTCTATTAAGATTCAAACACCATATAATACACTTTATCATCCAGAGAAAGGAAAGAACTATTTCAACACTTCTTTTGACACAACAAGAAAGTAACAGTAAAAGTAAAACCTTATTTTACTTACTTCAAGGCAAAAGGAGTTAACCTCTGCTGCACAAGGGTTGGCCCAGTGGTCTTTAGTGGAAAGGAAGTGATATTAATGAAGAGAAGTAGTAAAGAGCTGTTTTAAAGTGTTTAGATGACATCAAACAGAAGAACTAGAGCCAAGTAAATGCTGATCCTATCCACTTCTTCACTCTCATTTATTCTGGAAAGAGTTTCACCTCCGTTTCTTTTCAGCTTCTGTTTTCCCCATCTGTAAATTGAATCCTTCCCAGTCAGTCTTCGTATTTCTGTGCTATTATATTTATTAAGTATCACAGTGACTGCTCCTAGAGGTCAGAAAGCCTTATGTTTCTTACCCAACCCTTCATTTCAACACCAATATCCTGCCTCCCTAATCCACCCCACTGCCAGCCTGGGGCAGCACCTTTGGGATAGGGAAGACACTGCTCTCTGAAAAACGCAGCCAAAACTAGAGCAGGCAGGTAACTTTGGGGTAGGCTGGGGACAGTGGGGACTCCCAACAAGGAAGACAGTATGAGAAAATCAGTACAAACTTCAGCAGCAAACAGTACTGGGGCCAGGGAGTTTCCTTTTTTCCCAGTTTTCCAGAGAGGAAGCCCCAGGTAGAGGTTACAGAGTGAGTAGTCAGGGGGTTTTAAAACAACTTGGGATAAGCATCTTGAGCACAGTGACAGCAGGCAGCAGAGTTAATAAAGATATTTGTGAAATGGTTAAGTAAATGCAATAGATGATACTGAGGTGCTGGGCTGCCTTGCAGAACATATGGGATAAGATAAAACCTGCTTATAATAGATCTGAGCTCAGTGATGCATGTGA
Source organism: Cuculus canorus (assembly GCF_017976375.1). Taxonomy (NCBI): domain Eukaryota; kingdom Metazoa; phylum Chordata; class Aves; order Cuculiformes; family Cuculidae; genus Cuculus; species Cuculus canorus. Next base: position 30,371,725 of record NC_071404.1, on the reverse strand, counting down.
GACTTTTAGAAAGGAAGAGACCGCAATAGCTTCTGATTCACCAACAAAACATTCATCTATTATGTAACAGAAGGGAGAAAGTTTTATTTTACTAGGTCAAGACTTATTAACTGAAGTTATTCATGGGAGACCCTTTTGGTATGCTGGGTTTTATCTGAGGTTTCCAGATCTGCATTAAGCACTTGAGATCAAGGCAGTAAAGAGATGTTGGCTCATTATTTCCTTCTCAGAGGAAAAAAATTGTAAACCATGGGATTTCCTCTGCAAATTTGTCTCCTATATGAGACAATTCCTGCTCAAAACATTTAAAAATGGAACTACTGGCTGAGTTGCAGATGGAAGGATAAGCCTCCCAAAGCAAAGTGATTTGCCTGAGGCCCCACTGTGGAACGGTCCAAAGTCCAAGGAGTATAACTTGAACCAGGAAAACACCTCTATGCTGCCTCTCCCCAGACACTGGCAGTCATTTGTCCCTCCTCAAGGCTGGCACAAGCTGCTGACAAGGCAAGGATCTTACGCTTAAATTGCTAAAATCATTCTTGCAGGGGACTTTTACAGAAACTGCTTTTTTCTGCCCTTCAGGCAAGTCCTGGTCAACTTTATATGTCAACCAGTATGCACTGGTCAACTTTTGTATTCATACCACTTCCCATTTTTTGCACCTGTTAAAGAAGGAGCAATTTATGGAGCACTTTCAAAGTAATGTCACTACTCAGAACAATGTTAAACAATGAAAGAAACCAGCAGATAAAAATGCTTTTTCATTCACTGTGACTGGCAAGTGTAAAAGAAAGGCTTAAAGTGATTTTTCTTTTTTTTGTTTTCGCACAGTTTCAGTTTAATGTACTTTTACAATGACAAATGTATGTATGAATTTTACCCTTGCCGTTCACGTGAACTGACAACATATTTCAAGTAGGTCAGATGAAACTAAGAGAGTTAAATTTTCATTTTGCGAACTCTTTTAGTCCCTAGTCATAAGGAATATCTGATTGGTTGGATTCTCAGAAATTCTGAAATGAGATAAACCCCCCATATTTGAGTGACCTGGAAGCCAAGGCAAATCTAAACTCAGGCTCAATGTGTCTAAAAGAACTAACACACTTGTGGCCATCTCCAATTTCACACAATTGTGTGAATTAAACTCCTTGCTGTCGTGGTTTACAGATGGGTAGCACGGTAAAGAAAATCAACTATTCCTTAAGAAAAGAACCATGGCATAAGCCATGGCATTCAGAAATCCTTCAGGCAATTTTGGTAAAATAGCAAATTAAGAAGTGAATGATTGCATGGTGAAAATCACAGTGAAGAGAATTAAGAAGCTGGAAAGGTTTCTGTTTTGATTAGATTTTTTTTCCTGAAGAAAGCCAAACCTCAGCCACCTTATTCTGCTGGGCAAGGTGATCAGAGGGAATCATGGCATTCATTCCCCAGACTGGCATATCTCCAAAACATTGTGGGAAATAACATCAGTCAGCAACACAGGAAGTGAAGAACCTGTTCAGTGTTCCCCTCTAAAGCCAAGAAGCCACCTCTTCTGCCAGAGCTCTGCGGAGCCAAGACAGAGGAATACATTCCCCTCCTCACAGCCTCTCCTCTTTCTGCTGCATGCTCTCCATTCTCAACTGTTCCTCCAGGCTCATTTATTCCTTCTGATGAACAAATCCTCTTTGCACAAATTGACATTAATTGTAGCCAGATTAAAATTCTGGGCAGCTGCCCTGAGTTTGTGAGTTTGCCTGGTTATCCAGCATTTGATTTTTCCACTGTCCAAGCAGCTTTCACTACATACATTGAACAAAAGCCCAGATTACTCCTCTCCTCAGGGACAGCAGGCACTACACTGAGACATTTTCTATTCTTCTGTTCAGCAACAAGATTCCCCTCCTGGGCATACAAGCAAGAGATATAGCCACAGATCCTTGGAATACCTAAACATGCCAGACCTGGGTAGATCTTCACTGTGGTCAGAGAGGCTTTACCCCTACTCATGCACCGCTTACAGGGTCTGAATGTCAGGCATGGATGGATGCAAGAATCGATTTTGGCAGCTCTGAACTTCTGTTTCCCACGTGGCTGAAGCATATTTTGGATTCTTGCAAGCAACTTGCTACAGAAATTGATAACCTGCCTGTCCAGTTGAAGGAAGTTCAAAATGAGATTCAGGGGAAGCCCTGCTGAACAAACTGTATTTAGCTGCCTTCCCTAACTCCTTCTCTGACACTGTTGGCTTCCTGCCACCGTGCATTAAACACTCCTTCACCTGATAGCTCTGCTCCACTTGTAAAAGTTAAGGCTCGTGAGCAATCACAGTAAAAGAAGCTGCAGAGAGCAAAGGTGGGAAAGGGGTAGAGGCAGAGAAGAGGTGATTAATTATCTAGTTTTAATCTTTTTTTACTTGCCTCTTACCTATTCTTAATTTACCTAGATTACAATCATACAGCAGCTGAAACAGTTTTTCCACCTCTGTAAAGCACCATGCAGTCTTATAGCAGCACACGGAAGTTTGAAAGAATTGTAACAGTACCAAAAAAGCAAGCCAAAAGAAAAGTTTAGAAGAGTAACCAGTTTCCATTATGTGACCAACTAGCCTTAAGAGATGCAGACATCCCTTTCCTTGATGCATTTTGAGGTTGAGATGAAGAAAATTCAGGTTGCACTTCATGAAGCCTTCCTCACCCAATCACTTCTGAACTGTCAAGTGTGAGTATGGAAACAACAGTAATTGTTTCTTTGCGTAGTTAACATTTATAGCTGAAAGTCCTAGGCTAAGAGAACAGTGATTTCAGCGGTCTGTGTTGTCCCTCTGTCAGATCCCCAGGTCCCCAGGCCAGGTATTTTTGCTGCATTTTTTTGAAAAATCCTGATGCTCTAAATGACTGTGCTAATCTTGATACTTCTTTAAACAGCAAAGCTAAAGCCCAAAAGCCATATGCGCTGTAACGCCCACCCAGGACAGTCAGAGGAAAGAACTATTTATTTTAGGTAGATGAAATGACAGTACTGTCAGTTATACGAATGTAACCTTGTACAATGTACAAGTTAAGCTCAGGCTCCTCCCACCCCTTCGTCCCCTCTTTTTCAGTTTTAAAGAATAAGATTTGCTATTATATGGAAGACAGCAAAATGCCAGTCACCAGCTGCGGCAGGAACACTTTGTAATGCCAATGCAGATCTCCAGGATTTTTCATCAGAGAATATGTCTCAATCGGAAGGGGAACAACAGTTTCTCCTTTTCATGCTTTTCTGTTAAATTATTTGGAGCCAAACCACAAACTGCACAACCACAGCACATAACAACCAAACAGGAGACAGAGAAGTGACTGTGCTTCAAAAGGGGCACAATCTCCCTCCTTATCTTCTGGTTTTCAGTCTGGCTTGATTTACTAGCTTTTATAAACCAAAGGCATGACCTATATGCCAGGATACGGATTGTTCACAATTTGTTTGCTGAAACAAATGTCTGCTACTCTGGACAAATGCATTTCTAGCTGCTTTGTTTAGTCACAGTTAATACTATGTACATCTGCTCTCTGGCTGACTGACTCGCACAGACAATTTTGAGTTTAAGTATTTCAAACTGTAAACTGAAAATTAACTAGTGACTAATAATCTGCTGTATTGCCTGGGAATTCACTATTTTAATAACATTTCAACAAATCCTAAATTAAAATAAGCATAGACACATTTCTGTATGTGAAATTTATCATATACTTACATATTGCAGATTACTGATGAGTCTGGAAAAGAAAAATCCAGGGAAGAATACATGCAGCTACCTGGCATTACATATCCATCTTCATTAATAGGAGCGCAGCTGCTACTTACTTTGAGGGTGCTAGCTTGGAAACTACAGTCAAACATGACTAAAAGGTTTTCAAGCGTGTATTTGATTTTGGTAAATAGACTCCTGTAAATGTATTACCCTCATTGTATCCTAAATCTCCAGGCACGGTTAAGGCAATGCAGATAGTATTTGGATAACCACTTAACCCAAAAACAGAAAATAAGAAAGCAATGAGATTTTACTACTTTGTAACAAAATTATTTGAAGTGCTTATAAAAAAAATTTATAATAATATTTTACTAAATTTTTTCAAAAGCATATTTCAGTGTTTTCCCCAATTTTATCATAATAAATCATTCAGAGCAAACTGGAAAGGGACACTGGATAGAAACTGAAAGCAGGTTATCTACCCATAATTGTTCCAATTTGAGGTGCCCAGGCAACAGGTATACCCATGCAACTGCTGCAAGGCTTACTGGCTGGAGAGTGTCTCAGCCTGGCAGCGTGTTCCCGCACATGCATTGCACATCACTGTGAAAGAGGCCAAATGACCTTTAACCAAAGGATCTGAAATTTAACCAGGACTAAGGAAGACAGCAGAATGGATGGCTGTGAAAAAGCATGCAAGACCTTACAGAATCACAGAATCATTTAGGTTGGAAGAGACCTTTAAGATCATCGAGACCAAGCATAAGAAAAGGAAATTTGAGATATACATCTCAGAAAAGAACAGGATGAAACAGACAACCCATGTTACTTCCTCATAACAACAAATGTTTGTTTGCTTAAACCATCTGCTATAAAAACTGCCTGTAAAAAAGTCCTTACAATCTTCAGTAAAAGAAACTCTCCCAAAGACAGCATCACCCTTTGCAGCTGTGGCGGAAACACAGTGCTTACTCACAACGTGACAGGTCACCAAGCAGCAGCTCCAGAGATGTTGGTCCTGGGTAATTTACACACAGTCATCACCAGAATAACTTGGCCTCTAGCAGAACAAGCCCAAATTGCAGGGGAGGAGGGTTATTTTGCCCTTTTTTTAAAAGGCAAACATCTTAGCTTTTGATCAAAGACCTACAGTGGGTAAAATCAAGGCAGCTGTAAGCACTTCAAGGTGCTGATGGGCAAGGGCACAGCTACCAAGGCAGCCTTGCAGGACTCTGCTCTTTCCTGCTGGAATGTTCCAGAGCTCACAAGCCAGAGGTAGTAAGTCTTTGAGGACCTGACCTCACTGTGAATAGCTGTGCTTCTCTGCCCTGCCTCCCTGGACCATGCCATTAGACTGGTAAGGTTTGTTTGTACCTGTTCTTCAGGATATCCCAAGCACCCTTTTCAGAGTCAGCCTCTTACATCCTCCAGCACCTGAGTAGTCAGCTGGGGCAAACATAAGAACAGAGCAGCTGGTTGTCCCTGCCTTAGGCTATATTGTGAAATGGGACAAGTGCTCTGCTCTGGAGACAAGAGCGGACATATCATTTAGGGAAACAGCATTCCAGAATAAGAATTAAATGTAGTCTGCTATGGGAACAGAAGAACATGAAGAGATCGCATCTTTCGAGTGAGGACACAAGATATTAATCTTGCTATTTAATAAGGAAGCAGTAAACTAGAGGACAGAAGTCTTCCACCTACACTGAGTCAAGCTCTCTAATTAGTTCATGAAGCATTTTACTGAAAGTATAATTTTACATATGTAGCAAAGCAAAAGGTACCGATGAATTGCACCTCATTAAGTGTAAGCTGTTTGGTAATTAAGAAAAAATAATGCAGGCATAGCAAAATTGGTGCAGACAAGAATTCCATCTAGCTGAGTGTCGCATTTCAATAGCAGCTGGGCTGCTCAAGCAACAGAGAAGTAATTCGAAATTCAGTCCTGACCCATGGGGACAGGCAGTCAGACCATGCATTCCAACTTTTCTAATAGAAATCTTATAAAACAGATACAATTAATGATTAATGCCTTTGCTAAAAATGACTGGTTAGCCAATTAGTGGTTGTCTCCACCCATGAGCTATTAAAACTTCATGTTCCGTGTATAAAAAGCATTGCTATCCTATCCAGAGTACTTGTAAATGTACACATCACCTATGTCCATGTTATAATTTTTTTAGAGTTCTGTTAGTACTTATGCAGAAGTAAGGTAAGTCAGTCATACTTATCTCTTATTTAAACTGTAAGCTTCTTAAGGAATCAGAAACAAACAAGTATCCCAAGTAAGATATTACCAACAAGATTTCAATACCATAGTATTTTCCAAATTTGCTTTTTACCAATTTTGGGAGAGAAAGTTTGCTGTGAGTGAGAGAGTTCAGAAACCATTCCACATTCTAGGATAGAAAAGGGACTGAAAACAAAGGCCAAACAAAACCCTAGCACAGAAGCATATTCTGTGAACAAGATCACCAAGGCATGCAGAATTGTCATCACTCACCTCTGCTAGAAGGCTGGCAAACTGTAGATATTCTCTACCTTTCTATTTTTAATCTTATCCAGATTGAATGAAACACAGGTAGCCTCGGGGAAACCAAATATATTTTAGCCAATCCTTTCTCTATTAAAGAAGGCAGCAGCTGTGGATACAGGTTTCCCAGAACAGCAACCTTCAGAGAAGACTCACATGACATTGAATCAGATTCATCCCCCACAGATGGGTGCCAGGGATTTTTAAGTCTTTACAGTAGCGCTACACAGTGACTGAACACAAACCCCGGTATAAGACAAGACAGTGATGCACCATTTTATTTGGTGGTAATTGTATAGCAAATGGTTTTCTATAAAAGCAGCCACCAGATTCTGGGGAAGTCTGGGCCTGGAATTTGCAGCTCAGTTATTACTTAACTAATAATAGCTAACGCAAGTGTAAAAACCACATGAAAAACAGAGTTTCCTTCCCACAATGCCTTTGGTGAAGTTGCCTAAAAAAAGAAAACAAAAAAAGTCTGAAAACTTCACACACGTAAATTCTTTTCTTTGTACTGAATGGACACACTGTACTCCCACTCCTTTGCAAAGGAAGTTAAGACCTTCTTTATATTTCAAACCTGCTCTTTTTCTCAACAAAATACAAATGAAAGGGCCATGTGAATTATTAACAGATGACAACAGAGAACTAGCCAGGTATTTGAAATGCTTGTGTCTCTTCTTCCTACATGAATTCCTCAATAGTGCATGCAAAGTAAGTGTTCTTATTTCTTCCACCCTTTAAAGCCATAATTAAAGCCAACTAAAATACTTGTTGAGAAGTAAATGTTTTTTACATTCCTTCCTCCCTCCTTTCTTTCCCTGGGAGAGAATTTGACCCGACCATCAGTGATAGAGGAACTGTACATCTTGTTCTGAAGCATAAATAGTGAATCAAACAAGAACCTTTTCTATTCTTAATACCTTTTCAGTAGCACAAGTTCACGTGGAACATCATAAAATCCAGTGGAAACAGAGATACTATTTACTTCCAAACAGTAATAGAGTTATGATCAGGAAACCTGAAAACAGACTAAAGCTTTTGTCACGTTAAGATGTTAGCCATCATCTCATGTTGAAAGAAAATTGTGTTGGTTATAAACACTTTGGCCAACCATTCTCCCCATGCCACCCCCCAACTCCCCAGTCCCCCCCAACAAATAGGTAAACAGAAGGACACCACATGAATCCAACATCACTGCATGATAGCATGCTTGGTATTTATACATAGGTAGAAACTTAATACTGCTTCAGTCCATTCACATCATTTAACTTGAATAAAAGCTGATTTTGTCAAATAATGTCTGCAAATCTAATGCAAGAAATAAAGATGAAATACTGTAAGTTAGCATCAATGCAACTGAAAAGTAATATTTGACAACTAACATAAGAAAACATATTGAAATCAGAGCTACAGTAGAAAGATTTAAAAACAGCAAGCTTTTTGACACCTTTAAAAAATAATCCAGATTATCCTAAATGAGAACATGCTTTTGTATTTACTTCAAAATTTAAATCCATAAATTTTAAACTCATCAGTTAAAATGACCATCTCAAAAGGAATGGTAGAGCACAACATCTGACATAACACAAACCGGGGGAATCAAGTTTCCCACAGTAGTGCAAATAGCTCCCAGTGATGCCACAGGGAATTACTTGCAAAAACGTAAACCAGAATAACCTCTTTGGTTTGGATTTGACTCAGCTTCAGACATACGTTCTTTATTAAGACTGCCATAAAAATGGACAAAAGCAGCATATACATTAGCAGCAGCTCCTGCTTGAAAACAATTAAGCATAGCACATTTTCCCCTCAGCCAGCTCCCCGCTGAAAGTACTCGACTAAGCCACAAAAACTTAACAGTGAGCTTTCGAATGACAGGACACCATGTGCTCCATGATCTACAGAATCAGCCAAGTACTTACAAGGTTTCCTAAACAAATTGATCATGCCTACAATTTCAGACGAAGTCAGAGAAACTCCAGACTTGATCTTCTCTAAGGAAGAAACAAAAGCCATAAAATCACCAAAGAGAAGAGTTTGGCTTTTTTATAGAGAACTCCGAAGGACACATTGTAACATGACAAGAAGCTTGCAGGAACAGCCTTACAAATCAAGCAGAGCACGTATTTCAGCACTCTTTTTATTTACCACTCTCCCTAAGGAAAACATTAAGGGAGGTTTTAACTAGCAAGACCCAAGGTGATTTCAGGTTGATAGTGAACTCTTCCCAGCTGATCTTTCATGTGATATGCATTTGGTGCATTAGTTTATATAACTGCTTTTTGTTCAGTCTCTCCCAGCCACAAAGCCAAAAATAGCTTACCTTTTCCACGATGGCAAATAAATATACCTGAATACTAGGCAACTCTTTACAGGTGCTTTGAATAACAGCAGCAGTTTTTAAGAAGTCAGAAAAATCCTGTTATTATTTTATCATCCATGTTTTTAACTTCAAAAGAACAGTTCAATGTAAAATACTACCTTGAAATCTGGAGGCTGCGTTTTCCAAGAAAAACTGTGCCAGATACTGATATTTTCTGAAGCATCTTATAGTACTATGAAATGGAAACAAGCATTAAGCACTCTATATTACTGACATAAAAGAAGCAACAATGATGAAAATCTCTCTTGGAAAGCAATAAAGTTTTGAATATAAAATCTAAAAAAAGACTTCATTATGCAGTTCTCAGTCAAGACAGGGCTGAGCCAGAGTTCGGTATTTCTCTGTGCTGTAGGTAAAACTTCCATGGCTCCAGTAGCTCCTTTTGCAGAGATGCCAGTCTTCCATGAATAGATCTTTGCAACCAGGATTTGAGGGAAAATATACCCGGTAAAGCTAGGCTCACAGATCTATAGTTTGGCATACAAGTGAATGGGTGGTCTAATTTTCCAATCTCCTGGGAACCGAGTAGCTTATAATCCAGTAAAATTCTCTACATGAGATTTGTTAATGTTGTCTTTTCAATTCTTGCACTGTGTTTGTTTAAAATCATGTCTTACAAGTTTTACCCAAAGACAAGCAACAACAAGTGGCTAAGCTTAGGCCTCCACATCCTAAACATGTTTAGACCAAAAACTGCTTCTCACAAACACAGTATCTAGAGAAAGACTGCAATTTCTTAATGTGAAACCAAATATGTTTACGGTTGTCATCTGGTATAAACAGAGGTCTTTAGTGCTTGCATTAACCATAGAGACTTATGAAGCCAGTAAGATAAAGTTTAGCAGAGGAAAATTGTAAGTAATCTATTGTACATAGTGCATTCAATAATACTTGATTTCTTAAATTGCTCTCTGTAAATCAATTAAAAACACATTATTAGTTTATTTGGAGAATTTAAGAACATTTAAGAATCCCAGGCTGCTTAGCAGACTCATTGTGCTAAGCACTGGAAACAGACTTTCAGAATCATTTCCCCAAAACATGGGCAAACGGCATCAAACTGAAAAAGAGAAGAGAAGAGAAGAGAAGAGAAGAGAAGAGAAGAGAAGAGAAGAGAAGAGAAGAGAAGAGAAGAGAAGAGAAGAGAAAAGAGAAAAAACTTGAGAGTAATATCCTCCTGTCTCTCTCTCCTCTGAGGTATCTCACACTGGTACATATGTCAAGGCTTATGTGTGATAATGATTTTAGTGACTTCTTTCTTTAGGGATGCATTTTATTACATTATTGAAACATTCCCAGGAGCCAAGAGAATGACTTTCACTGCATTTCACTTTTAATTAAAAAGAGTTAAAAAAAAGAAAAAGGGAAGAAAAAAGAATAATAGAAAAATGAAACTTCTCTGGTCTGAAAAAATGCATGGCTTTTTGACCCATCCCAAAGGGCTGCTTCTCCACTCCTGCAGCTGACAGAACAAAATTCCCTGAAGCAAGTAAATCACTTCACTCAAGCCCCTCAAGCCTTCCTTCCATAGCACTACATTAGATCTAGCATCCCTCTTTTAATAGCCAGCAAGCCAGGATTAATTCACACCAAGAGAGCTTGGTGTGAATTACAGAAGAAGAGCTCAGGACCATCAGAAAGGTTGCATATTTACCTGAGCAAATGGTCTGTGGATCACACCTGTCATCACTCCCCTGGGCACATTCTGCAGCTATTCAAGTACTTTACAGCTTTATCATTTCAAACCCCATGACTGAGATCCAATTTGGAGACCAACAGATGAACATTACAATACTGAAAAGCATAGATGTCAAGAAGTACCTCTTAGAGGTATAGCCTAATCTGGCATCAAAGTTGGAGATGCAGGAATGACCATGAAACAATCTCCTAGCTGAGGAGAATTATCATAGAATCATAGAATAGTTCAGGTTGGAAGGGACCTTAAATATGATCTAGTTCTAACCCTGTGCCATGGGCAGGGACACCTCCCACTAGGAGGGGCTTAATTAGCAGTGCTTAATTGTCAAACAAGACCAAAGGACGTTTTGTAGTAACAGCTGAGGAACAGCATCACTCGGACAACAGGCATGAAGACAAGTGATGGACAACCCTATAGTGAAGAGGCAGAAACCACTCTCTCTGTAACTTCCCAAAATCAGCATTATCTCAGTCACACCCAAACTGCCTGCCACCAGTGCCACAGTCTTTGTCTATTTAAGCAGGGATGAAAATTGAAATACAAGCTTTTCAACATTAAATGAAAGAAGATTTAAAGGTGAAGTGGCAAGACTAAACTCCATGTAGTCATGGTTTAAAGAGAAAAAGAAATCTTTTTTTTTCAATTGGTTTTATTAGTAGAAAAGTGTAATGCAATAGACATTTAAACCATCCTAGTTATTTTGCAAACAACTCCAATTCTTGTCATATCCAACAAAAATTTAGGTACATAGGGTGTTTTGTTTTTACGTTTTGTTATGCAGAGAGTAATTAAATAATTCACATTACTCAATTGGCAGTGATGCCATCCACTGATGCCAAAGTGAAACGTTTGTACTTTCTTGCCAACTTAGCTGACTTCATACTTCATATTGACCTATTTTGGATGCAGCAGAAAACCAAGGCAGTGAGATTGCTCAAACCTTGTCATACATAATTGTAGTTATTGGAAGTTATTAATGCAAGTACAGATTTGGCATTAGACCTTAAACTTCAGTAACACACTTGGTCAGATATCTTACCTGCTGTTAAAAATCCTGCAGACTACCAACTTGCTCCAGTACTCCAAGCTACACGCAGTCAGTGGAGAATACTGAAGCTACTAAGGTAAATCAAGTAGAAGAGAGTGGCAGACAATGAACCAAGCAAAACCCACTTCACTCACTGGAAGTCAGGAAATTTGTGAAGAGTGGTTAATGATATAAAAGAGGGATGCATTACTTAGACAAAATTCATCCCAGGGAACTACTGAGGAGGCAATAAAGAGAGCTCTTAAGCAACATAGCTAGACTCTTGTTTCTCATGTGTCCCTTAAATGCTGGAGGTCCAAATGAAAACTCTCAAGAATTTTGACAATACATAGCATTTTGTAATGGTATCTACAGTCATTCACCACTAATCTGCTTCTTCAAGCAAATTCTACTTGGTAACGACCAGCAAGGCCACCTGGTGCCCACTGAGTCAACTTTGAGAAATATATTTTTGTTTTCGTGTGAGCAGACAGGTGCTCCATTTCCAGACCCAACAGCACAGTCATCAGCAGCAGCAAAACCACAAAGGGTCAATGGGAGCAGCTGTCTCCCCAGGGATGTGGCCTCTGTCCCAGAGCAAGCACTGATTGCAGAGTGCCTATGAGCACTCCCCATGACACTCTTCTGAGGGCAGACAGGGAAAGCCAATTTACCACAGTTTTCAGCACAACACCTCTTTGAAGCCCTGACTTTTGTGCAAGTGAAGAAAAAATGATATTTTTAATGTCTTTACCAGAACTTTCATCTGGAAAGAGGCATCTCTTGTATTAATCAACAGCCTTGCACCAAAGTAAAAAATGGTAATGTTGCTTCTTTTACTTTATTAAGCCACAAACCCTGTTTAATCTTGTTCCATTATTGGCTTATCTATGAGAGGCTAAATGTCTACCAGGTTGGCTCAACTAACCAATTTATGCTGCTGCAGTTTTGACATTTCCAAAAAAATTCTCTTAAACAACCAGCGCAGAAATAAAAACACTCCAGCAGCTGAAAGAGTACAGCTGAATAAGAAGTGCTACAAAACAGGAGCATATTTAGGGATAATGAGGTCATGTCACACCTCAATACACACGAAGTTATTCTCTTTGCTCAAATAACTTCACGTTCAGCAGTAGTCACAGCACAAAATACCACACCATTTTAAAGAGACAGAAGCATTTTCAATACTTCAGCCAATTAGAAAAAAATGCACACAGAACAATACCACCATGTGTTACCCTCCCAGCTTTCTCCTGGCTTTACAGATCAAGAGAGAGAAGGAGAAAGATGTTCCCTTCCTTTTCACCCTTTCCAAATCAGAGATCCCTAATAAGAGTGGGTGGTTTCAGCTTCAAACCATGAAGCAACTGTGGCATTTATGGTGCTTCAGAAGCATCTTATGCCTGTTCCAGCACTCAGGTACCACTGCCATAATACCACTAACAATCTCCTTTTCACCCAGTATTTTGGCTTGTCAGCGTTTTTTATTCCAGATACCTACAGTTTTTTTTTAAAAAAAAAAGACCCCAGAGATGATACTTTTCTGAAACAGAGAGGATGTAGCCATCAATATCTAATAAAAGAAAGTTCCAGATGTCAAAATCGCTCAGAAAGCATGACTGCCTACTGAGCTAAAGCATGATATTGCTATTGCTAAAAGGGAGATGGTATCTCAGCAGATACATATTGGAATCACTGACTCATCCACCCTAGGCATTTAAAGCAAACTGGTGAAGGATGAAGGGCTGACAGAAGGAAAAAAGTGGGGAGGAAAATAAGGAGTCAGAGGAGATTTAAACAAGATTAGTTACATGCGAATTCTAAATAAAGATTAAAGTCACTGTCTTGTGGATTTGGGGATTTCTGAAGTCAAGGTTATGAAATTAGCAGAACACTGGCAGTTTATGAGCTTGTATGATGACTTTTCTGGGGAGAACTTTCAGTAGTATTTTAACTCTTAAGAACTACCATTGCACAGTCTTTCCAAGCTTGTTAAAACCATAAAGAGAAACTTGCATTTAGTGCAGGCATCTAAAAATCCCTGCTCCCATTCCATCCTTAGCTCAACCTTCTATTTTAACACAAACACCACAGGCTCTCCCCATAAAGTCTTTCTACTGTTCATACATCCTGCTGCAACCAACAAAATCAAACACTCATAAGAAAGGCAAATAGCCTGGATCTGTTCTGTTGCACTAATACGATAAACACTATTGGTAGAATAATCTTGGATGATCTTTCTTGCCTAACTATTAGTTAATTGATATTGATTACAAATCTTTAAAGCCTGAGAAAACGCTGTTAACTTCTGCTTCTGTAATGCATGCTCAACAACTGTCTGATTTCTTTGCAGATTAAGAGGCATTTCAGTCTTTTTAGGAAAAGTTTTATGCTCCTCAGAATCAAACTTTACATAAAAAAAGTTCAGTATCTCTTCATTCATACATATTCATACTCTCTTCCAACTGACTGAATTATAGCCTTGTCCATTGACAACTTTGTACAGACATCACAAAAGCTATATAAATTTGTCTTATGTACTTCATATGAATTACAAATTATTAAGTTATAGGTGACAATGAGTGCCTCTCATTTGCATGTGACAACCTTTTAAAATGTGTTATCGCATCTGTTAATTTTAAAATTGTTGTGCCAGTTTCCTTGCAAAGGTGCTAGTTTCCAGGAGAAAGCTGGGAATAGGTCTAGAGAAAGTAAGAGGTCTTCAACCTACTTAGTAACACTTCAGCAGAAGTAAAATATACAGAAGGTATTGTTTTCACTAACAGTGTCTGCAACTAAGACACCAAAACCCCAGCTGAAGAATTTGATTTAATTTATCCTCAAGCAACTTCCTGAACTGGAACCTAAAAAAATTATTTTATTTATGATCTAGTTTCCTGTAGTCCTTCCTGTGTTTCCATCACTGGAGATTTCCTTATGGCAGCTTTCTTTTTATAGTTTAAGAGAGGAAATCCCATAAGTTTGGGAACAGAAAAGATTATGTTTTGAATCCTTAAAGATAGTTTCATCTTTCAGTACAAAATTTTGATTTCTGTTGTGACACTATAGAAGGATGAAAGGAGTTGTTTAGGAGTCTCTGTTTTCTAGGACAAAATGTTGCTAGGGAGTTTAGATTCAGTATCAGGAAAAGTTTCTCAAGTACAAGAACATTCACCTTGACAAGGTACTCGGAAATATAATGAAATTAACAGCCCAACACATAAAAGATGAAAAACAAAATAAATTGAACACAGCATTACTTTCTTATAGCTAGTTTCTAGGACACTTTTGTTCACAGCACACTATAATTAAGCTGAACATTGCTTAAAAAAAAGGAAGCAAGGAAGAAAAAACTAAATCAAATTCTGCCGTAAATCACTGTAACTTGGACTTCCTTTACAAGTACTTGGCTCATGCTAGCCCAAGAAATCAAATATGCTCCAGACCACGTAAGAAAGACACTGGGGGACCCATCTGCGGTAAGAAGGAACTGCAAGACCAGCTTGGTCAGCTTCACAATTTTGAGAGACAAACATAAGGAGATTCCTTGCAGTAGTTTATGAAGAAGAGACTTCCCCTATAAATAAAATGAAAATGTGTTCTGTCTCTTTAATTTACAATCGCAAACCCAGTTTATTTTTACAGTACCTGAATCATCAATACCCAGTACCTTAGAGCGAATATTTTGGTTAGAATCCCTTTCAGCTGCAGCCATGTTTTTTGGTGAGGTTTTTTTGTTTGGTTGGTTGTTTATTTCAAATGTTACTGAAACAAGAAATACAGCACAACACGTTTGTATAACCACTGAGATTTTGAAATCAAACACAAGTTTAAGATTCCCTTATTTTTAAATCTCTGCTCTTGCAGTAAAATGTCTTAGATTTTAAAGTTTTTTTTGAACTATACAGCAGCAGTGTTGTGAGGGTACAAGAGTCATTACATTATCGAATCTTTCATATGTGAAAATTAAAGCTGTGCTTTGTAACAAAATGCAGCAACACCAGCAAGTCACACCTCCAATGAATCGTAGAGGCCTGTGATGAAGTCACATTGCGCAGAACATGTTTTCAGTCTTACTGTCCTCTGATCACTAATGGAAACAACTAATAGGATTATATATTTATATAATAAATACTTTTAATAATATTTGCGGTATTTCTATTTAACACAATTAACAAATACAGCTATAAATGAACACTATAATAAACATTATAATAAACAGTATTATAATATAAAGCACTGTACTGGCTACCTGGGTGCTGTAGAAGCACAAAGAAAGGTTTTTACAGACAATTATTTTCTTCAGATTGCATTCTCTAGTTGCATGTTTTCCATACTTCGATTCACCAAGGAGTAAACAACTACATTAATGGGCTCAATAAAAGATAATCCTATATAATATAGGCAGTAGAAGTATTATAATGACACATTATGTCTGCCAGATCTAACAAGATGATAGCCATTAAAAATGGCTTTTTCTTCTGTAAAACATACAGGCAGATTACAATAAGAGCTTAAAAGCCATTGAAGAGCTTTTTTCAGTTAAATTTGCCTCTGGGTTAAATATTTTTCATAGTTTTCCTCATCTCCAGAACCATTCTTTTTTCAGGGAAGGGGTCTTACTTTTAGGCAATAACATATGCAATATAGAAAAAGAGTAAAGACAACAGGGTATGATATTGTTTTATCCTGCATTGTATCAACAAAAACTAGCAGTCTCAGCAGGACCCTGCAGTAGAAAACATTATCCAACTATGACAGAAGAGTTCAGCTCACTTTTCTGCTGAAGAAGGACCTTGCCTTGAAAATAGCTCTGCCTATTGCCTGTTCAGAACATCACAGATCTCCAAGAAGTTCAGGAAGTGCAATGAAACATGACATAAAAATAGCAAAGTACACATGGTCAGCTTTTTAGAAGTTGTGTAAGTCTCTGAGCTGCATTTCAGCTGATCCATTCAGATGGAGGGGAAGAAGTCTACAGGGAATTTTATATTCAGTACAGAGCGAATAGTCAGCCCATGCCATATCACAACTAGCTGTGATATCTACGTGCACGTCTTTAGCTTTTAGAATTTCCAACAGAGCTCTACATCTCTCCATCCACTAAAGCCCAGGGCTATAGCGAGCTTCCAGCTCACAGAAGCACTAAATCATATTGAAATTAAGCATGTAATTCTCTTTTCCTGAATTACAGAACAGAATCACAGAATCATACTGTCATTTAGGTTGGAAAAGATCTGTTAAGGTCATCAAACCCAAACCTTAATCTACACTGTGACGGCCACCACTAAGCCATGTTCCTAAGCACCACATGACATGTCTTTTACATACTTCCAGGGATGGTGAATCAACCACTTCTCTGGGAAACCTGTTCCAATTCTTCATAACCTTTTCTGTGAGGAAATTTTTCCTATTTTCCTAATTGGAGCTTCTAAGATTATTTAGCCACTGCTGTATGGTTAAGGCAGAACATCACAAACATCACTTTAGCAAAGTAAAATCGGGATTTGTGTCGGCTTTCATATGTCCCAAATATAAAAAAGCAATTCCTGAGTACTTTCAAGATACAAATTCAAACTTTAAAACCCTAATGTAGAGGCAGCAATACAGCAAAAAATAACTATATAAAGAATCCTTTTATTGGTCCAGTTCTGAAAGTTCCAGAAGAAGCATATATCCCCTTTATCCCTCAGATAATTTTGCCTACAGTACTCTTCATTAATATTCTCTCAGAATTCAGCAAAGAGATCAGAACAATGTAACCTAGGTTATCAAAACCTAAATTAATTGCTTAAACTCCCATCATCAGCAGGAGCACAAAATAAAAATCCAAACAGAAACTGATCTAAATTTTGCAATCATGGCTTTAACCTTGTGAAAAAAAAATTACTTATGAGGTTTTGTACATATCGAAAAAACTCAAGAATTAGTCAAGCTTCACCTTTTGGGCCCCATTTTGAGATATAAGCTGCTTCAAAAATACTTCTGGTGAGCATGGAAATCTTGCTTGCAACTATTGGATCTAACCAAGAAAAAAAAAATTTACTCCAATTATAGCTTGATAGTTCAAATGAAGAAACATATTTAATTAGAACCAAGCAATACTAGTGCAATCAAATAATTTCACAAAAACTAGCTCTTCCTTAGAGGCTATTATATTAATTTTTCTAAATCTCTTATTCTATATTAAGTACGAAGACTCAAAACATATAGACATCTAGAGACTGAACATAAGTACTGCTCTAATTTCAACACAGATATACCATTCAGCTTATCTATGGGAAGTAAAAGCAGAAAAAAATATATATTTGCAAAATTATGAAGACAAGTTTTGCAGTCTGGGTAGCTTCTGGGTAAACAGAGCTGACGTGGAAGTTAACTAGTGAAGTTATATATTGAGAAGCATAAGCAACATGAAAAAATGTGACATGGTGACTTGTTTTCTTCATTTGTTTTTTCATTTGGCCTTACCATTATTTCAAAGCGAGACGATCAAGGATAACTCTGTTCTTCACCATAACAGTATTACCTTTCAGAGGAGGTGGGGAGGGCCACACAGTGGGCAGATGTAGCTGGAGTAAGCACAAATTAGTTGTCCAGGTGATTTTCTCACATAATGTGAGCATGGAACTACTCAGCTGAGCTCTAGAGCGCACTACTCCGGATCCCAGCCCTGCATGGCCAGAGACACTGGGGGAGCAAACACCTCAGATTAAAGGAGCAGGTGTATGGAGTCACTTTCATATTGGGCTAGAATGAGGACGTGACATTGTTCTGCAAGAAAGCAGGCTAAGGATGAGTTGCATAAGAGCATGAAATCAGAGTGTTTACAGTGAAAGACTTTAGGTCTGTTTCTCAAATAAATTTGAGAAGATAAAAAATTCATTTACATTCATAATATGCAGAGTGTTTACAAATCAAGAGACTTCAGCAAGAGGCTTATTCAGTAAAATTAATTGCAAGTATAACACAGAAAATTTCTAGAAATCTAGAAAATGCATCATAAAGAAATGCTATAACATAATGTTGACTAAACCAAGGTCTCTGCCATCTTGGAAGGACCTCGTCTTCATTAAAATAAAGAGATAAATTACTTGCATAACTGGTTATTGCACAGTGACTCATTTAATAAAATCCTTGCAGTTCGTACTTCCACTAAAGCGACTGAAAGAACACAATGGAATTTAGTCATAGTCAGTTTTGTAAGAAAGAAGTCTGAATTGGGCAAACATAAAGAACAAGACAGGCAAAAGAGGAAAATTAAGAAGAAATTAATGCAATAAAGCAGAAAAAATAGCTTTGGATAATAGAAATCAAATCAGAAACTTTAATAGAACACAAAAGAATAAAGCTTTTCCTATTCTTCCACTTTTTTTTGAAGAATGAAAACAGAAAGTATGTCTTAAAAGAAAACTGAAGCCTCTGAAGAAACAAGGTAGAGTCACCAATAAATATAAGTCTGACACTGTAAACATTTTAACCTAGAAAATGTGAAATGTTAAAATGAGCTACAAAAATCCGTAAGCATTAGGAAAAAACCATACAAGGCCTCAGTAAACTTATTAAAAACTGACTAATACAACATTTACAAATTACTACAACAAAGAGAATCTTACAGATAAAGCAAAAGCTCTACTTATAGTACAAATTATTTCCTATTAAGGTTTTGGCCTCATTTTCTGCAGCAAAAAGCAGAATATCCTATCAACAGGATATGGAATCATGTTATGAAAGAACACCATGTACATGTATTGCTTTAATTCTCTTAGAAAAAAATTATATGTAACTTCTATACAGAAATATGTCTTATATGCTTTATTTATGAAATTAATATTATCCAGTCTGAAGAGGATATTGCAACTGACAGCTCTCATTGACTGCTTTGTATTTTAAGCCAATTGGTATTGTGTTTTACTTGGTAAAGTAAAATATGTGCTATTTGAAACGTACCATACTAAAAGGAAACAAAAGATAGCTCAGGATCTCTAATCCTTACACACAAGTATCAAGGAAACATGAGGTTAGAGAGCAGATAGGAAGCATCCTGCGTTCAAAGAGCACTTGCCATTGGTGGTGGCACCTTCGTGTCTTCCTGCTTTGAAAAAACAAGAACATATGCTAACCATAAGACATTGAGAGAAAACATCTCACAAGCTGGAATTTTAAAAACACTGGTGTACCTTCAGCTGAGGTGTAGTAGGTTTTTATGATAGAAAAATGTCCTCAAGTCTACGACTGCCTCAAGAAAACAGAACCTTTTTTCTTAACAAGACAATGTATTCTAGCTGATCATTTCAGAAGAGCTGTCAGTATCTACATATCATTCATTCTTTTGCCACATAACACAGCAGTCAAATGTACATTTTGGCAAGATAGTCACAAGTAAGGGAAGACTGGTAGTTAACTGATAGTCTTTGTTAATTTACAGGGTGATATTAGTTAGCCAGGACAGATCTGTACCACATAAATATCTTTGAATAACAGAACCATATTGTTTTGCGCAAAAGCAAAGACATAATTGCTACACTAGATAGACACTGAATCCATTTTAATAGAAATGCACGACAGAGTAGGGTGTTTGCAGATTAAATCATTGATGAACATATCTGCCCTGGGACCACATTCCAGTATGACTGCTCTAGAAAGAAATCATTATCTATCATAGCAATTCAAATGTTCTTCCAGGCCAAAAAAAAAATGCTGATGTCATTCCACCTTGAGAGGAAACATGCACAGTACAGTACATTCTAACTGTTTTCAGCCTCTTGCAGTACTTGGTAGAAGTGAACCGTCTAGGGAAGTAGAGTTGTAAATACTTTACAAAAAAACCCCAATCAATCCAAAACAGAAAGGAAAACAGTGCAGATCTGTTCTGATAAAAGCCTAAATGATGGCCTACTACTTAGCACTAATTCCCGGCAGCAGCATTCTACAAAGACACTGTGTATTTGTCTTGGCAAAACAAGAGTTGCTTGGTAGACTGGAGACTACATAAATCTTTGCATGGCTAAGAATAACTTCAGCAGTTGAAACGAAAGACAATATTTGCTGTTGTATACAGTACTTGTTTTCTTTTTTTTTCCAGAATACACAGAAAAGCTATACAAAAAGCAGTTCTAAGTACAGTAATGCATGCATCACATTCTTCCTTTAATATGATAAAGCTCTTTTTTTCTGTTTATAAGTTAGAACATGCGGGTTAAAATAAGTACTTTAGTACTCAATTATTGCCTAAGTTTTCACTTCTGCCTTCAGCTTAATGAATTGTTAAATGAAGACATCACTTACAGTGTTAGAGGATCAGCAGAAAAACATTTCCTTACCTTTTTGTAAGATGGAGTGTGGTATTCTCTACTTTCACACAGTCTTGCTTTCTCTCTGAAATTGGGATTTTTCTTTAATATATATGATCAGAAATCAGAATACACTGTTAGGGATCCGTGGTTAACATTCTTCTCTCAGACTACCTAGGCATGAGGGGAAAAGAAAGAATTTTAGTTCACATTTTCTAGGCTAGCCTAAGAGTATTTTCATGTTTTCCCTCTTTTGAGAGTGCTTATAAATTGAGCAATTCCCTCCTGCCACATCTCTTGTAAATGGTTTGAGATGTTTGCAGTCTAAGAAAAAAAGAAAAAAGAAAAAAAAGATATTGCAACCTGAGAAATTTTCATTAGCTTTGGATCTCCCTCTGAGACTTTCATACAAAATGGTCTTTCTTTACACTTTCAAACTAGTGAAATGGCAACGCTTTCTTATTTTCCCTTCCAAACAGCCACATCCTGCAGCTCTAAATCAACTATATTTCAAGAAAAATATGTCACTGTTTTTACTCTAGTTTTGGCTGAAATAAAAATGCAGCATTTGACTCTAGTTTCCCAAAGGAAAAACTAACAACTTCTAAGAATTAAAATGAGAACTTACGATAACTTTGCTTTTCCTTCAACAAGAGTATGTAAAAATGAGCTTTAACTATTTTTCTGGAAAAAAAAAACAAACATGAAATGCCTT